>NC_058130.1:662894002-662972803 GCF_016433145.1 Gracilinanus agilis
CTTCCTCCTCCTCTTCCTCCTCCTCTTCCTCCTCCTCTTCCTCCTCCTCCTCTTCCTCCTCCTTCTTCTCTTTTTTTTTTTTTTTAAAGAAAAAGCCTGTGAAGATTTTTAGTGCTGTTTTGCTTTCCAAAGCTGACAGTGAGTTTGGAAGAAAGAAAGAAACTATATTTTAAAAAAAAGCCTCTTATCATGGCCACCCTGGAGATCCTTGAAAGAAATTATCTTGTGAATGATGGCGCCACCAAGATGTATGCTTTAACATTAGACAGGTAACAGAGCTATCGTTCCTGATTGGCAATCTTGTGTGCTTTGAATGTATGATGAGCTACTTAATCGGCAAGTCTGCAGTGGAATTGGAAACTTTCAAGATTCCAGAAGTGGGGCTTTGTGATGGGAGGGGGGGCATTCATTTGTTTCTAGGTTTAAAAACGATTGTCCGCAGATGGACCCTTTGGTTCCTTGGCCCGCGACATGCACTCTACTTCACAGATTCACTTCCTGAGGGAAGGAGAGAACTAGGACAGGGATTGTTTCCCTTTTGGCTTTCCGTCTCTAGCACCTACTGCAGTGGTAGCATGTAGTAAGGGGTTCATGAATGCTTGTTGATTGATTGATTTAAAACCTCTGCAGCTGACGCTAAATATGCCAGTCATTAGATAACAACACATATTCCTTTCTCTTTTCTAATTATTAACATATTTTAAATAGCTGGCAATTTACTGAACAATAACTAGACAAAGATTAACGTGTTACAGTGGTTTCCTCTGGTTACAGTGGTGTTGGTTTATTGATCTTAAACCGGTTCATTTTTGTCATTAAGTATTACTATCAGTAAACATATTTGGGGTGACTATGATAGAAATTTAATGTTAATAATAGCTAACATTTATATAGTCCTTTTAGCTTTGTATGGAACTTGTTAAAACATTCTTATTATTTTTATACCCATACCTTCCATCTTAGAATCAATACTGTGAATCGGTTCCCAGGAAGAAGAGCAACAAAGGTTAGGCAATGGGGATTAAATGACTTGCCCAGGGTCACATAGCTAGGAAGTATAAGAGATCACATTTGAACTCAGGACCTCCTATCTCTAGGCTGGGCTCTCAAGCCATTAAGCCACCTAGTTGGCTCCTAAACATTCAGACATTTAAGCCTTAATGCGACCTTGTGGGATATAAGTATTTTTATTCCTGTTTTACAGATCCGGATACTGAGTTTGAGAAAGTGACTTGTTTGGAGTCAGAGCCATGAAGTATTGGAGGGAGAATTTGTATCCAGGACTTCCTGAAGCCAGATTCAACATTCCATTAATTGTTTATAAGACATAAGATTGAAGAAAGGATTTTATCGATGAATGAGATCTGCTCATATTATTTGTTCTGTGAAGCCAAGTTAATTTGTTGAGGAGTAGAGACTCTATCTTTAGCAAGAATTATTGCTTTGGGGCTGAAGTGGATGACACCTGGCATTCTCTCAGAATATTTATCATTTCACCTTTTGAAAATGTTAGCCTATCTCTTGTGCTAACTGCTGAGAATGGCTTATGGTATATTGGACAAGGTGCCAGATTTGGGGGCAAAGAATCTCTATTCAGAACTCACTCCTACTACGTGCTCCCTGTGTGTGAGTCTTTGGGCAAGTCATCTAACCTCTGCAGGTCCTCAGTTTCTTCATGTATAAAATGAAGGGGGAAGGGAACAAGCATTTATTAAGAACCTTCTAGGAACAGCTAGGTGGCTCAGTAGATAGAGAGCTACATGGGAGTGCGGTGAATTTGGGTTCGAATTTGATCTCAGACACTTCTTGCTCTATGATCCTAGACAAATCACTTAATCCTCATTGCCTAGCCCTTATTGCCCTTCTGTTTTGGAACCAATACGTAGTGTCAATTTTAAGAGAGAAGGTACAGATTTTAGAAAAAAAGCCTCCTATGTGTTACTCACTAAATTAAATATTTGTAAATATAACTCACTTGATCCTCACAACAACCTTGGGAATTAGATTCTATGATTATCCCCATTTTATAGATGAAGAAACTGAGGTAGACAGAGGTAATGTCATTTGCCCAGGAACACGTAGCTAGTAAGCGTCTTCCTGACTCCAGGGGCAGAACTTTTTCCGTTGTATCATCTGGAAGGTCCTACATGGGGTTGGCATAGAAAATTCCTTTCAACTCTAAAGCTGCTGTCCTATGAAGAATAATGTTAGATGATTACTGCAGGTATTAATAAACAACAATAATTCTCCACACCCACTTAGAGAGAGAACAAAAGGTATACTACTTGCTAGAGTGTATAGAGGACATTAGTATGTGATTTTATTTAATTAATATGACGACCATTTTTCATTTCTATTTATTATTTTAGCAGTTTTTCTAGAGGCAGCTGGACAGATCATTGGATAGAGCACTAAGCTTGGAGTCAGAAATATCTGAGTTCAAGTCTTGCCTCAGACATTAGCTATGTGATTCTGGGCAAGTCACCCATCCTCTGTCTATCTTAATCCACTGGAGAAGAAAAAGGCAAACCATTCCAATAGTCTTGCCAAGAAAACCCCACTGGCAGTATGGTCTATGAGGTCATGAATGGTCAGACACCTCTGAACAATAACAATTCTTCTAATTCAAGAATAAAACAAATGATAATTCTTAGTTTCAAAGGAATGCACATCCTTAAAGACTCTTCTTAATTCATGAGAGGGCATAGACTTTTAGCAGATTTTCCCATGATCTTATGATCTATGAACTCTGAAATGACTTTTTCTATTATTTATTATGAAATTTTATAGTTTGGAGGAAACATAGAGATTACCCAGCCTAATTCCTTAATTTCATGGATGATTTAATATTAGTTTACATTTGTATGAATGCTTTTTGTTCTTATAAGTGGTTTTTATTATTTATTAATTTAGTTTGTTCATTTTTATACGTGCCTTCTTTTTCTTTTCTTTCTTTCTTTTTTTAGACTTACTTTCTGTCTTAGAATTAATACCAAGTATTGGTTCCAAAGCAGAAGAGTGATAAGGGATAGGCAATTGAAGTTAAGTGACTTGCCTAGGATCATGCAGCTAAAAAATGACTGAGGCCAGATTTGAACTCAGGACTTCCTGTCTCCAGGTCTGACTCTCTATCCACTGAGCCACTCAGCTGCCCCTATATGCTTTCTTATTTGACTCTTATGAGAGCCCTATGAGCTTAGTAGTATAGTTATGGTTGCTGAGGAACTTAGAAGTCACCTCACCCAATGAACTCACATCTGGAAAAGGATCCTTACTATACCCAACAAATGATGGATTAACTTCTTGAAAACCTCCAGTGGGTGGGGACCCAGCCTTCTGAGGCAGCCCTTTCCATCACTAGAAAATGCTAATGTAGGAATTAAATCATTGTTAAATGTCTTGTGGATAGTCATAGGACAAATGAGTGGTGGAGATAGAGCTTGAAATCTGATCTTAAGAAAAAAATCAGCAAACATTTAATTAAGCATTTACTGTGGTCAAGACACTATAATAGACTGTGGAGTTTCAATGGGGAAAAAAAAGCAGCCTGTTACTCTTTGAGTAAAGCCATAATACATTTACATTCCACTGGAAGGGTAGGTGAATATACACTTACATGGATTAGTAAAAAAATGGATAAAACAGTATGTTTTGAGAAGAAAGAGAGCACTAGCACCTGGAGAGGGGTTTAACTAGCAGCTCTGATCTGATATCAATTTTTAATGTTTTATCTACTATACCACCCATCTTATCATTGAGAAAACTGGGGTCTGAAGTAATTAATTGACTTGCTTAAGTTAACATGGCTAGATGGAGGCAAAAGACCTATGTCTCTTGACTTCCCATTAAGTGTATTTTCTACCCTACAATGGGGTCTCATGAATAATTTTTGAATTCAGTACTTTCTTTCACTGTCTCATTTATTTCCTTTTTTTCCTACATACTTCATATTCTCATTCTCTTGTTCAATTACTTTGTTTCACTTGGTTTCCTGCTGTTACCTTCATCTTCTCTCTTCTTTCTCTCCACTTATCATTAGCTTTCTTTTTCATTTTACCTTCCAAGGAAAATTTAACTGCAGAAAATGAAGATGACTCACTACCTAATTCTGCAGTGTTTGTGAAATCCCCCATTGGAGGGAGGTAATGAGGAAATAAAGGAAGGAAAAAGGAGACAGAGAGACAGAGATATGGAAGGAGAGAGAGACAGAGAGAGTCAGAAGGAAAAAAAGGCAAAGAAATAAGAAATACAGATAAAAAGAAAAAAATAGAAATTAATCAAACAATTGCTTTCATTTATCCCCTATTAAGTACCAGGGATTGGGCTAAGCATTGAAGATAAAAACAAAACAAAAATGAAATAGTAGCTTCCATGAAGGAGCTAACTCTCTATCCCTAGAGACAATATTTCTAAGTAATATGAAACTACAAATACATAAATACAAATAAACATTCAGACATACAAGATAATTTTTGAGGGGAAGAGAGGGCATTAGCAGCTGGTGGAATCAATAAAAGCTTTATCTAGAAAGTGGTATTTGAGCTACATTTGGAAGAAAATGAGAGATTCTAAGAGTAAGAATTGAGGATGGAGTGCCTTTCAGGCATGAGGAAAAGCCAACTCGAAGGCATGGAAATGGGCCTTAGAATGAGAGAAAGAGCAAAAAGGCTACTGTGACTAAAATGTATGGGGAAGGAAATAATGTATAAAGAGGCCAGAAAAGTTGGAGTAAAGTTCAAAGACTTAAAATGACGATCAAAGAAGTTTATTTTTGATCCTAATTGATTGTTCTACTTTGTATTTGAAGAGGACCAAAATGACATTGCTCTTGGTCTTTTTTCTCTCCTGTAAATTGAATTTAAATGAGATAGAGGTGCACAATCACTGGACTCACCCTGACCTCCAGTCTTCAAAGTCCAGTGGCAAGACAGAAGTCAAGATGACCGGCAGTGTCCTAGGATGCAGTGGATGACCTTGACTTCTTCAAGGTCTAACCAAGCTCTAAGTGTTCTATTATGTCTGCTTCTGAGAATTCATGGCTCTTGGAACAAATTATTCTCATCTGTCCTTTCTGCCAGTGGAAGTCTTCACATGGTAGGGGTAGACACTACCTAATTTGCCGAAGGTGACATGGCCAGAGCATGGCTTCAGGAAAATTACTTTTGCTGTGGATTATGTGGATAATGTGGATTATGAATTACCATAAAGAGAAGCTTATTCAAGGAGGTTTATTCAATTGGGAGGTTATTGTAATTGTACAGGTGAAAGGTGAAGGCTTGGATGAGAGTGATGTGAGTGAGTTAAAGGAAGGGGATGGATATGAGAGAGGCTGTGCAGATGAGAATTAATGATATAAATAAATGAGAAAATTTAGCAACTAATTATATATGGAGATTAAGCAAGACAGAGTGAGGAGTAGAGGTTAATATCTAGTTTGAGAACCCGGGCAATTGTAAGGCTAGTGATGCCCTAAAAAGAAATAGGGAGATTTGAAAGAATGGTGGGTTTGGAGGCAAGATAATGAGCTCTATTTGGACACATTGGGTTTGAGATACTTATAGAAATCAAATTTGAATGTTCAACAGTAAATTAGAAATGGGATACTAGTGATCAGAAAAGAGACTAGGGCGATATGTAGGTCTCCACATCATCTGCATAGACCTGATAACTAAACCCATGGGAGATGATGATGTCACCAAATATAGGGAAAAAGCAGAGAAGAGGTCCCACAACAGAATTTTGGAATGCATCCACAATTATAGGCATAATAGGGCTGATGAGTCAGCAAAGGAGAATGGTGAGGAACAGCAGAGAGAGAGGAGAACCACGAAAAAGCATCATCATCACAACACAGAGAAACTATCCAGGAAAAAGGGTGGTCAACAATGTCAAATACTGTAGAGAGATCCAGAAGAGTAGGGATTTAAAGAGGAAGAGAAAGAAAGGAAGAAAGAAAGGAAGGTAGGAAGAAAAAGAAATAAAAACAGGAAGAAATTTTCCTATTGGAAAGTGGGTAATGTTGGAAAATGTTTTTCATTGTTGTCTTTTTGTCCTTAGAACTTAGCAACAGTGTGACATAGTGGATGAATTGGTGGTCTTAGAATTAGAAAAATTTAAATCCCACCTCTATGTGTGACCATGAGTTATTTGGCCTCAGGCTATGCCACAAAATTTATCTATTATGTTATAGCTCGTTACCATCTGCATTAGTGGAAAGAGCTCCCACATTGACAAAATCATAGATCATTGATGTTATAGATATATCCTCAGAACTTGTGCAGCGGCCACAAGTGCCTCATACATAGTAGATACTTAAATTTTGTAAAATTAGATTGAATTATTCTGTAACTTTTATTTCCTCTCTTGTAATAGAAGTCCTCATATCTTGGGCACATAAGGGTAGATTTATCTCTTTTCAACATCCAAAGGGGTCATAATGTTCTACTGAAATAAATACCTTCAAATGGTATAAGAAATCAGGGGTTCATGGCACACAAGAGAGGATTAAGAACACTCATGGCACATTGAGAAAGAGTAGGACAAAAGTTGAGAGGCCAGCTCTAGGGTGTCTCCTTAAGGGGTATAGGACTCAGTACAATTCCTAGAGGTATAGGATAATGGTTCTCAACTTGTGTACCCTAACACTTGCTAGCTGAGACGTGAAATTTTGGTTGTTATGTTATTGTTCATAATAATAGAAATTATAGGAAATCGACAAAGGATTTTAATTAAGTTTTATTTACCCAACAAATGTAGTATGAGAAGTATTTACAAGATATATGAAACTTCCCTATTGTGCACATACTAATTTCAAAACTTAGACCTTGTATGTGAATTTAATACAAATAGCATTCCCTTATTCCATTTGAGAACCCATTTTTGATGAGTATCAGCCTCATCTTCTGACTGGGTGCACATGTGTACTATGGAAGGATGCCAGAAGTCTCCTGGCTCCCTGGCTTCTGGAAGAGGCTCACTCCAAGTGCCATGTGACTCCTGGTGGCAGGAAGACAGGGCTCTGATGGGGACTGAATTCAAGTCTTTCCAACCAGAAAGATGCAGAAGGAGTGATGTCATTGGCCTTATAAGGAAGGGGACAGAGCAGGTGCGTGGTCTTTTTTAGTCTGGAGAGTCTTTTGAAGGGAGCGAGATAGCATGTGATCTCTCTCTCTCTCTCTCTCTCTCTCTCTCTCTCTCTCTCTCTCTGTCTGTCTGCCTGTCTCTGTCTCTCCTTTGCTAATAAATAATTATAAATTAATACACAGTCTCCAGAGAATTTTGAACTCAACAAGGAACTCACCAAAATGGGTGCTGATAGTGAGGAGAAACTATATGTATGAGTCACCCAATTCTAAACAGTGTCTACAATTTGAATTTCAATGGGCTTAAATTCCTCAGAGATTCTTTTTCATGAGCAAAAGAAAAAAATGAAAACCATTGATATAAGAGGTCAAACTGATACACCATACTTCTATTCCTCTCCCTCCTTTTATCTTCCTTCAACACATTTATTCAGATGAAATCAGACTAAAGTGATTATCAATGGTAACCATCTTAAAGGGATAAGGGAAGGTGAGCCAGGTGATGCAGATGAATACCTGTAATTAGAGAGGAGTCTGGTCTTGGTGATAGTGTAGTAGCATGGATGTTTATGGCCCTCATCAACAGATGGTCAACTTCTCCCCTGCGTCCTTCCTTCCTGAGTTATTATGCAGCTGCCTCCTCTCTAAGGTAGCTAGGTAGCCTGGGGGATAGAGAGCTGGGTCTGAAATCAGGAAGACCTAAGTTTAAATCCAGCCTCAGACATTTCCTAGCCATGTGACTCTGGGCAAGCGACTTAAGCTTTGTCTACCTCAGTTTCCTGAACTATAAAATGGGGACAACAATAGTACCTATCTCACAGTGTTGTTGTGAGGATTAAATGGCATAATATTTGTAAACTGCTTAGTACAATGGCTGGTACAGAGTAGGTGTTTAATATGTGCTTATCCCTGTCACCTTTACTTCCAGCAAAATGAGACAAAAGAGTCTCTGGTAATCTTCCTGATTTGCTAAGGCCTCAGAATAACTCTTAATATATTCAATATCCTTGATTTTTCAGAAGGTAAGCTACTCAAGAAGTGGTACCTCATGGCAAAAGCTCAGTATAACCACCTAACTTGTCAGAGAATCAGATTGACAAAACTCAGATATCAATGATAGAAAAGAATTTTTTTTTGTCTACTGGTTTGGTGGAATTCCATTTATCCTGTATAAGACTGATGAAGAGAGTTTATTGAGATATTAGCAACAAAGGAATATTCATGGTGGTGGAAATGGGCTACTACACATTATAAACAAAAAAATTATGAATAAAGAAAAGCAGTGTGTACAGTGGACTAAATTAATTCAAATCACCTCAAACAACTTAATGTATGTAAGGAGATAAAAACCTATATTAATCACCCAATCAATAAAATTTATTAAGTGTAAAAAAAAGTCTGTGATAACTGCATGAATATTGCACAGGAAGAGTTGACATTGACTGAGGAAGCTTGGCCAAGTCCTATGTGTTTTCTATAAAATAGTAAGGGATAGGGATTCACATAGAGAGAGGAATTTTGAGGGTCTAGCAATAGTGAGAAAGAAGTAGGAACATATAGAATTGAGCTGAAAAGAATGAGCAGATCTTGGACAACCAGCAAAAGAAGAAAGAGAATGAAAGGCTGTGTTTTTAAAGGGAAGGGAGACACAGAGGAGGACTATTTACCCTTATCAGATTCTGTATGGTGATAGCCAGAGTTACAACATGCCCTATGACTCCACAGAGAATGTAAACTACTTAAATAGCAAAAGAAGCTCCAACTATCCCATGGAAAAACTTGCACATGACCCCAGGCAACCCTGGCACTTTGCCTTCTTTGTTCTGCTTCTATATGGTATGTTAAGCCAATTAACCTAATCAACCCTAATAAAACCTATTAACAACTAAACTGGTAAGACCCCTCTTTCTTTGGTATTTCAGTATTCTTAGGAAATTATGTCACCCTATAAGTGGCATAATCAATGTAGAATAGATCTGTCCCCTTAAATTTGGCATAGTAGGCAGAATTTTGTGCCCCTTCCACCCCTAATCTTATGTTCTTACAGAATCTCAAAGCTAGGTTTGATCTAGGTTTGATGATAACAGTTGTACTCATCTACTAGAAGACTACTAGAATTTCCAAGTAAAGATCCGCCCTTTCCTCAACTTTCTCTTCTGGTGCCTATCTGTAAAGAGACATGACAATATATCCTGCTCTTTCTTTACCTAAATATTTCTGGTAATCTGAATTAGCCTCAATACAGGAGTCCAGCGGTAACCTAGAGATAGATATAAATATAAATGGCCAGAAAGCTAAACTTCTGTCTCGGAGTTGGTGGTTTCCTCAAAAGGGGGCTCTTACTAACTTTTCATTAAACTAAACTCTTTAAAGAAGCAAAAGAGGGAACCTCAATGACCTGAGGGGTCATTATATTCCCTAAGCTTAAAACGAGACAATTATTGTAATATAGCATTGCAAGTGTGAAGAATGTCATCACAGAAATATAAAACCAGAGAAGAGGAGCTGGTAATGTACAAGTGTTAGGGATGACCATGGATAGATTGTGGGCTCCATTGCTATCTGGGGATACCAATTTCAAGAGGATATATGGAAAGCCCCTAGTGTAATTGGTTGGCATACTTATCTGGGAAAATGGATAAGAATCTCCCAGGATCAGCAGACATGGATAGGTTACAATCTGCATCATTGATGGGAAGGTTTGATATGAACACAATCATAAATCCATTAGAATATTATCATTGATCTTGTAGTTTTCTCATTTTGGTGGAAAGAAAAAACTTGCATAAAGTGGTCTGCATCTAGGAAATAAAAATTTACTTTAGATAAGGAGGGTTAGGGGTGTTTGGGTGGGAATTATTTCCCTTTCCTGAAGAACATAAGAGGAAGATAACATAGGTGAGGTCTGGGAGAAGTCTTTGGCTTCTGCATTTCTCAACAAAATAGTTTTCAGTTAAATGCATGATTTGTGGTCAGGATTTCATGCTGTAGCTAGTCCTCTGTGTCTTCCCACCTGCCTACCTGAATAGACAAACTTATTTGGATTAGCATTATGATCTCTAACTTTGTATCTTCTTTAGGAATGGAAGGAATGCTTTGGGCTTCCTGGAAAGAAAGCAATGTGACAGCCCAAAGTGTTTTTCAACACATTAAGCCTATATATGGAAAAGTGGAAAATGCTAGTGCTCTCCCATCATCTATTAAAGAGGAATACAAATGCAGGCACTCCCAACTCAGCTATCCAAAGTCATAAAGCAAATTATCAGGGAATTGGAAACAAAACCTGAATTTGTGTGCTCCTTCAGGGCTGTGTCTCTGCCACCTCCTTCCTCCCTTTCTATTTAAAGACAAATAAACAACTCAGCCACTCTCATTTCTTTCTTGTTTTCTGTATTTTGCAATCTACCAAATTATTTTTTCCCCTCTGTTCCTCTATCCTTTTCTTCTTCAAAGCCCATTGCATATTGGACACTGACCACAGCAAATAGAAATAAGCAGAAAGCCAGGAAGCTTTATCTACTAACAAGCAAATTCACACCCTCTTCTTTCCTTTGAAGCATCCCTTCTTTCTTATCCTTGCACCACAGAACCTTTCAACCAGAATCCTCCAGGTTCTTTTCTCTTTTTACATCAAGGAGTAAATTCAGCGTTTGAAGACGAAGAGAACTTTCAGGATGCAGCTTCTTCAATTGTAAAATAAGAGGACTGGACTAGATGACCTTGAAGGACCTGACCATTTCTAAAGCTATGATCCTATTTCCAGACATTTCATTTTGCTGCCACCACAGATCCTAAATGTAGTTCAGCCCTACTTGACTATTCTTTGTCTTCAAATATATGCTTTCCTCACACATTCATGACTTTGTTCATGCTTTTCTCCACCCCTGAAATACTCTTCCCCTTTCTCTGTTGGATTCAGACCCATTACTTAGAGACCAACTCAGATACTACTTACTTCGGGGTGTCCTCCTTAATTCCCCAATTGTTAATAAATTTTTCCTTCATACCTCATATAGCCTTCATTTTTTATCTCTCACTATCAAATATTGTGTTTTATAATTAGTATTGCTGTCTTTTCTCTTAATATAATATATAAATTAGTAAAGTTGAAGGGACTTGGGATCACAGAATCTCAATGATCATTCAGCCTTGGATTGAAGGTCTTTGAGGGTGGGAGGAACCCATTCTCTTCAGAGGTAGTCAATTTCACTTTTATAAGAGAGAGAGACAGATAGACAGATAGTCAAACAGACAGACAGAAAGACAGACAGAGAAGGTCTATTGCAGATCTTGGGGACCCACAGTAAAAGGGCATGATGTAGATGATGAGTTAGCAAAGGAGAATGAGAAAAAAATAGTTCTATAGTATAGCAGGTAAACCAAGAGAGTGTACAGAAGGAAAGGTTGGTCACTCATGGGATTAATGTTGAGTTAAAATGGCCAACTATATGATTGAAGTTGGAGGAGAAAAGTAAATTCAAGAAAAGTGCAATGGTCTCAAAAAGTAACGAGGTTTAAAGGAATTAGATACTTTGATGAAGGCAATGACAGGTTTAGGAGGGGTGAACCATAAGGAGAGGTAGAATTATAGGAAGTTATGGTCTCATGGGGAATATAAAAGTATCTAATGAGGAAAGTGGAAAATTTACAGTAATGATGAGACCTACTGTGTGACCACTTTCATGTGTATTCCCCATTATGACTATATTATATCTCCATTTCAGGCTTGTAATCTTATTGAATGGCAGAATATAAGTTTCTTGAGGGCAGGAGTTATTTTTCATTTTTGTCTTTGTATTTTCAGGGCTTGGTATAATATCTTATACAAAGCTGGCACTTAAATGTTTATCAAATCAATGACTCAATTTTAAAAATACCTCTTCTCATTTCTTCTTCCTATTCAAATTATTATTTATTTGTTACATTAAAATACTCAGGTAACTCCCTATCTTCCTTCTCTCCATTCCCAGGTAGAGAAGGCATCAATTTAAGAAAAAAGTATACATAGATATAGATATAGATAAAAACGATGTGTTGCTTATTTCTATTTATCAGTTTTTTCTCTGGAGGTGGACATTTGCAAGTCATTCTTCAAACAATATTTCTGTTGCTGTTGGTTCTACTTGTTTCCCTTTTCATAACTTCATGTGGGTTTTTCCACGCATTTTCATTGTATTTTATACTCTTACCTTTTTTAGGATCAGTACTGTGAATTGGTTCCAAAATAGAAGAATGGTAAGGGCCAGGTAACTGGGGTAACTGGGTAATTTTCCCAGGGTCACACAGACAGGAAGACCGTCTATCGCTAGGCTTGGCTCTCTAGCCACTGAGCTACCTAGCTGCCCTTTTCCATTTTTTTAAATAATTACACTGCTGGTCATTTCCTATGTTACAGTAGTATCCTTTCACAATCATGTGCCACAACTTGTTTAGCCATTCCCCAATTGATGGGCATCTTAATTTCTAGTTCTTTGCCACTACAAAGAGAGGTGCTATAAATATTTTTGAAGAAATAGGTTCTTTTTTCCTTTTTTCCCTGATCACCTTAGGAAATAAACCCATCTGCAGTATTTCTGAATTAAAGGATAAACAGTTTTATAACTCTTTGGGCATAATTCCAGATTGTTCTCCAAAATGGCCAGATTAGTTCACAGTTCCATCAACAGTATATTAGTGTTGTTATGAGGAAAAATTAAGAGTTTAGACATTTAGTGAAATTAGCACCCAGGCTGTCAGATAAGACCTAAATTTTCCAATGATGGAATAGTGGCGAGGAAGGAAGTCATTCCTGTTTTGGAGGGAACAGTGTGATACTGTTAACTATCTCTAGTGGAGAACCCAGGAGAGGGAATTTTCTCTATCAAGAAGTCATCTGTTCTGCCAGGAAATGCAGGTGTGAGCACTGATCACAGTTCTGAAAGGTGGACATCCAGTCTGGATTAGCTCACTGCCTTCATTCTTCCTTTGGATTAATTTTGTTGAGGACCTGTGCTGGATCATCACTGGAACAGAAGTGAACTCAAGTTGTGAGACATCCATTCACCTTCCAGCCTGGGTTAGTATAATGTAGATCCTGACCCAGCTCCCAGTCCCTGAGTTTTGTCCTTAGATACCTAAGTTAGGGTGACCTTTTCCTACATTTCTTACCCTTTAAATTCATTATTAAATAGTGGTTTTTAACTTCCTGTTGTTTCTTTTCCATAGTAAGTAGGTATTCCTGGCTGATGAAGTCTGAGAGTTGGGTCCCAACTGCCACTCACTCAAACTATCACAGCCCATTTGTATTTGTCTAAGGTAGTTATCCCTCTTCACCCTTCATTCCTCCTTCATCCCTTTCCCCCTAGAAACCCCCGTGTGTTTATTTACCCACTTCAGTGTCCCTGTTTTTTTCCACATCCCCTCCAATAGTTGTCATTTTGCCCTTTGATCAAGTGACCTACCTACTACTCAGCTGCCAATATTTCTCCCGTTTCTGCTTCCAATGATTTCACTCATATTTTAGACCATGCTTCTCCACTTTGGGCTCTGGATATCCTAAAATTAGCATATACTCTTACAATGTAATGTAGGGCCTCACGTCACTGCTATAGCAACCCATAAGCCATGGAAAACAGGGGAAAAGAAGTCAATGCTAAGGGTAAGCTCTATTTTACACCTGCAATTTGCTTCTTCTTCATGGTTGCAGTTGTTGTGGGTGAGTGTTTCTCAAGGAGGCATCTCTGATTAGAAAAAAAAAGCTACTACATGGCATATGGGTAGGAAAGACCCAGATGTTTGAAAAGCACTGATACTTTACTGTTTTCAGAAAGCCATCTTTGTCAACAGAGAATATTTTTGGAACTCTATTTTTGTTATATAGATTTATGAGATTAAAGGCAATGCTTAATTATCTGGCTTTTTTCAAATGCACTTTTTGTCCTTAAATTAAAAAATCTGGTGTTCTGGAAAGTTACAAAATTTTAACTATACCAATGAAACCATATTGTAAGGACTCACTGGCTAATCCCTACCATATGACATCTCTAGTACTGTGCCAGGTCTGCTGACTGCAAAACTCAACTCTAGAACCACCTTTTCCAGTCTTATCAGCTGCTAGTGTCCTTGGTTCCTCTCCTCCATCATTTTTCATCTCTTTTATACAAAATCTCCATAAGTACATATTACCTATAAAATTAAAACTCCTCCAAGTTAAGAAATGTTTCACTTTTTTCTTTGAATTCCTGGCACCTAGCACATTCCCTGAAGATAGTAGGTACTCAATATTTGCTTGCATGATTAATTGGCTTCCATCAGTTAGAAGCCTTGATCTCACTTTCAAGTTGTGGTGTATTCCTTGAGCTGAACTCTTGCCATTCATTAATTTACTCTTAATTCCCTTCTTGTCTCATTCCTCCTGGCAACTATTCCAACCCTGCCCCCCTGCTTCAAATTTCCAAACTCCAAACTCACAGCAGGTGATTCAATCTTCTACTTCACTGAGAAACCGAAGCAATATCATGAAGTTTCCTCAGCCCTTTCTGCTTTCCTCCAAACTGCTCATCATTATTACTGAATCTCTTTTTCCATCTCATCACAGAAGAAAAGGCATCCATATACACTTCCCTTTTGCCCTTGATCCCATTCCTTCCTGCTTTGCTCCTTCAGGATATCACTCCAAGATATTCCTTCAGCCTCCTGCCTCTACACACTCTCTCCCTCCACTTTCAACTGCCTAAAAGTATCCTATATATCCCCATCATTGAAATGCTTTCTCTAAATACTTTTATCCTACCCAACTACAGTCCTAATTATTTCTTTTACCTTTACTGATAAACATCTTGAAAAAAATTAGCTATGTCTGATGCCTCAGCTTCCTTAATCTTCTCTATTTTCTGCCAACCCCATGCAGTGGTGCTTTTGTGCCTACCACTGGAGAGAAATGCTCTTTTTGTCCTTAGCCTTCTTCTCATCTCTCTCTACATACTTATTTTTCCACTCAGTAAATTTATTTTTTCACGTCTTCAACCACTATCTCTTTGCAGTTGACTCCTAAAACTTTATTTCTTAACTCACTTCTGACTTCTAGACCCTCATTCTATAGGACGTTTCTATCATACTTAAAGCCAATCTTTTCCTGAAAACCTATTCTTCCTTTTGACTTCCCTATGTCTGAAACATCAGTATCCCATAACCTATGTATAGAACATTTTTATAAATTCTCATATCTAGTCCATTACTAAATCCTGTTACTTCTATATCCATACCATCTATTCCACTCATCATCTTCCACTTCCATTAGCTAGCTATGGGTCCTTATTAGCATCTACTTGAACAGTCTCCTAAGGGGTCTAATCATCTGTATTTTCACTCTCCCATCTAGTCCATACTTCATCCAGCTTCCAGGTTAAATCTTCCTCATACACATATCTCTCCCATTCTTCTGATCAATAATCTGCATTGGTTTCCCACAGTCTAATAAATACAGTGCAAATTCCTAAGCCTGGCTTTGAAGATCTTGTATGACTGGGTACTCAACTAACTTTCTAGGTTTTTCTCAGAACTCCCCTTAACCCACTAAGCATTCCATTTTTTTTCTTTTTAAATTTTCTTGTTTATTACTATGAACTTGATGAGCATTAATAAACATGAACATTTTCACATTTGAAAAACAGAAAAAAACAGGCTACATATGAAATTGTGACTCTTCATTATATACAGCTTTTAAAAGATATATATTTCTTTTTAAAAAAGAAAAACCTTACCTTCTGCCTTGGAACCAATACTATTGGTTCTAAGGTGAAAGAGTGGTAAGGACTAGGCAATGGGGATTAAGTGACTTGCCCAGGGTCACACAACTGGGAAGTATCTAAGGTCAGATTTGAACCTAGGATCTCCCATCTCTAGGCTTGGCTTTCAATCTACTGAGCTACCCGGCTAACCCATAAAAAATATATATATTTCAGAGTTAACATGATAGTTCTAATAGCGCTCTGCATTTTTCTTTCTTTCTTTCTTTCTTTCTTTCTTTCTTTCTTTCTTTCTTTNTCCTTTCTTTCTTTCTTTCTCTCTTTCTTTCATTTATATATTTCAATATTTTCATATTTTATTTCTCTGTTCATTAATTTTGACCATATGTCAATTGAGGAATGGCTCACATTCATATATTTGGTGAAACTATCTTTATTCTAGATATGAGACCTCTATTTGAGAAACTGTCCATAATCCCCCCCCCACCAACTCATTACTTCCCTTTAATTTTGGCTATATTAGTTTTATTTGTATAAACACTCTTCTAGTTAATGTATTCAAAATGAACTCTTTTACATTTCACAATACTTTTTATCTCTTGTTCATTCATTAATTCTTCTCCTATTCACATGTTCCCTGTTTTTCTAATTTGTTTATACTATCCCCCTTTATACCTAGGCCATGTATACATTTTGATCCTATCTTGGTAAATGATGTAAAACACTGGTCTCTGTTTAGTTTCCAGAAAACTGCTTACTAGTTTTCCCAACAATTTTTACCAAATAGTGAATTTTTATTCCAAAAACATTGAATTTTACCTTTGTCGAAAACATGGCTATTATAATTTTTTGACATTCTTCTCTTGGACATAACCTGTGCAAGTTACTTCCTCTGTGACTCTTCAGGCTATTCCCCATGCCAGAAATGTTCTCCCTTATTCTTTTTACCTGTTGTATTTCTTTGTGTCCATTAGAGCTTAGCATACATGACTGATTTTCCCTGTCAGTCAGTAATTATCTTCCTTTTTGAATCTTACAGTACTTGGTTATGTGTTTCTCTAATATACCTATCATGAATTATTGTCTATGGGAGCCTTATTCACATGCCCTTAAGGCCATATGCTCTTAAAATTTTTTTTAACCTCCATCTTCGAATCAATACTTTATATTGGTTCTAAGGCAGAAGATCACTAAGAACTAGGCAATTGGGGTTAAGAAACTTGCCAAAGGTCACATAGATAGGAAGTGTCTGAGGCCAGATTTGAACTCTAGACTTTCTATCTCTAGGCCTGACACTTTATCCACTAAGCTGCCCCACTGCTACCTGCCATACACTATTTTTTCCCCATTTTTTAAAGTTCATTTATTTAATCAATTAATTAAGAATATTTTTTTCCATGGTTACATGAATCACGTTCGTTCCTTCCACTCCTTCCAACCCTTTCCCATAGCCAATGAGAAATTCTACTGGGTTTTACATGTGTAAAAGACCGATTTCCATTTAACTGATATTTGCACTAGGGTCATCGTTTAGAGTCTACATCCCCAATCATATCCCCAACAACCCATGAGATCAAGCAGTTGTTTTTCTTTCATGTTTCTGCTCCCACAGTTCTTCCTCTGAATGGGAATAGCATTCTTTCTCATAAGTCCCTCAGAGATGTCCTGGATCATTGCATTGCTGCTAGGAGAGAAGTCCATTATTGTATCACAGTGTATCAGTCTCTGCGTATAAGGTTCTCCTGGTTCTGCTCCTTTCACTCTGTGTCAATTTCTGGAGGTTTTTCCAGGTCACATGGAATTCCTCCAGTTAATTATTCCTTTTAGCACAACAGTATTCCATCACCAGCAGATACCACAATTTGTTCAGCCATTTCCCAACTGATGGACACCCCCTCATTTTCCAATTTTTTGCCACCACAAAGGGTACAGCTATAAATATTTTTGTACAAGTCTTTTTTCCCTATTCTCTCTTTGGGGTCTAAAACTAGCAATGATATGGCTGGATAAAAGCCTGCCCTATACTTAAAAAACCCCAAAAAACAATGCCTTCTCTTTTGCCTTAGATTTGATACTAAATATTGGTTCCAAGGCATAAGAGTGGTAAGGGATAGGCAACTGGAATTACCCAGGGTCACACAGTTAGGAAATATCTAAAGCCAACTTGGAACCAAAGACCTCCTTTCTCTAGATCTTGCTCTCTATCCACTGAGTTACCTAGCTGACTCAAGCCATACGCTCTAAAATATGCCATCAGAACCAAACATAGCATTCCAAATGGGGTCTTCTCACCAAAGAGTAGAGTGGACCTATCATCTCCAATTGTATTGAATGAATGTATGAATAAATGTTTATTAAGCATTTAATTTGTGCCAAGCACTGTGCTAAGTATTAGGGATATAAACACAGAAGTGAAGACAGTCTCTGCTTTCTTGTAATGTCTTGAGACTTGAACTGGAATTGGTTTTAAATGAGAGAACTGCACAAAGTCATAAGCCTCACTCTCTCTTCAGAGTCCTTGAAGACCAGTGACAAAATAAAAGACAGTTGAGAGTTGGGTGACAGGTAGACAACCAAAGTGGATGAGCAGCCTTGAAAAGGGTTCAGGACATGCTTATACTAGAGTATCGTATCCAGTTGTACTAACTCCATCCATTGCTCTTCTATTGCCAGATATTGGTGGTTGGTAGGAAACTTCTTAGATGAGTAGCACCAGAGTTGAACTTTCTAATTCCATGAGGTACTATGTCGTGTGTGTGTGTGTGTGTGTGTGTGTGTGTGTGTGTGTGTGTGTGTTTTTCAAACTTTCTGTGGCACATAAAAATTTTCTCCTGTATTTTGGGTTGTGGTCATTTTCCATTTGTCCCTGTGCTACAGCAATAAAACCTACTAGATATGGTAATTTAATAATAATAGCTAATATTAATTACATCATTTTATAGTTAGCAAAGCACTTCATATACATTATCTCATGGGATCCTCCTAATAATCCTGCAAGGTGGGTACTATTATTCTCCCCCACCCCACTTACACCTGGTATCGCTGAAGCTCAGATGGGTTCAATGATTATCATAGGGTAACAAAACTAGCAAGTGCCAAGTATGGGATGGGATCCCAAGGTCCTTCTTAAAGCCGGTACTGTTCTTTCCATTATATTTTATATCTTTTGTCCTTTTAGAGAGCTAGATTCAGTCAGAAAGACTGAGTTCAAGTCTCTGATGCATACCAGCTACATGACCCTGGGCAAGTCATTTAAACTCAGCACATTCAGACAACTCCCTAAGAAGAGACCTTGTAGGGCAGGTATTGATCAGTTTTGCTATAGGGAGAATTAGCATGGGTGAATCCCAAAGTGAAACTAAAGCAACAGAAAAGGAAAGAGGGAAAGATGGAAGAAAGAACATAATAATGTAGATTGTCTTCAGAAGCCAACGAATTATAGCATTCCCTCTTTTCTTCCTCCCATTTCTGATAGTCAGTGTCAGCATCCATATTTCTGGATTATTGTTGAAAATAGCTGTGATGGTGGTGAACTGTCCTTGAACACCCTCCCCTCCAGACAAGTCTTTCCTCTTTCCCAGTTGCCTCCTAGTTCAGCCCTGTAGTCAAGTTTCTTTGTGATGTCGATGTCATGGAAGGTCTCATTTTCTCAGCTCAGGTCAACATTTCAGCATCAAGCTTTGGGTATGTCCCCATTATTCACTGCTAAAATTGGTGCCTGCTACTTATCCTGGTGCAATGCGTTCCTGGGCAAGAAATAATGCATTATGAACACAGCTTTATTATCAGGCTCAAGTCTGGCAGACAGAGTGACATTCGAAGATAATTGGAAGGACAGCTGATCTGTTAGCAAAATGTTGCTTTTTGGCTAATGAATCATTCAAGTTTTTGCTCTGGCAGCTCAGTAACAAGCTTGAAGACGACTTTGCTTCAGACCATTAAACTTTGACAAACCCGTTATTAACTGCAGCTACAGCTAGCAGTCTGTGAGGATTATTGCAATTATGAGCCATATATGTAATTTTAAAAAAATCATTAGGCAAGACAGGGTACGCTTGATGATGGAGGGCTGAGTGACTGACAATCTCTACTTCTTTGTAGTACACAAAAGCAATAAACAGCTGCAATGAATAATAATCAATCAGCCAAAGCCATTTGCTGGAAATATGATGTTGAGTCAGAAGGGTGACTGCTATTACACAGCGAGCTTTCATCTGGAAGGAAAAGGCAATGTTATCTTTCACTCTCAGTTTTCAGGTTGAGGGCCTTTTCTGAAAAGAGAATTAGATGGAAAGGAGGAAAATGGGAATTCGGTGTCAGTTCAGCATACAATGATCGGGCACCTGACAAGTAAAAGGCACTCTACTCACGAAGAGTACAAAGACAAAACAAAATGCAACTCCTGCCTTCAGAGAGTTTATATTTGACTGTAGAGAAATTCAAAATAATAGGAGGAAGGAGTTTTCTGAAGGCAGCTTTTCAAATACTTGAAGAGAGTTATATTTCCCTGAGTTGTTGCTTCTCCAACTAGGATCTGGCCCATAAACTGGGAATAATCAGAGGCACTAGGGAAAGTGGAGAAGATGGAGCAGTGTCTTAGAGGTGGTCATAGAAAGAAAAGGAATGGAGCCTGAAGGTTTCTCTGCACAATTATGTTAAAAGACAAGTTATGTTTAAGTTCCCTATAAATCTGATGTTTCGTGTTTTGCAGCAATGTTCATTTTGCATATTATTCTTCCTGTCTTATAGCTTCTTATGCTATGATAAGGAGTATTCTAATCTTATAGGTGGATATATTCCTGGGAGGCCTAGAGGACCAATGGAGCTCACCTCTTTCTTGGTTGACTTGCCAAGCTTTCTGCTTGGCCTCTTCTCACTGTGGTTATCCTCAAAATGCCCTTCCAAAAGGCTAATCTTTGGATGCCATCAAGAAGGTGCCATTTGCCTGCTTGATAATGGCAACCCAGAATCGCGTGTACCCAGCTCAAGAGGTACAAAGCAGGGCATTACTTTCTGATAACATAAACATGGAGTGTGAGTATTCAGTGAAAAAGAAACTGATGATATGGGAATACACTCTCTCAACATAGACTGAGCAAAGGCAGATTTTTAGTATCTTCTTTTTCCATTGGACCAGAGAAAAGGGTAGCCCTTGAACCTCTTTCATCCATGAGTCCTGTGGTGTTTTCATAGCCCTGATTTTCTTCATTAACCTTCTCAGCATCCCTGGGGTCTAGGTGGGTGGCAGGAACTATTTGCCATATTGCAGAGCTAGGGAAAAGTAGGAATAGAGTTCCCAGGGGACTTGATTCAGAGTAAAAAGCAACTTTTTAGACAAGTCAGGAAAATAACTTGGCATTTCCTTACCTTTTTTTCTTCTTTATTTATTATTATTCTTTTTTTTAATTTTTTAGAAAAATTTTCCATGGTTACATGATTCATGTTTTTACTTTCCCCTTCACCCCTCCTTCACCCCACCCCCCTCATAGCCAATGCACATTTCCACTGGTTTTAACATGTGTCATCGATCAAGACTTATTTCCATATTATTGATAGTTGCATTGGTGTGGTCCATTTCCTTACCTTTCTTACCCCTTATTAGTTGAGAGAAATGGAGAAGCAGTTTAGAATAATGGGAAAAACATGGGATCTGGAAAAGGAAGATATGAATTTGAATCTTAACTTTGTTATTTATCAAAGGTGAAGATGCTAATAAAAGAAAAAAAGTTACATTTATTTAGTACTTTAAGATTTATCAAAGTCAGCATGGAGTAGTGGACTTGGACTCAAGTTATGGGATCAAGCCATGTCTCTAATGGGTGATTCTTTTGTGATTTTGGAGATCACACAACTTCTCAACATTGTAGCTCTCTAAGACTATAAATATGATTCTGTAACTCTACTATCTTTCGTTGAATGACAGGAAATGGCAGTATATCTCTCCATGGCTCATTTCTTTGAATGAGTGATGATCCTTTGTGTATATTTGCATTTACTTAAAAATAATGTAAAAATCCCCATCCATCATTTTTTATTACTTTTGGGTAGGCGGTTTCAGTAACATGTATTTTGAGGTGAGCTTAGAGTGTCAAAGCTTCTTTCCCTTTTTTTTAGTTCAGTGACAAGTGGTGATAAAGTAGTATTGGTAAGTAAGATCCTGATCACTGAAAAGTGAGTGCTTATGAGGTGTTCCAAAGGTCTTAGAGCAATTTTTAGCTTTAATAGCTTAAAAGCCTGTCTAGGTCTTTGGGTGCTTAAGTATCCAAGAGGTAAGGCAATTCCAGTAGGAGATATCTCGGAGAGTCCTTTGATTATGGGCACTTGGCAGGAAACCCATCCAAGCACATGCTTTACTTAAAGTCACTCTCATCAACTAATCACAGTTAATGGAGTTTGTCCTCATAGCGTCAAAGGACAGGCAGGGGTGATGGCATAACATATGATACGGCAATGGCAGCATCACAGATTGTGCATTTCGGACCATGATGAGTTCAAAGGAGCAAATTTAGACAAGAAACGATTTCTGTCCAGAAACCTCCCCTAACCTTGTGATTCCATTGCTCTCTTGCTCTTAATTATTTCCTATTTATCACACACACATTGCTTTGTATGTATTTGTTTGCATGTTGTCTCTCCCTTTAAATTGTAAGTTCCTTGGGGCAGCTAGTTGGCTCAATGGATAGAAAGCCAGAACTGGAGCAAGAGGTCTGGATTCAAATCTAGCCTCAGTCACTTCCTAGCTGTGTGATCCTGAGCAAGTCACTTAACGTCAGTTGCCTAGCCCTTACCATTTTTATGCCTTGGAACTGATATCAATTCTAAGACAGAAAGTAAGGGTTAAAAATAAATTTGTAAGCTCCTTGAGGTCAGTTTCTGTCTTTTTTCTCTTTTTGTATCACCAGCTTAGTGCAGGCATGTAGTGGGTGCTTAATAGATTTTTTTTTGCATTGCATAAAATTGTCTTTCTAGATGATTTAATCTAGTCCTCATTAATTTCTTTTTTAAAACATTTATTAATATTTATTTTTTAGAAAAGTTAACATGGTTACATAATTCATGCTCTTACTTTCCCCTTCACCCCCTGAGCTCTGCCCCCCTCCCCACCCACCATGGCCGATGAACATTTCCACTGGTTTTAACATGTGTCATTGCTCAAGACATATTTCCAAATTGTTGATAGTTGCATTGGTGTGGTAGTTTCGAGTCTACATCCCCAATCATGTCCGCCTCAACCCATGTGTTCAAGCAGTTGTTTTTCTTCTATTTCCACTCCTGTAGTTCTTCCTCTGAATGTGGGTAGCGTTCTTTTCCATAAATTCCTCAGAGTTGTCCTGGGTCATTGCATTGCTGCTGGTACAGAAGTCCATTACATTCAATTTTACCACAGTGTATTGGTCTCTGTGTACAATGTTCTTCTGGCTCTGTTCCTTTCGCTCTGCATCAATTCTTGGAGGTCTTTCCAGTTCACATGGAATTCCTCCAGTTTATTATTCCTTTGAGCACAATAGTATTCCATCACCAGCATATACCACAATTTTTTCAGCCATTCCCCAATCGAAGGACATACCCTCATTTTCCAGTTTTTTGCCACCACAAAAATGCTGCTATAAATATTTTCATACAAGTCTGTTTATTTATGATCTCTTTGGGGTACAAACCCAACAATGGTATGGCTGGATCAAAGGGTAGGCATTCTTTTATAGCCCTTTAATGTCCCAGTTTTGCCACATCCCCTCCTGCATTCATTACTCTCCCCTTCTTTCATTTTAGCCAATCTGCTAAATATGAGGTGATACCTCAGAGTTGTTTTGATTTGCCTTTCTCTAATTATTAGAGATTTAGAACACTTTCTCATGTGCTTGTTGATACTTTTGATTTCTTTATCTGAAAATTGCCTATTCATGTCTCTTGCTCATTTATCAATTGGGGAATGGCTTGATTTTTTTATACAATTGGTTTAACTCCTTGTATATTTGAGTAATTAGACCCCTGTCAGAGTTTTTTGTTATAAAGATTTTTTCCCTCCTGTCTTCCTCACAACACTCCTCATTAATTTCTGCTTCTACTAAAGGCAGTTAGCCTGGGATTATATTTACTAGCATTAAGGATTCCTCTAATACTGGTAATCTGGTCAACTGTTTTACCTAGCTTGTTCAGAGAGGATTTTATAAACTGGAATTAAAAGATTTAACTACCAAGATGCTCATATAGAAGCCAGTAGCAGAGACAATTCTGTTTCTGTATTGTCTATGGGTAGGCAGCTATTGTCTATGGGTAGGTGCAGTAGTTAGAGCACTGAGACTGGAGTCAGGAAGACCTGAGTTCAAATTCAGCTTCAAACATTGACTGGCTGTATGATCCTGGGCAAGTCACTTAACCCTGTTTATCTCCTCTGTAAAATGAGCTGGAGAAGGAGAAGAAAATGGCAAACCACTTGAGGATCTCTGCCAAGAAAACCCTGAATGAGGGTCACAAAGAATCGGTCACCATTGAAATGACCAAACGATAACAGATAACAATATTGTCTAGGTAGTCCTTATCCTAATAGTGTTGTATATATCTGTAATAATAATAGCAAAATAAATAAATAGCATTTATAGTGTTTTAAGATTTACAAAGATTTATATAAATAAAACATATTTATACAAAAATTTAAGACATACAAGATTTATATATGTTATCTCATTTGATCTTCCTAACAATCTTTTTTTTTTTAAACCCTTACCTTCTGTCATAGAATCAATACTAGGTATTGGTTCTAAGGCAATTGGGATTAAGTGACTTGTCCAAGGTTACATAGCTAAAAAGTATCTGAGATCAGATTTTAACACAAGACCTGGTTGTCAGTTCACTGAGTCATCTCGTTGCCCTGCTCTTCCTAATAATCTTGAGAGGAAGATGTACATTGTCCCAATTTTACAGCTGAGGGAATTGAGACTGAGAGAGAGAGAGTAATCGACTTGCTTAAGGTCACTCAGCTAGTATGT
This sequence comes from Gracilinanus agilis, assembly GCF_016433145.1. Lineage (NCBI taxonomy): Eukaryota > Metazoa > Chordata > Mammalia > Didelphimorphia > Didelphidae > Gracilinanus > Gracilinanus agilis. The sequence continues at coordinate 662,918,798 of NC_058130.1, forward strand.
TCTTGAGACAACATTTGAACTCTAGTCTTCTTGAAATTAAGACCAACAAATTACTTGGGGTGCCACTTCTCTGTCTAAGGACACAGTCTGTGTATCTTTTTCTAAGTCATTTCCTTAGCGAAAGGCAGAAGGAAGATGAATCCTGTCCCTCTGTTCCAAGAAGAAAGAGTACATTCATGAGTAGGAGTTATGGAAGTCTGTTTATATTTCTAAGTGATGAGAGAAACTGGTCTGAATGATCGATCACGTTGCTTGGGAGGATGATAGCCGACGAGAAAGTGGGCTCATTGTTAGACCATAGTACTGTTCTGAGGCTTCACATGAAGGGAAAACACCTTGGAGGGAAGATATCCCACGTCATTTAGAACCTATCTGCAAGACTGAGGCAAGAACTAGAGAGTATGGTGTCTGGCTGTTCTTTAAGAAAAGTGAATGTACCCAAAGTAAGTGAATGGATCAAGTAGTATCTGCATTAAACATTAATGTAAATGTCTTCATTATGATGTTTCCTTTCCTCCCAGTTGCTTTTAAAATGCAGTTAGTGTGTTGATAAGCCTCTGAGCTCTCTTCTATGTGACTAATTTATCCTGTTGGCAAATGAAACTCATTTTTCTCGAGTACCCTCTGAAGCCTTCTATTTTCACTATTTTATTCCTCTGAAGCTGCTGGTATTGGCGAGTCATAAATGTTTTATGGCAAAATTAAGGGGTTCTAAACACATTTTACTCTTTGCTTCTCATTATTTCATCTCTTAATAAGTTTCAATCATTTTAGCACCTGTTTAAAGTGAGAGCCCAAAGGAAAATGGTGGGGGCAGGGAGCAATTAACGTGCTTTAAAAATTCACAGAAAAATACTTAGTAAAATGGAGTATAATGAACTCAGATGCCAGTGTTTTACTAATGGGACATCAAAGCACCTTGGGTTATTCTATCAATTCCTCAAGCATTTTTGCTTTACTAAACCTCATGTAAAATATGATACGGACTAGGTAAAAACAGTGAGAGACTACATGGGGGATCCCAGAAAAGACACTTAGTCTCCGTGAGACTCATTTTATGGAAAGGTCACAATCTCCTTCAGTCTCATTATGTTCATTTGTACAGTGGTGATGATCATGCTTTTATAACCTCCTTCATAGGGTTGACATGAACACTAAACATCTAAAAACTACAAAAATGGGTGGGGATCACAATCATTGTTATTGTTGGGGACTTGTTCCTAAGTAAATTATTCTTTATTGAAGTCCTGTTTCACTGGAGGCTTATAGTGGCACAGAACTGAATCTGGGTTCACAAAGGCAAGGAAGACTAGCTTTGGAAAGATCTCCCAATTTTGAAAATCTTAAAGGATGGCCATGGAGATTGACTGTGAGCCTATCATTTAAGGTCGTGTTGGTGAACCTATGGTACGCATGCTAGAGGGCGCTGCTCCCTTCTCCCTCTCCATCATGCTTGAGGACATTTCTCTCATTGCCTGCCCCTCTTCCCAGCAGCCCAATGGGAGTGCTTCCTCCCTCCTGTCTGGGGTAAGGAGGTGACTCACATGCGGCATGAGGGTGCAGTTTGGGCAATTGGTCTCTAAAAGGTTCCCCATAACTGATTTATGAGTTTATTTTCAGAAAGTGGGACACCAGGTGCTATTTGTGTCCATTTACTTATTTTATTTTAAAATTTATTTTATTTTATTACTTCATTCATTCAATTGTTTAATTATAGCAAGTCTTGATGGTGTCTATGGAGAGATGAAAGGGTTGCTAGCACTCATGGAGGAGGGATGCACACATCGGTAGAATTATGGATTCTTTGAAATAAGAAATATTGGAGTAAGGAGTCCTGAACTCTTTCTGTTTATCCTTGAATCTCTAGAAATTATGAGTCCCCTGAAGTCCATCATCTCCATTTGGGAAGTAACTGGTTAGCTACTGTTTTTGCTTCTAAGTTATCAGTTGTCAGATCAAGAGAAAAATTTTGCTCATCACACCTGGCTATGCATCAGTAGCTGACATTATGCATGTGATTGAATTTTTAGTTATAGATCAGCTTTAAATAATTCTAATATTTTGTTAATTTCTGCAAGGTAATAGAAGGTTTATAAACAAAGGACTTCTGAGTGGCCCTAATTGAATACTCTTTCTAGGTCAGGAAAGACAAATTGAAAAGAAAAGTTATTTTGGCTCAAATAATATGACTTGGAAACATTTACTATGCATAGTCTTCACCTTGAATTAAGATGCATAATCTCTACTTTGAATTGGGATGAAAATAGAAAGTTTTTCACCAGCTCTTTTAAAGACTCTGAGAGTTATGCTTTTTTCCAGCTTGGGAAGAGAGGAAGATGATGTAAGATTAGGAATGGGCAAGGGAGATAGTTGTTCTTGTGTGGTGGGAATTTTGAGAATCTCCAGAGAGAAAGAGGAGAGAAGAGAAAGTTGGCAGGATCCTGGAAACATGGAGCAGTAGTCAGTCTGTAGTGTCCAGTCATAACCATATTTCTAGTCCCCTTCGTCAAACCTAAGCCTTCCTGGGAGATTAGGAGAGGTAATCTCTAAATGAATAAAGGTAGAGATATATGAATTTTTTATTTAATCATACAGAATCACTGGAACAGAGTGAAAGCCAGCTACTAGGAACTGATGGTCTTAAACCCCTTTTGTTGTTGTTTAGTCATGTCTAACTCTTTACTCCATACTGTCTATGGACTTTTCCTGGTAAAGATATAAGAGAAGTTTGCCTTTTCCTTCTCCAATGGATTAAGGCAGAAATTAAGTGACTTGCTCAGGGTTATACAGATAAGTATCCGAGGCCACATTTGAACTCAGGTTTTCCTTACTCCAGGCCCAGGGATCTATCCACTGAGTCACATACCTTGTAGGCAGCTGTCTAGCTGCTTTTTAAACCCCGAGCCCCTTTGGCTTATTTCAGTGGGGTGTGGATGGCATTTGTTTCTAATGATCTTGCCTGTGGTTGATCCCGTTTCAAAAAATTCTGTCTAATAATGACCAAAGTTTACAGTAGGATCATAGATCAGAATCACAGAATTTGAGAGTTGTACAGGGTCAAGAATCCTCTCTCCAACACTGCAAACAAGGGGTCATTTAGCTTCCACAAGCCTCCAAAGAAGGGGTGGATATCATTATCATCTAAGGCACTATTCCACTTCTGCATAATTCTCAGTTCCCTTACATCAGACCTGAGTCATCTTCTCTACAACTTAGATCTATTGCTTCTATCTTGTACTGCCCTTTGGGAGTGAGAACAAATCTAATCCATCTTCTAAATGACAGTCCTCCTAATGCTTGAAGACAGCTTTTGTATCTTTCCTCAGTCATCCACAAATTTGATAAGCATGCTTTCAGTGCCTTCCTTCAAATCATTTAATAAAATGAGTAACAGCATTTTAGAGTTAGAAAGATCCTTGGATATCAACTCAGCCAATCTTTTCATTTTTTATGACTGAGGAAAAAAAAACTTTGAAAAGTTAAGTGTCTTAGATAAGGTCACAGTGGATTTCATATAGCTTCTGGATATAACCTTGATTTCCTCATTCTTGGTCTAAAACTCTTTCCATGGTCAATCAATCAGTCAATCAATCTATAAGAATGATTGCTTCACACATATGTATATATACTATATATACACACATATACACACATAAAATATGTATACAATGCACACACTTATACATATATATTAACAAGTACACATCTTGATAAATATGCATTGTGTGTGCAATTGTAACATACCCAATTAAAACAGGTGTTCCAACAGTCAGTACAATTTTAAACTATTAAAACTTAAAGTCTTAGTGCAAGACTATTAAAGTCTTGAGATCACTGGGACACCTTGTATATGCAAATCAACTCAATTAGGAACTAAAAAGTAATTTGAATTTCAAATGCTAAGATTTTAACTGATTAAGTCCTACACTACCAAATAAGATATTTGTAAAGGCTTTAAGATAGTGCTTGGCACATAATAAACTCTTAATAAATGATGGTTCCCTTCCATTCCCTACACGAACTTTCATTCTTTCTCTTGCACCTTTTTGTAGCCTATTGCTTTTAAGTCAATATTTAGGTACCTTTAAAGTAAAATGTCACATAATCTGTTGCTTAGCCACCATTGGAGAGATGATGCGATGTCCCATATATTGATAAGGGAGATGGGGAGGTGATAAAAGGAAGGAGAGGAGGATTGAGAGAGTATGATGACAAAAATAAGTCAGTGAAAAATTTTCCCAACTTACTGATTTCCTTTTAATTTTGGGTACATTAGTTTTATTTGTATAAAACCTTTGTAAGGGTTAAAACTGGGGTTTTGACAAAATAAGAGAGCAGCTTTTAATATTTTAAGTTTTAACGAGAATATAGTAGAGTTGTAAATTAATATTATCCCTTTAAGTCAGAGATAGGAAAACTTCTAGCAGCTTTTAACAATTAACAATTTAGTTTAATTAAAATAGAGATGGTAAAATAATATATAGAGATAGTATACATACATACATATATATATATAAAAGAATATAGAGATAGTAAAAGAAAATATAGTAAAATGAGTATAGTAAAGGAAGGAAATATAGGAAAGAGGTAGAGAAAGAAATTTTCTAATGTCTAGACTAGTTATTCCATAACTGCCTATAGCTACTATCTAAAACTGTCTCTATCTACCTATCACTGCCTATAACTACTGCTATTAACAACCACCCTAAAAAAGTCTAACTCAATACAGCCCAATCAAAACCAACCCAATCAGTGTTCAATCCAACACCAATTAGGTCTGTCAAAGGAGACCAGCCACTTTCCAAAAAGTTCAAGGAAGGAAAAAAAACAACCCAACAGCCCAAACAAAAAGCTGAAAACCCCAAAGGGTTCAAGTTTGCCTTTATATTTTAGCAACTAAATGCCAACCACCAACTAAACACCAGCCCACACCACCAGCAATCGACCCCCAACAACCAATGCCCAGCAGCCAACTTTCCCACAACTGCCATCCCTGTCAGCAACTGACCCAACTATCAGCAACTGACAGGTCTTTTATCCCGGTCTTCTACCTCACTTCCTGTCTCTCTTGTTCCTCCTTCTTGTCTCTATGCTTCCTTCTTCCTGTTTCTATGGTCTCTACTTCCTGTCACTGTGGCCTGGTTAATCCCTACACATCTCTATGTTAAGAGGACCTCCAGGTCCCCCATTAAATTAAAAAAGAAATAAAGAATTCCTTTTCATACCTTTTAAATTTATTGTGTTCAAAAGTATTCATTTTATATCTCACAATGCTTTCTATCTCCTCTTTATTCATAAATTCTTCTTCTATCTATAAATCTGATAGGTAATATGTTCCCTGTTCTAATTTACTTATGCTATCTCTCTTTATGCCTAGGTCATGTATCCATTTAGATCTTTACAGTTTCTCAAATAGAGGTCTGTCAAATTTATTAGAACATGAGCCATTCTCCAAGTAACAACCAAAAGATATGAACTGATAGTTTTTGGATAAAGAAATCAAAGTTATATATAACTTTATGAAAAACCTACATCATTACTGATTAGAGGAATTCAAATCAAAATAATTCTAAGAAATCATCTTACACCTAGCAGATTGGCTGAAATGATAAAAGAGCAAAATGATAAATATTGGAGGCAATGAGAAAAAACAGGGACACAAATACAGTATTGGTGGAACTGTGAATAGATCTATTTTGGAGAGCAGTTGAATTATGCCCAAAGAATTATAATACTGTGTATACCTTTTGACCCATCAATACTACTATTATATTTACCTCCTAAAATGACAGAAAAAGGAAAAGAACCTACATGTTCTAAAATATTTATAGCAGCTCTCTTTGTGGTGGCAAAGAATCGGAAATTGAAGGGATGCTCAACAATTGGCAATGCCTAAACAAGTTGTGACAAATGATTGTGATGGGCCAGAAGAAATAATGAACAGGTTAATTTTGGAAAAAACCACAGAAAGACCTATGTGAATAATGAGCAGAACCAAGAGAATAACATATATAGCAAGAGAAACATTGTTTCAAGAATAACTTGTATATGTCCACCTCCAAAGAAAGAACTGATCAATAGAAATAAGTATAAAGTAGTTTTATATAGAAATAGACCTTTCTGTCAAATAATGCCTTCTCTAATGGGGAAGGGGAGGGAAAGAGGGAGCTAACTGGGTATTTAAATGTAACAAACAAATAAGATTAAATAAAAAAAAATCTTGTCAGACCTTTTCAGCATCAATTTGGTATGCATGTGAAATGTTAAGAATTTTTGGGATAACTGATATGGTCATACACAAATGATTATTTAAGATTTGCTTAAACATTCTCGATTATGGGATTATTTATGTTCACCATTTGAATGTTTGTCATTGTATGAAAGCAGCTAAACCTGTATACATGGAGTTCTACCTTATTTTGAAGTACAACCAGAAGAGATTTCACATCAGTCCCATGGCAAGGGGAAAACAGTCCCATGAGCTGACAAACCCTCATTTTCACAAACTCCTTTGTCATGCTGACTCATTCATGTTGCAGATGATCTATTTTCTCTTATTTTATCCACATAGAAAATGAAGAACAAACTGATCACTGCCTTCTGGTCAGAAGTCCTTTTAGCTCAGTTGGTTAGAACATGATAGAGATGAAGCCAAGGTTATGATTTTTATTCCTCCAATTGATAACTTCACATAAAAAAAAAACAAAAACAAAAACAAAGACTGGTTATCTTACACACAGAACATTCAAGTTAGACAAGATTTCAGAATCCGTCTAGTTCTACTCATCTAAGAATCTCTCCAAGTTAGTTAGTTAGCCAATAAGCATTTATTAAATGCCTACTGGTGCTAGACACTGTGGCAAGCACTGGGAATACGAGGAAAGTTGAGACAAGTTTCTTCACTCAAGGAGCTCATAAAGTAAAGGGGAGACAACATGAAAACAACTTGTACAACAAGACATAGAGGATAAATTGAAAATATAGAAGACAGAAGAAATTGGAAATAGTAACTTAGGGAAGGCAATCGAATTAAGGGAGATCAGGAAAGGTTCTGCGAAAGGTGGGATTGTAAATGGGATCTGAAGGAAGCTGGGGAAGCCAGGAAGTAAAGATGAGGATGGATAACATTCCAAGCTTTGGAGGCAGCCAGAGAAAATGCCCGGAATATTGAGATGGGGTAACTTGTTTGGAGCACATTGTGTGTGTGTGTGTGTGTGTGTGTGTGTGTGTGTGTGTGTGTGTGTGTGTGTGTGTCTGTGTCTGTGTCTGTGTGTGTGAGTGTGTGTGTCTGCGTGTCAGCAAACAAGTAGTCACCCTGCTTCTGATTAAAAACTTCTATTACCACCTGAAGAAGCCCATTCAATTATAAAGTTGAATTGTTAGAGAAAGTTTTTTCTTATGTCAGGCTGACTTTAGTGATTTCTACCTATTACCCCTTTTTCATTTTTTGAGGCTAGGTAGAATAAGCCTTATAACTCTATCTACTAATTCACATATTTCTAAGAATCATTTTTACTATAAATTATATTCAAATCATCTCATTGTATTAGGTTATTCTCTGTGTTGTCTCAGAGTTGAAACTATAATTCACATAATATGTTTAGCCTTTCAAATACATATTGGATGCCTGGATAACTGAGATTGAGAACATTCATGACCTAGTGACAATTAACTATTGTTATTGGAAACAAAAATAGCCTTAATTATGTATTTAGGGTGTGTCAATTATATAATCATTGCATTTTTTATTTTATTGTTTCCAAAATAATTTAGTCTAATTAATTACTAGTCATTTTATTGTTGATTCCATTGGAAATACTATTTTATTCAATTCTAGGTAATAAAGACTTCTAGGATGACTTGCTTAAAGTCTTTTCCAGTGACAGATTAAGTTCTTGCTCAGGGCTTGGAACAAACTTTGTCTACAGGAGTCCAAACATCTGGATGACAACTGAAGAATTCAATCAAATATTTGTGTTTACTCTTTATGATAACAAATTTTGAGATAATTGTGATATCAATATAATTGATCTTTTTTTGAATTTTATTGGGATATTTGGTATCTTGTGGAATGAACCTTTATCTTCTGTGCTTTCTACAATAACCTTTCACATTCCATTACAAGAAACTTCTAAGGAAGGTTGGGGTTCATTATATGCCATGTAATTTAGGGTTTTACTTTCAGTGGGTGCTCCAGAAGGTTGGTTGATGATCATTATGCAGAAATATGTTTTCATTAATGCAATAACATTTAACTTAGCAGCACTAAAAGTTTTCAGCTTTAGGCTTGAGAATTTGTTTTTCTAAGTCACAGATGCATTAATTTTCCTTGCTGGGGGTGGTGTGGTATGATACAGATGTTGTTTCTGCTAAAGAAGACATTGATCTTAACGGGGAAAGTAGAAACATTTGTATAAATTCAAAATGACTACATTCCATCCTTTATGCCTATCTGTGCAGTTATGCTCCCATGATTCTCTCCTTTTTCCATTTATTTCCCTTCCCTTCTGTTCCCTTCCCTTCCCTTCCCTCCCCTTCTCTTCCTTTTCTTTCCCTTCCCTTTCCCTTCTTTTCCTGTCTCTGTATCCTCATTTTGCTTAATCTCATGTGTGGGTATCGGTCTGTTCAATTTGCTTTGACAGGAAAATTGCTCTTATTGTGGGCTTCTTCACTCTCTTGCTGAGATAGGCATGTTATCACTTTGTGGAAGTTTATATTTAAAAATCTAACACATTTCTTATAACTTTCTTGATATTAATGATAGATGATATTTGTATAGTACTTACTAAGCACTATATATACTTATCTTATTTCTTCCTCACTTAATAACCCCGTGAGATGCAAAGGAATGAATATTGAATTTGGAATGGTAAGATCAAGGATCAGAGATGCGAAGTCTGAAACGCTGTAAGACCATCTAGTCAACCCTTTTGTTTTATAGATGAGGAAACTGAGATTTAGAGTGGTTAAGTTACTTGTCCAAGGACAGACAGGTAGCAAATAATAGACCTGAGACTGAATCCAATTATTTTGACTTGAAATTTTGATTTCTTGGAGATCACGCCGTTCTAAGATGCAAGGCCATGTAGCATCATTTATAGAATAGGATGTAACCCGAGAAGCTAGTTTCAAATCCTGGTTCTGCCTTTGTAATTTTTGGTAAGTCTTGCATCTCTATTTCTCCATCTATAAAATAAGAGAAGTTAGACTAAATATCCTCCAGGATCCCTTCAAACTCCAAATATATAATTCTATGATTTCCATTTTGTAGTTTCCCCAATTGAGATAATCAAGACTACGAGAAGTTAAATGATTTGTACCATTAGTAAATAATAGAACCTTGAATAGTTGAATCTTGGACTTTGAGTTCAAATCCAATGATCTTTCCATGGCACCAGAAAGAAGAAAGCTTCTAGGACATACTATAGAGTACTAGGAACAGCGAGAACAGGTACTGTTTCTTATCAACACTTTTTCCTTGGGTGAAGCATGACAGTGGAAATAGGGAGCTTGTCTTCATTAAGGAAAGGGCTAGACAAAATAAGAGAAAGGTAAATAAATATTGTGGCTGTGTGACAAGTAAAAATTCTGAGAGCTTGGGTTCTAGGTAAGAAAAATCAATTTATTTTAATTTAATTATTTTAAAATTAAATTAATTGTAATTTATTAGCAAATAAAAATAATTTATTAAATAAGAATAACTTAATAATTTAATAACCAATAAATTAATGGTCCATGATCTCTCTTGATCAAAGATAATTCATCCAGAGACCTGAATTTTTTAAATACAATTCTGAAAGCTCATTACTCAGTCCTTCCCTAAATAACCAAACAATGCTAATTGGTGAATACCTAGTGAAGAGGTGGGCTAACTTTTCCCCGCTTCTTCCTTGATCCCCTCAAAATGGTGGTTATGGGGGAAATTACATGCCTAACCACAGGATTCCAAAGTTCTTGCTTATCTAGATGAAGAAATCAAGTTAGATCTGGTTAAATTTGACTTCCATTGTTCATCGTAGTAGAGGAAATCAAGGACATGGCCATGCTGCCTGCAGACATGCTTGGTTGGAGTCACATTTGTTTACCAGAAAGGATGAATCTTAGATTCTCTATCTTAATTATTACAATTTTAGCAGCTGCCTTGGGCCAAGGAATGTGAGGGCATTCTCATGACTGTCAGGACAAAAGAATGAAGAAAAGACTTGAAAAATACAATGTTACAGAGCAACATAAGAAATCAAATGATACAGTATTAAGAATAAATCTCAGGCTGACTTCATCACAAGCCTCCATGAAGATGTTACTGAAGAGCCTGATGCACCATAAAATAGAAAGCAGAAGCATTCAATAGTTTAAATTGTAGTTTACTAAGCTAGTAGATGGTAACTACATGCTTAGTACCTCATCGGACAAGACAAAATAGACTTAAGCTAGACTTTAAATTGCCGAAGGTTTTAAATTTTGTGATTACAAGCCACAGTACTTCCTAATAATAAAAGTAATTAAATCTGGGAATAAATCAATAGAGAGAGGGAGAATATAGCAATACTATTCTTAGACACTTAAGTGTTTGGGAATTACACATGGTCTCATCAATATGGCCATTCCTTCCAATAGTTCTGATCTCAATTCATCCATACCTTTACATCCTCAAGGCTTATTGACCATGCCCTCCCATAAATCTTCTAAAGTATATGTGTCCAATATGCTGGAGGGCTATCTTTACATATCTAAGTATTTCATGAATATCTGTGCAACAGTTCAGCTATCTGTCTATTATCTTTCCATCTTGTTATGTGACTGGCTCCTCTGTGCCCCTTCCCCTGTACATACAGCTCCTTGATGATGTCTTTGGTCCTACTTCATGCTGATAAGTCACTGTTTGTAATATGCCTTATGCAATTCACATAATTCTCTTGAAAATTAAAATAGGAATTTTAATTATTTGGCTATCATTCTATTCTAAGACTTGTAGTTATATAGCACCACTAGAAGGATTTTGATGATGAAAAGATGACTTCTTATGTCAATGTGAAGCTTTGAATCAGTAAAAGGTCCACACAATTCCCCAGAAGTATTCAAGCCCACTCTCCTCCTTTTCAATTTAGGACCCAATTCACTGTACATCTGGAGTCTAGGACTCTTCCTGTTCTCATGATCCTACATAAAACCTAGGCAATAAAATCCCCATCAAGTCACATTCCCCATTTGGAGGTTAGACCATCTCTTGAATAGCTATAGATGTCATTGAAGATCCCAATGGTATGAAAATAGGAATTTCTGTAGGCTGCACCATCAATAAAGGTTCTCTTTCATTTAGAATTTAGAGCATTCTTTATGACTCTAGTGAGCACTCTTTTTTTTTTTTTTTAAACCCTTGTACTTCGGTGTATTGTCTCATAGGTGGAAGAGTGGTAAGGGTGGGCAATGGGGATCAAGTGACTTGCCCAGGGTCACATAGCTGGGAAGTGGCTGAGGCCGGGTTTGAACCTAGGACTTCCCGTCTCTAGGCCTGACTCTCACTCCACTGAGCTACCCAGCTGCCCCTCTAGTGAGCACTCTTGGTAAATATATTACTTGCTGTTTTTCCTTGTTTGTTATTGATAGTTGAAGAATCATAAAATGAAGTTAGCTTTGAACTGCTCCAGTCAAAGGAATTTGTAGGATCTATCTAATAGTATGAATACTTTCTTGGTGTAGATTCTTTAATGCTGTTTTGCATTACCAGGTTTTTTTGTTTTTTTGTTTTTGTAATCAGCAAACAATATACATGCGGGAGTCTTGGATGCTATAGTGTGTCTGTGAATATGTAGTTCTATAAAGAATTCTCTGAAAAATGTGGCCTCTTTATACATCATATTTTTATTGACACCCCTTATGCTTATATATACATTTTAAATTTAGAAATGTATTCTCTTTAATCCACAAGATTTATATAGCTTTATTTTAAAAACAAAAAAACAAAAACAAAAAAGACCAACCCCCCCCCCAAATACAATAAAATGATGAAAACATGACACCCTTTATGCAATGACTTCTATTAAAGGTTTTATTAAAGATGAGAAAGTAAGTAATGTGTTGGTAATTGCAAATGACCTTATGATTGCCTTTTTAATATTAATACCACTTGTGACCTTTTCTATTCATTAAGAATCTTCTTCTCTGAGATATTTTGAAAATGGTTCCCAGATAGCCTTAAATATCCATTATGGATTTTTAATTTGTATAATGAAGTGTTGGCATCTAAATGTGGTGGTTCCATTGTAATGGACCTCATTTTACAAATAAAAAAATGAAGTCAAAAGGGGTAAACTGACTTACCCAAGGTTATATTGCTAATAGGTAGTAGTCAGATAAGGTTTTCTGACAAGGAGATAAAAATGATGAAATCTTAAAGTTGAAAAGCGTCTAACCAACCTCCTACCCAAATCCTTCTTCAGAATCATTCACCTTCTGGTTGAACCTTTCTACTTGATTCTGAAAATGTAGCATATGGTCATCAACTGCATCTTTTGATTTCTAAAATAAGAAAAATCTTTGGTGGCATCCCTGAGGGGGAAAAACTTCTAATAGGCACATGATTCCTTCAGGATTAGGCAAATTAGTCCTTCGAGTTAACAATTATGACCTCTTCTAAGAACTGAGATTTTTCCAAATGCCTTGCATGCTAATTGGTCCATGACTCCCACAGTATCAAGTCTGTTGGTAAGTCATATCCTTAGGGTTTTTCCTTTCTCTAATTATTTCCCAGGAGAGGTTATCTTTCAGCTGATTATCTTAGAATTCTGACAACAAAACCTGAGACTTTCAAACATGAGTCCATAGGAAATAATTAAACCAATATGACCTTTATCAAGCTTTTTGCCCCCTCCCTTGAACCACTTGCCTACTTATTATTTAGCTGTTTTTGTCTTGCTAATCCTAAATCTTGTGTCACTCTACCCTACTCACCCCACTATTTCCTTTTTCAGCTCCTCCTCCCCAGATGCTGAAGAAAATTGTTAGGAGTTCCAAAACTTTGTTAATTGCATCCACTGTAAATTCATGTTATCTGCACTTAATGAGACACTCACCACAGCAGCAAAATTCTTCTATTTCTTTCTGACTCCCTATATTCTCTTCCTATGCTCCCCCAAATAGCACTTCTTAACAGTTTACTCTTCCTTTTTGTTGGTCTTTCACAGAGAGGAAATGAATGGAGTGAGATTTGGATACCCCACAAACTTTTAAATCATCGTTTTCATGATGTAATTATGGGCTGCGCATGGATACAGATATGTGACATAGAATCATATAATTTAGAGTGTGGAGGAACCTTAGAGGTCATCCGTGCTTTTCTTTTAACTTCTAATTAGCTATTCCCTAATGATCACAAGCTTTTATTCATTACTAATGGGTCTTCATGGTAGTGTATGTATAATATAATAAATTTTTCTGATCAGAGTGATTTTCCCAGAGTTCCTTTTGACCTTTCCCCTCATGCATCTCCTGAGCCAATGATTCCAGTGTCTTCTTCCTGTCTCCCACAGAACTCTTGGGTCAGTATGGCCTTAAAATCTAGTATAAATCTGTTTGGACTCCCTTTATTACTTTTTCCTTCATGCTTTTCTGGTCCCATTATTCATTCTCCTTGTCACTGGCAGCCGAATTGCCAACTCTCCTGCATTCCCATCCAGTTTGCCATTTCATAAGGCCATTCCATTGTTGAACAGTTTTAATTAAAAAATTATTTCTTATAATTGGCCTGAAATCTGTATCTTGTGAAAATAGGATTAACTCTCCTCTTGTCTCTTTTTAACTAATCAAATCAAGAACTTAAAGTACCCCTACTTACCATTAAGTAAGAGAGTTCAAAGTCACTTACTAGATAGAGTAAGCTCACACCTCCAAAGGCTACTGCCCCCCTCCCTGGGCAATGCTAGGCAAATTGAAAGATTGCCATTGGTTCCTGTGAAGAAGGGGGAATGACAAGGGAACGAAGTGACAGGTAGTGACATGGAAAAAAGAAGCACAAAAAAAAGAGACCAGCATGGTCTAGATTCATTCTCTTCTTGGCATATGGAGAGACTGGTTCTAGAGATTCTTTTCCTGGCTCGAAGGAGACTTTTCCCCTGGATCCTGCATTGGCTTGCTAGGTAAGTGGTAGAGATTCTTGCTTTGGCTTGGGAGGAGGCTGCATTGGTGGAACCCTTGCTGAAAACACCACCAGGACTTCTGGGTGAGGATTATCAAGAAACCCATGTGGAGAAAGAGTCTTGGAGAAGCCCTGCTGGGACTGAACCTGGCTTCTCAGGAGAAGGGTTGGTAGGCTTATTAGAATCTATCTCTTTATCTACATATTTCCACTTTCACTCTTTCCACCTCTTTGTAAATAAAGCTGCTAAAAGTCATTTGACTTAAGCTACAATATTTTGAAATCTATGATCACAATATTACTTTAGAATTCTCATATTTAGTTAAAAACTAGTCAAAACTAGTCAAAAGATTAGTCAATAAATATTTAATAAGTACCTAAGACATTCAATATTATGGGCTTATACAAATAAAAACAAAAAACAATTTAATCTCTGTCCTCAAGGAGGTTAGAATCTAATGGAGGGTGAGATATTAGACAACATATAAATAATTACAATACAATGTGAATCGTGATGAGGGCAAAGAAGAAGTCTAGCCTAAATATTGTAAGAAATTTAAGAAATCATATTATAGTAGATGAAATAGGGAAGGTTTCATGGAAGGATTGGTTCCTGAGTCTAATCCTTCAAAGAAAAGAAAATTTGTTGTAATTTGGTAAAAGTAGAGGGAGGACCAAGTTGCCCAGAGTGAGCAGAAGTGGAGAGTTCAGAGCAACAAAACATGTGGTTTGAAACTAAATTGGGAAAAGGGGATCAAAATGCTGCTTAGGGTGTACTGGGATAATGATGATAGCAAAACCTCTAAGATTCTGATTTTGTGACTGGCATTCTTTGGGTGTCCTCTAGTGTGCCAATGAGCTTTGTAATAAAGGACATATTTGATTGAATGCAATATTTCAGATATGGCTTCATGAACACTGAACACACAGAAAGATTTCTGATTTCTAGGGGCAGCTAGGTGGCTCAGAGCAATGGAAGCCAGACCTAGAGAGGGGGAGGTCCTAGATTAAAATCTAGCCTTAGGCACTTAGCTGAGTGACCTTGGAAAAGTCACTTATCCCACATTGCCTAACCCTTACTACTCTTTTGCCTTGAAACCAATACGCAGTAATGATTCTAAGATGGAAGGTAAGGGTTTAAAAAACAACAACTGAAAAAGACTTCTGATTTCCAGGGGTCTGGACACTTCTCCCATTAGCACAGCCTAAATCTTTAAAACTTTCTGAGAATGCAAACCATAGGGAGGATGTTAAGAAATCTGAATCTTCTATTGCATCTTCACTGAATTGTGGTTACATATTACAAAAAGGGCTAGAAAAACCCTGTTTTTTAAGGTATGTTGGCTAAAACACATCATAGTGGAGAACAAGTTTCTGAATGGTCACTCTGTTATCAATTTTAGACTCAGGAATTCATTAACTGTGTGATCCTGTGCAATTCACATAGTTGCTTTGTACCTCAGTTTCCTCATCTGCAAATTATGGATATTAATCATACATACTTCCTTTACAAGGTTTCTATGATTATCAAATGAAATAATGTGTAATGTATATATATATATATGTGTATATATATATATATATATAATGAATGCATGCAATGTGCTTAGCAAACCTTAAAAGCTCTATATAAATAAGAGCATATAAAATATTTAAATAATAGCATTTATATAGCACCTTAGGGTTTACGAAGCACTTCACAAATATTTTAGCCTTAAAACAACTCTGGGAGGTAGATGTTATCATCATCCCCTTTTTACAGATGAGGAAACCGAGGTGCACAGTTGTTAAGTGGCTTGTCCGGTAGTCACAAAGCTAGTAATTATCTAAGGCTAGATTTGAACTCAAGTCTTCCTGACTACAGTACTTTAATCCGCAATGCCACCTACCTACCTTTAACGTTAGCTATTATTTTCTTAGTTTTACAAAGGCCTGTTTACACAGGCTTTACTTTTTCTGATGTTAATCCCTTAAGAGGCAGAATGATAGAGGGGAATCTTGGAATCATGAAAATATGGGTTCAGATCATTCTTTCTGAGACTAACTCACAGGGCAAGACAGTTAACCTCGCAGGGACTTTTTTAAGACTGTTAAGATTAGTTGCTGATGTTCACCAATGTGTATCCACTTTTTGTTCACTATATCAATAAAACCACAGCTTCAGAGCTCAGCTACCAAAAAAATAAATAAATAAAAGGATCCCTTTAAGGCAACCAGATGAACCCAATTTAACATTTGATGCTTTTAAACAACCAGCAAAAAGTGAAGCAATTTGCCCTTCCAAACCTTTCTTAGCCCTTTGAAGAAAGAATTTTGTAACCATTTTCCCCTTCTTGGTAGACATTTGTTGAATATCACCAAACTCCATTTCATCCTTTGTGTCTCTCTTTGTCAGGGATGCCAAAGGGAAGGAGTTACGATGCTGTCAAAGGAAGTGTCTGGATTGTGGACAGGATAGAAGCTGTTGTGAGCCACCTTCTTTGGTCTCTCACAATGAACCAGTGCTTCTCTCTGCTCATGTTGCCACAGGTCAGTGAGCTTATCTACAACAGAGAACAAATGTTCAGTTCACGTTCTGTAAAGATGGTGACTTCCCCTTTGGTTAAAACCACTTATCTGAGTCTGTTGCCTGTCAAAACAATTGTAATAATTTTTATACCACAGAGGACCTTTTAAAATTTCCCCTTGGGGAAGTTGCCTTAGCAACAGTGAGTGACCACAGAGAAATTATTTGAGACAGACTATTGCAGACAAATAACTTCCTTGGTTTTTCCTTTAAAATTCAGCTCACATTCTGCACCTTGCTTTTGGGATTTTCTTCATCCCACTCTTGCCTCAGATGTTAATTGGCTGTGGGACCCAGGGTGAGTCATTTAACTTCCCTTAGCCTCAGTTTCCTTATCTACAAAATGGGGATAATAGTACCTACCTCATAGGATTGTTCTATCAAATGAGATAACATGTCTAAACCACTTTGCAAAACTTAAAATGCTATATGAATGTTAGCTACTATTGTCATTGTTACTCTGTATATATCAGCTTGGTGACTTTGTGACCCATCAATTAAAGAGCAGTAATTCCTTTACTTGTATGGAAGTTATAAAAGATAGTATGGTTTAGTGGATAGGGCGCTGGACATAGAGGCAGGAAGACCTAGGTTTGAATCTGCCTCAGATACATGCAGGCTCTGTGACCCTCAGTAGGTCTCTGGACTTAGTTTCTACAAATGCGAAATGACTCAGTTAGACTCAGTGATCTGTAAGCTCCTGGGCTGTTCTAATTCGATGATCTCATGAGCCTGTGGCTCTTGGTGACTGTGAGTAACCGGAATAATCTATAAAATTAAGGTGAGAATTATATTAAAGAAGAATTTCTTAGAATAAAGCACAACTTAGTCACCAAATAGAATTGCTCTAGGGACATGATGATGAACCCCAGGAAGAGATAATCTTTACCTCAGGACAGACCTCAAACAAAGCAGAGCATGAGAGAACATCTAGAAACAGCTGAAGGAGATTGAGCGTAGTATAGGGACACTGGTAGCAGTCAAATGAAGCCTTTGATTCCTCATAACACCCTGCTTTCCCCATCAAGAGAAACTCAAAACTAGCCTCAGCAAAGATGTAGGTTTTCATTCTGACATGATTTTACTTCAAAATTGAAATGTGAGGATTGTCTTAGTATGGGCACTCCCTTTCGTAGTCCAGATAATGACCCCTTTAAACTTAACAGATGAATTTTGAGAGTTGCTATGCTCAAAAAATTCATCACTCTTGGACAAGCTGGTCAGGGACCTCTCCAAATTTATTTAGTCTAGTGCTTAGATGATAGGCATATTATCTATCACTTGGCCCATATCTGAAGCCTCTCCGACATGGTGGAACCTGCCAGAGACTGGATTCCATTGGCATAGACTTTGAGAACCCAGGCCCATAGATAATCATGCCAGGAAAAAAAGCATCAGAGCAAGACTTTAGTGGAGCAATCAATTTTTAAAAATTTTCTTTAATTTTATAGGCAGCTCATATTTCATTGATACTTTTAAGTAAACCTTGAAGGTATCTAATTTGGGGCATCTTGACAAAAAAGTAGATGATTGCCACAGGCACTGCTCAATGATTTGTAAACTTCAACTCTCAATTCTGCTTGGTGCCTGCCATAGGATTTGGAAACAAATAGGATTAGATACAAGGGCTGTATTCTAGAGATCTCTAGAGGCCAATGAATAGGGCTGAATGAGAAATTAGATTTGAGTGCTGGACTTTTTCAGGACTTATCTCCCCCTTCACACATGGAACAGACACACAAGGGACTTCCGTGCTGTGAGAGTTATTCTCATAGTTATGAATCCATCTGCTACTCAAGGTTTCCCCTGCCTGATTTATGCAAAAGAATGGAATGGTCCAAATTAATCTGGCTCAGGAGTGTTCTTTTTTCCTGGTGTGTAAAATATGTTTTTTTAAAAAAATCAATCTGGAATCTTTGCAGAACCCTGTGTGTGCAATCAGAGCTAATCTTGTCTGCTCTTCTTTGTCAACGGCAGCCAGCAAGGATCATCATCAGCTCTTCCTGAAAAAAAAAAGGAAAAAAAGATTATGGAAGTGCTTGGCAACAGCTTTGCCCTTCACTCAGTTACCATTCAGACAGAATCAAAAGCAGACCAGGAACCAGACTGTATCTTCTGTCAAGACCCCAAGGACTAGTGCAGCCAGTGTTGAGTGTCATCTGCCTACCTTAGGCAATCCATCAGTATGGATTATGCCACCCAATGGAGCATAAGTAGCAAGGAATTGGAGGAAGAAGTTGAAAAACTCCTGACACAGTACAATGAACATTTTTATGATTCTTCATTTGGCTCCATCCACTACGAAGGAAGATGTATTAGGTCTATCAATCAATTGGATTATACATCCATCAGTGGCTGCATTTCAATTATAAAAATGTGTATCTAGATTACTCTTGACTGGGACCAAAAATAATAGCTGTTTGTAGCCAGAGGCAATAAAAAACTAACCATCCCTCAAATTACCCACATATTACCATTTCTGGGATGGTTGGTTGGTTGGAGTTAGACTCGGTGCAGGCTTAGTAGCAATCAATGGCATGGGCATGGGAGGAAGGAGGCAAAGAAAGATGAGAAACAGAAATGAAGAGGAACAGCAAAATGGGGAAAGAAGAACTTGGTGCCCAGAGATATCATTCTTCACTATGATTCTCTCACAATGCTTTCTTATGTAATTTGGGGAATAACTTTTGCCTCTCTGAGAATCCATGTCCCTTTTCCCAAATGGAGTTTAAACAAGACTGACTGTTTGCCTTGTTTTCAAAGATAGGATAAGCATGATTGAGAATATTGCCTTATTTTATTCTCCACTGAAGAAAATCTCACAAACAATTCCCGTTTTACAAAGAGTAAAAAAAAACCCCTAAAAGCAAGGGAATTAGTTCCAGGTCACACTGCAAGTCATTCAAAATACTGAGATAAGAATTTCTAACTCCATGACTTCCTTTTTGTTGTTTTCTTCACAGCATCTCATTACATTAAGTTATCTACGGTGACCACAGGCTTGTTTTTCAGATATAGGTACATGCCCTCCAACATCAAAAGCTGACTCTAAGCTTTTCACCCAAGGTTCTGAATAAATTGTTGAGGTTGGAAGAAAGCATTCACTTGTATTAAGAAGCAGAGGAAAGATAATTCTTTTGTGTATTTTGGGCAGGGTTACTAAACTAATACTTTTATTGCACATGGAGTGAAGGTAGAGAGGAATTGCCAGGGAAGAAAAAAGGGTGTGTTTAATTGAGCTTGGTGATTAATTGAGTTGAAAAATTAAATATTTTTTAAAACCCTTACCTTCTTAGATTCAATACTAAGTACCGATTCCAAAGCAGAAGAACAGTAAGGGCTAGGCAATTTGGGTTAAGTGATTTGCCAAGGGTCACACAGCTGGGAAGTGTCTGAGGGCAAATTTGAACCCAGCGTCTCCTGTCTTCAGGTTCGACACTATCCATTGAGCCATCTGGCTGCCCCAACTGAGGTGGATTGATTCAATTATTTGTTGAAGAGTATTTGAAAACTGTGTTTCCTTTCTTGCCATAGTTTATATAATAGAGATAATTATCTTTATTCATTAAGGTTGTTCCAGTGTCTGAGAGTTACCATTCTGAGCAGGACTATAAGAAGAAGCTAAAAAAGGTATATGAAATTTCATTGACCTTAGTGGGATATGCCTTGAAAGATGTTTGCTTTATTGTTGTTGATGTATAAATCCCTGACATTATTTACTGAAAAAAGATAGTTAATTGAGCATTTTATTTGAATTTTTCAAAAAAAGATTTTTTTTGTGAATTGCTATTATGAAATTATCTTCTCATGTCCAAAATGTTATGTTATTTGAACAGTTGTCAAAACCATTATTTGGGGGCTATTCTCTTTTTTCCATTAGCTAAGTGGGACAGTAGTTGCTGGATTCGGAGTCAGGAAGAGTCACCTTCCTGTGTTCAAGTCTGGCCTCAGATACTTACTAAGCTGTGTCACCCTTGAAAAGTTACTTAACTCTAGTTTGCCTCAGTTTCTCATATGTAAAATGGACTGGAGTAGGAAATGGAAAACTATTCCAGTATCTTCATCAAGAAAACCCCAAATGGGTCAGGAAGAGTTAGACATGATTGAAAGGACTAGACAACAATTCTCTTTTTTTTCTAGGAGGTTGGGCAATGGCTGTTGAGCTTGAAATAGAGCCTAAAGATATAAAGGAGTTTAAGAACATGGCAGTCAAGCAGGTCTGAGTGATAACCAGATCCAATGTGATAGTAAATGGTTGAAGTAGAGTTGAAGGTCGTTCTGAAGGATATTAAGGGACTATGAGACAAGGAGACTGTGAATGTTGAAGACACTAACCATGATAGTTGGGATATGGTGAAGAGAGGATTATGAACTAGATACTAACATTTTAGGAGGAGGGAGGAGATGAGTCCTTGAGGTTGGTAGAAGACAGTGAGGAGGATGGGGAGAGGGCAATATCCTTTTGAGAAAAAAAAATAATAGAGAAACTTATATAGGCGCTCTAATAAAAAAGAAATCAAGGAAAACATGTTTTGGAAATAAGTATTACAATTCTGAGAAATAATTTATTTCAGCACTTTTTTTTGATGACACTAATGAATCATAGCTCCCATGCTAGGTCAAGTGGATCATCCTTGGGTTAAAGAATTTAGAGTTGTTTAGCCTAGACAAAAGGAGGCTGGGTGCTAATTTAATTACTTTCTCTAAGTATATGAAAATCTTTTATGAAGAGGAAGCTAAGCAGTTTTTCATTATGTCCTTGGAGGACAAAACAAGGGGAGATGCACTTAAATGAAAAGAGGGGAAACGTAGGTTATATTAAAGGATACAAGGTAAGCTGTGTATAAGAATTAGATTGGATGAAATGAGTAGGTAGAATTCAGGGCTCTAGTTCATTGGAGGCTAAAAGAGAACCATTTGATCTTGTATTTTATATCTTAGTAATACTAGAGCTGAGAATTATAAACATAATGGGATCTAAAATATATTGAAACATCTTAAAGCAAAGCTGAGAAACATCCAGGCTTTTACCATCGCTCCATTTACACTTGACTCTGAAAGATGAACAGTTAGAGACCTTTGTGGTCACCATGTAGATTAGAATGACCAAAATGTGGAATTAATTCTAAAGGTCTTTAAAAGAATGCATACTCTTTGATCCAGCAATACTACAAGTAGGTTTGTACCCTAAAGATATAACAAAAAATATTTGTACAAAAATATTCATAGCCTTGCTCCTTGTGGTGGAAAAAATTGGAAAATGAAGGGTTGTCCCTCATTTGGGAAATGGCTGAACAAATTGTGGTATATGATGGTGATGGAATACTATTGTGCTATAAGGAATGATGAACTAGAGGATTTCTATATGAACTGGAAGAACCTCCAGGAACTGATGCAGAGTGAAATGAGCAGAAACAAGATAACTTACTCAGAAAGTGAAACATTCTGAAACAATCCAATTTAATGAACTTTGCTACTACAAGACAATCCAAAGGGACTTATGAGAAAGAATGCTATCCACATCAAGAGAAAGAACTATGGGAGTAGAAGCATAGAAGAAAAACATATGACATATTTGTTTATATGGGTATATGATTTGGGGTTTTGGTTTTAAAAGATTACTTTATTGCAAAAATGAATAATATGGAAATAGATATAAGTGATAACATTTGTATAACCCACTGGAAGGGCTTATTAACTCTGGGAGGGTGGAAGGAAGAGAGGAGGGAAAGAAAATGAATCATGTTAACATGGAAAAATATTTTAAAAATAAAAAAATTTAAAATATTAAAATTTTTTAAAAAAATGATCAAATTAGAAAAAAAAACTTTTCTTGGATTTTTTGTGAGCATTCTTAGAAAACTTGAGTTATAATATCACATAAAATGGAGGAAGGTAAATGTGTGGATATTTGCCATTTATTTTAAAGTATACATTACTGAATTATCAGACTCAGCTACTAGGAATACCAGAATAAGGATCTTTGGCTTTTCTAGAAAATCAGGTGCTATACACAATCATAAAATCTCTTGTGGTAACAAACTGTCAGATGGAGAGAAAGAAACCTGACTCTTGGCTGAGGGTTAATTAGATCTACCTGGATTAATTAGAGGATCATAGTAATTTATCTATTGTGTTAGATTCTTATTTCCTTATTTCCTCTCTCTCTCTCTTATCAATTGTAAATAAACTTCCATAAAAGCCAATTTTGACTTGAGATTATTTTTAATTGAGGATTGATAATTGTTCAATCCTCTGGCAACCTTTTAATATATTCTACAAAAAAAACCTTTCCCCCCCTTACAGTAGGGATAGCCCTGACTCTCACTCTCTTTCAGTGATAGTGGGCTGTGGAGTTGAGGTAAGGTGAGAGGCAGGAGAACTTGCTCATGTGGTTTTAATTTTGTTAGATAATTAGGTTTTTTTTTTACTTCTAGTTCCTTTTTATTCCATCTACTTCAAGTAATTATTAATAAACTTCATAAAATATAATTCTTGGAGTTTTGGATATTAATTTTAATCTTACAGGTGAGATGTTGATATCTAGTTTCTGCCATACTGTTTTCTAGTTCATTAATAAAATGAGGGAGTTGAACTTTCTAGATTTCTGAGGTTCTTCTAGTTCTAAATATGTGATCTTCATAGATATAGAATTTTTCTTTCTTATTCTTGTTCTTCTCCTTCTTCTTCATCCTCTTTGTCTTCCTTCTTTTTCTCCTCCTCCTCTTCCTCTCTCATCCCCTTTATATAATTAGTAGAGGATAAACAATAGCTTTTTCTAAAGATAACAATGCTAATAGCTTAATGTTTTGGTTTACTGGCTTCAAATCTCTCCCTGCTCCAGTCTATTCTTCACTCAGCTTTCAAATTGCTCTTCCTAAAGCACACGTTTGAGCATCAATCCCCTTTAATAAATTCTTTTGGCTCCTTGTTACCATAAGAGTCAGACATAACACCCTCTTTGGCATTCAACACACTTCATAACCTACCACCTCATACCTTCCAGTCTTCTTCTTCCTTACGCCCTTCTCTGTGATATAGTAACACTTGTTTAGTTGCTCTTCCTGGAACAAGGCCCTTTATCCCCCGATTTTGGGCATTTTCCTTGGTTGTCCTGTGCTTGGAATTCTCTCCTTCATCTCCACCTCCTGGTTTTCTTGGTTTCTTAAAAGTCTCAGCTAAAATCTCAAGTTCTATAAGAAGTCTTTCCCTAACTTTAATGCTAGTGCCTTCCCTATATTGATTATCTCAAATATACATACACACATATATGTTATTGTTCTGTTGTTCAGTCATATCCAACTCTTCATGGCTCCATGGATTGTATCCATTGGGTTTTCTTGACAAGAATCCTGGAGCATTTGCCATTTCCTTCTCCAGGGCATCTGGTGGATTCTTTTGTCAGACAGAGGTTAAGTGATTTGCTCAGGGCCATATAGCTAGGAAGTATCTGAGGTTAAATTTGAACTCAGGCATTCCTGATTCTAGACTTCATCCACTGATCTATCTAGCTGAAACATATACCCACATACATACCCCCCCTCCCGGCCCATGGATGTGTGTAGTACATACACTCATATTACATATACATGCATAAATACACACACATCTCCACATAGGCACACATGTGGCTCTACATGTATGCATATATGAAATTTCTCTACATAGCTATTTTTTTTTCTGTTGGCTCCTCTCATTAGACTATGAACTTCTTGAACAAGGACTGTCTTTTGTCTTCTTTGTATCCCTTGTGCTTAGCACAATGCCTGGCACAAAATAAGTGCTTAATTAATGCTTGTTGAATAAATGACTGACAGAGTAAATTGCTGGAATTATTGACCATGAGTCAGCACCAAACTCCTTCAATTTCAGGAAACCCTCTATTTTTTATTTGCATTCATACTTCTCCAAACTTTAGAGGTCTAAGGGGACATCGAAGTTGACTGCTGAAGTTCCCTCTCCATGAATCAATCAGCAGCACTGAACCAGCTCCTTAGCATTCTGTTGGCAGCTGAGGCTTCCTCTCACAGAAACAAATACCCTGTTCCACACCTCAATAAATATATTTTAGGCAAAAAAGATTAGAGTCATTCAGGTAGCCTGACTGCCTCTTGCATTATACTGTTCCCTGGGGGTAAAGGTTAACTGTCACCACATTACTTTTTGTGTCTTAAGTACTGCTGAAGAGACTGGCTTTTTCATTTTTCACGCTGAAAAGTGTTGGTTTTTTTTAAAGTCCTTAAGAACAGATGACCTAGCAATTTTTAAAAAAGTAAAACTTGGACTTTAAAAAATGTATTCACATATTTATCTTTCATTTTGAGTCAGTAATACAACAAGGGGCTAGAATTCACCAGGGAGAAGGATTTGGAGTCGAGTTGGATCAGTTATTCTCTGGTCTTGAGGAAAGAGCAAGGCTCTGGATTCAAGAGACTTACATTCCCATTCCACCTCTTACCCAAAGTCTGAGCCTGACCTTGTACAAGTTACATTTTTGTCTCTGCATCTCCATTTTTTGATCTGTAAAAGTGAAGAGGTTGGACTCTGGCCTCTGGTACTCTGGGGATTCCTTTTAGTTTCCAGTGAGGCTCCTACAGGGTACAAAGGACAGAATCCTTGGTCTGGAGTCAGGAAGACAGGAAATCAAATCCTACCTCAAATGCTTGCTAGCTGTGATACTCTGGGCAAATCATTTAACCTCTGTCTGCCTCAGTTTCCTCAACTATAAAATGGGGATAATAATAATACTTACATCCCGGCGTTGTTAAGGATCAAATGAGATGTTTATAAAGTGCTTACCACAGAGTCTGGTACATGGTAGCTACCTAATAAATACTTATTTCCTTCCTTTCTTCCATGTTCTGTTTAGCCCCACGGGACAGAACTGGTAACAATGAGTGTAAAGTTGCAATGTGAAAAATTTAAGCCAGAGGTCAGGAAAAACTTCCTACCTATTGTTCATTCAAACTCTTTATGATCCCATTTGGGGTTTTCTTGCCAAAGATACTGGAGTTATTTGCCATTTCCTTCTTCAGCTCATTTTACAGATGAGGAAACTGAAGCAAACAGGGTTAAGTGACTTGTCCAGGCTCATACTGCTAGTGTTTGAGTCCAGATTTGAACCCAAGAAGATGAGTCTTCCTGACTGTGCCACCTAATTACCTCTCATCAGTATTAGTTCTATCTTAAAATGAAACAGGTTCTGGGAGTATTCTTTTTGTCTTTGTATGTCAAGGGCCTAGTATGATGATTAGTGCACAGTAGGTGCTTTAAATGCTTATTGATTGATTGCCTGAGAGGTAATGGGTTCCCTGTCATTAGAGGTCTTCATGTACATATGAGTTGAACTAGAGAGCTCTTTCCCCTTCTGGAATTCTAAAACTTATTTCCTTGGAATCTTAATTCAAAATCATGGAATCACAGAAGCTAATCTTTCCATTGTCTTAACAAGGTAGAAGTCCATCAGCAATATCCCTGAAAGTGGTCATCTAGCCTATGCTTGTTTGGAATAACACATTCAGGTATGTTCTCACTTCCTGGACTGCGGAGTACTGCATCATATTTTTGTGTTGGTCCCCTGAGTTCTTTCACCATGAAATTCAAATGAGTACAAGACAACTTTCTTCAAAAATCCCAGAGAGATGCTGCCAGAGAGGCACAAAGCTTTGGGCTTTTTATCTTTTTTTTTCCTCTTGATAAAGCAGTGAGGATTTTAAGATGAAAAGAGCAGATGTACACAGGCAGAGGATTTTAGCTCACCATGAATGATTCCTGGATATCTCATTTGCTCTCTCCCCCTATCTCTTGCCTTCCTGCAGATTAACCAGGCTCAGTTGGTATTACCATACATTGAATATCTGAGAGAGCATTGTAGGCTTCTTCACTTGACAGCAGCCAATCTTCTCTTCTACCAGGAACTTAGCTATCATTCCAGGATCCAAATCCCTTTAGTAGATCAGCATATTGTATTCTAAGCAACCCATAGACCATTCCAACTCTATTGCTATTCTTGGTGGGAAATGGGTGCTTGAATCATCTAGATATCTGTGTTCCAAAATCAGATTTTTCCTGTCTAGCTAATGATCTAGTGGCATATTGAAAATCCACAAGGGTACTTCCTTGCAGGTGGGGAAAGGGAAGGGCTGTAGCAAAGGATAGGATCACAGAATATTAGAAATGAAAGGAACCTTAGACCACCTATTCTTTTCTCCTCAATTCTGGAAAGCCTCATCTGTAGGAAAAAAACTGGGAAGAGTGATGGGGAAGTGATGTCAACATGAAAGAGAGAGACAGAGATAGAGAGAAAAATATAATACGCTATGTGAACATATGAGGTTAGCTGAAACTGCAATCCAAAAGTAATCACAAAAGAGTCTCGAGAATAACTATAAACTCCTGGTCCTTTTAGTTCAGCGTCTGACACATAACAGGTATGTAGTAAAGGCTTTTTGATCATCTGAACGCAAGGACCAGATCAGATCATCACTGATGATGACTCCGGAGAATATTCTTCCTTTGAATGTGGGTTTGGTCATAATTTACTAATGTGTAATGAACTAATTATTACCAAATCATGTTGTTTCAAGTGGTGTTATTTAGGTTATGTTTAAACACATGTATATATGATATATGAATATGTACACTCATTTTCAATATTTGTTGATTGATTGGTTGTATCTGGAATTTCATGGATATGTTTTCCCTTCTGGTTGCATCTCACAACACATTTATTCTTTCTCATCCAGTGTGACTTCTATCTATTCCCTCCTCAAACTCATCTGAAAGGAATCTTCCCAATGGTCTGAGGTGGTGGTGGTCTTCCTTTAAATTTCTCCACAATACTTGGTTATTAATGCAATACGTAGCCTAGATATTGAATTTCCCTGGGTCTCACTGAGTGATCAGTCTGTCTCCTTTTCTGGTTCTACATCTCTGAGGTAATACTCATCCTGGGCAATTCTTCATTGATAAGTAACATGTTCCTTCTGTTACCCATAGATGCTTTTCCATTGCCTTCTGGATGATTCACAACTTTTAATACTGCAAAACTTTTGGTATAAAATATATAGCCAAATAATTTATGAATTATAGTATGTATATATGCATATATGTATACATATTTAGGAGATATCTGAATATACACACATGTGTGTTTTACTGGACTTTTGATCTATTCTTATTGCAGAACCTCCCTTTTACTCATTCAAACCAATACCTGCCCAGCAAGTTATAGACTTAGAGAGTTGCCTGAATAATGAGAGCTGGAAAGGACTTGTCTAGGACCACACAGCCAAATTTGTGTTGGAGTCAAAATTTGAACAGAGGGCTTCCTGACTCTAAGGATGATTTTCTTTTTAGTATACTATACTGCCTACCTCCAGCAGAATATTGAAGTTAAATAGGTGGCCTTTTGTTTAAAGAAGAAGCTTTAATTCTTCAAAAATACTGCACAACTTCTGAAAGACAATCTGGTCTACTCTCCTCCTCCTGCTTGTTCCTGGCCCTGCTCATTGTTCATTCACTATTTCTGTTCTTTTCAGGTAGGAGCTGGATTAAATGACAGCTGAGGTCGCTTCCAACTCTCAAATTCTGCAGTTCAGTAATGCTGTAGTAGATGTTGAATATAATTGATGCATGTATAGATTAGACTCATAATTATTATGTAGAGATGGGAAATTAAATATATATATGAACAGTTATTGATGCTTTCTTAGTTTACTTTAATAACGGCATTTATGATTTTTCCTGC
Source organism: Gracilinanus agilis (assembly GCF_016433145.1). Lineage (NCBI taxonomy): Eukaryota > Metazoa > Chordata > Mammalia > Didelphimorphia > Didelphidae > Gracilinanus > Gracilinanus agilis. Next base: position 662,947,247 of record NC_058130.1, read on the forward strand.
CGTTAAACATTATCCTCTATTTTTGAGGATGATTCCCTCAATGCCCTTAACTGTGCTACTTTTTGCACAGACTTCTTCTGTGACTATCCAATCTAGCCCAGAGACTCTTCCCATCTTTCTCTCTTTTTTTAAATCCCATTTCTACTTTCTAATGTAGCATACCAAGGACTATAATTTACATTCCAAATATGGTGATTCCACTCTCATTGGTTGAAAAAAAGAATTTGCCATAAAATCTTGACAAATTTCCATTTTCAATGTTTATTTTTTTTTTAGTTTCATTCTTAACTTTTCTCAGGATAATTTTGTTTTGTTTAGTTAGTTGTCTAATCAAACTTTTAATTTGCTTTCCTTTCTCTTGCTTCTAACTGTTTTTTGAGGTGCTATTGCTGAAAATTTGACCACCGTGCTCAATGAGATTTGATAAAGGAGTATATTTTTTAAGTCACTTTTACCTTTGGTTGCCATATCTTTCCACTTGTTTACTAAATGATGAGGCAATTTTTAGAGTCTTTTGAGCCTTGTGATTGATCTATATTTTCTTAGAAAATGTTGCCAATATATTTTTTGGGTCATAACTTTCATGAATGTGTGTGAATATCTTGTTTTACTAGGATAATCCATAATTTCATTGCATGTGCCATATTTTCTAATTTTTAATCTTTCTTTCAGTTTGGCATTGATTTTGATATTTGTTCTAACAAGTTGGTAGATTACCCATAGTCAGAAAAATTTAGGTGTTGTCTTTTAAAAAGATGACAATCTTTTTAGTACAGGCCTTAAAATTTTTTGTAATACTCAGCTCCTATTTTCAGAGATAAGTTGGGTCCCTGAATACTCTTTCCTCCTCCCCATCTTCCCATCCCACCAAGGTTCTAAGATGCCATGAGGTTGTCTTTCTAATGATAGTGGCCTGAAACCTTTCCAGTGAATTTCTCCTAATGTTAACTACCACTTAGGGTTAATAATCCCATTATATCATTAATGCCTTCCAATGAATAGTGACCCATTTCATTTAACCAATTAATACCAAGTAGTTTTTAGGGGTAACTAGGTGGCACAGTGGATAGAATGCCAAGCCTGGAGTCAGGAAGATTCATCTTCGTGAGTTCAAATTCAGCCTCAGACACTTACTAGCTGGGTGACCCTTGGCAAGTCACTTAATCTTTTTGTTTTAATTCCTCATTTGTAAAATGAAGTGGAGAAGGAAATGGAAAACTACTTTAGTGTCCTTGTGAAGAAAAGCCCACTAGGAGTTATGAAGTGTCAGACATAACTGAAACAACGGAATAGCAAAAGCTTTTATAAAAGAATTTCCTGAGAAGATATGGCAGAAAGAGAAGTTTGGACCATTTCCCTCAGCATCTCTATGCACCACCTTGGTCACTGGGGGAAGTGAGTTCAAACCTGAAGTAAGCACTACATTAAATCCATCATCTTTACTTACAAAGTGATGTAGTTGATGGACTTGTTTGCTTCTGAAATGGTGTTTCAGCTATTTGATCTGACTTGCTACTTATTGGACCAGCTTCCATAAATTGTTCTTCAAAGCCTGGTTGCTTGAATGGGTCCCAAGTTGCTCTCAGGGCTTCCTTGGTACTCTCACTGGACCTCTGAAACTTCACATCTCACAAGGCCGCAGTCCAATTCATTCTGTATCTGACCATCTTTAACTTAAAGAGCAAGAAAGAATAGACCACAGAGAGGGAAAACAGGCATGTTTTGACTAAGGTTGTTAATGGAACATGAAAAGTAGGAACACAAAAGACTTACTCCCCACCTTGGATTTTACAGTAATCCTCACTTGAATGAAGCCAAGAAATAGAGAAAGATAGAATCATCTAATTAATGTCTTTTGGAAGCATTCTCAATTGCATTTCGGCAGTCAATCAAAGTATCTTTTTCTTCATTGGTGGCACACTAGATACACCTTTGGACTTGGATTCAGGAAGTCTTGAATTCAAATTTGGCCTCAGACATTTACTAGCTCTGTTACTCTGAGCAAGTCATTTAACTTCTGTGTATTTGGTTTCCTCATCTGCAAAAGGGAAAAATAACAGTTCCTACAATTCCAGGATTATTAAGATTATAAAATGAGATGATATTTGAATAGTTGGTCAGTTAATAAGTATTCATTAAGTGACTACTAGAGGTCAACACTGAGGATTTTTAAAAAATCAAAAGACAGTTCCTGTCCTCAAGGAGAACACAATCTAATTGGGGAAAAGTGTTTTGCCATCCTTAAAATTCTATACAAATCTGAGTTATTTATTATTATTATTATTTGTATGTAAATGAGAAATAATATCAGTGTATGCTCTGAACTCCATGTGGAGATTTTATCAGGCAAGGCCACTGTGCATGCTCAAAAGAATTAGAGTCTCAATGGTCAGTCCTTGTCTCCCATTACATTAGAAATGACTTCCACATCAGTATCCATTTGTTTTTTTGCCTTTTAATATGTGATCAACTTAATTCTGGGTTTTTACATTTTTCTTCATTTCCAGTTCCTTCTAATTCTTTATTCAAAAAATATTCATGTCAGGGCAGCTGGGTAGCTCAGTGGATTGAGAGCCAGGACTAGGGACGGGAGATCCTAGGTTCAAATCTGGCCTCAGACATTTCTTAGCTGTGTGTCCCTGGGCAAGTCACTTGACCTCCATTGCCCAGCCCTTACCACTCTTCTGCCTTGGAGCCAATAAACAGTATTGACTCCAAGACAGAAGGTAAGGGTTTAAAAAAAAAGTATCCATGTATTGATGTAAGGTCTTTGCATAGCTTAGATGATATTGATCTCATTCATTTTTACTCCTGAATCTTCGTTCCAACATATATTTTCACCATCTTCCCCATGTCTATCTTTGCATTAAGATAACCCAATATTAATATATGTTAATTCAGTTTGGATTGGCTTACTAAGTTCTTCATAAAACATTTTTTCAATCAACTACAAGTATTTATTAAGCTCTTATTGTGTGATAAGCATTGTTGTAGGCACTGAAGATATAAGCACAAAAAATCTCTCCATGCTTTGCAAAAGATGTTGATCTGTGGTTATTTTAATGGTGATCTTTTTTGACAAATGCACATCATGGGCATTCAGTATGGATCATTCCTTGAAATGTCTCCAGGTGTCTGATAAAAGCAAATCTTCCAGCTCCTATTTTTCCTGTGTAAGGAGAAGCTGTTAGCCATCCCTCCATTAAGCAGCAGTTACCTTTTGACTTCTGATTTAATTTATAGCAAGAATGTCAAAATAGATATGATTCAGTTTCTCCAAAAATATACCCTCTTATTGGTCATTGGACAAGGAGCTCATGCTTAGAATATCATCAGATAAGCATCATTACAATTCTCTGCTTCCTTTCTCTCACTGCCATGGTAACTGCAGAATCAGAAACAAGGGCTACACAGCACCCTGGGCCACTTTGAAGTTCCCTTTGCTTCATGGGTTGCTATGAAGAAAGAATTTATCACCAAGTCAGCCCAATGGCAATGAACTAGGCAGAAAGAGTCCATTTCTGGGAGTATACTAAAAGTCTTTCCAGTGTGGTTCAAATCTGCCCTCAGACACTTCCTAGCTGTGTGACCCTGGACAAATCACTTAGCCCCCATTGCCTATCTCTTACTGCTTTTTTGTCTTGGAATACACAATATTGATTCTAAGATGAAAGATAAGGGTTTAAAAACAAAAAAAGAACCCAGAGTCATTCTCCTGCCAAAATGAAGCAGCAGAATAAATCATTAGGGAGGTTTTCCTATATGCCAAGAGATGAATAAGTTCATGAATAGAAGTTGAAAAGAGGCACATTTCAGCTTAATTCAAGGACAATTTTTTAACTGCCCAATAGTTAAAACTGCTCAATAGCATGGACAAGTGGATTTCCCTCATTTGAGATCTCAAAGTGGGGGCTGGATGACCTCCTCTTTGTTATGTTGGAAGTGAGATTATTGTTCAAACAAGCATCAAAATAGATGTCACTAAGATCTCTTTTACTCTGACATTCATGATTCTGCAACACGTATGCATGTGTGTATATATGTCCATATCCTGACATTTAAAAATCTTTATTATATGTTAATAAGAGTTAAGCAGTTCCTGGGGCAGCTAGATGTCTCAGTGGATAGAAAGCCAGACCTGGAATGGGAGGTCCTAAGTTCAAATGTGACCTCAGACACTTCCTAACTTTATGATCCTGGACAAGTTATTTTGCCCAAATCTATTAGCCCTAACCACTCTTCTGCCTGGGCACTGATACTTAGTATCATCTCTAAGACAGAAAGTAAGGGTTAAAAAGGGTTAAGCACTCCTTTCTTTTTAGATGAAACAATTGAGAATTAGAATGATGAAGACATTCATCATACTTAATGATGCAAAGCCCTACATTTCTCTTTCTACCTTTCAGCAATTAATGAAAATAGCTACACAAAGGAAATGTAATCACAACGAAGGTAGTTACAATTATCCAAGTTCTGCCTCCATTTCTGGCAAGTTTCATTTATTTTTCAAATTGATATCTTCATATTATATCAGAGTTATTTACTGAAATATATGAATCTGCTCCTTCATTGAACCCTCCCTTATAACAGAAAAATAATGAAGCAAAGACAACTGATGAAGAAACTACATGTAACAGTGAATGTAATATTCTATACTTACAATCCCCCACCTTTCTTTTGATAGCAAGGATATAAGTTTCAATCTCTGTTCTCTGGGGCCATGTTGGTTCATTGCCTCAGTCTAGTTGCCATCTTCTCTGTATCATTTCATTCAAATCTTCCCATGTTTCTCTGAATTGTTTACATTCATTACATATATGTATATGCATATGTGTATGTAGCAATAATAGACTATTTCATTCATATATCAAAATTTATTAAGTCATCTTATAGGTCATAGACAGTCACATGGACATACAGTTTTTGTCATTGTTGTTGTTACCTCAAAGAGCACCGCTATAAAGATATTGGCACATGTGAAACTTTTTTTTTTTTTGTAACTGATTCATTTGAAATATGTACCCTTTAGGGAGGTCATCAAGACAAAGGTTCTCAACCGTTTAGGAATTATTTCATTTAATTGAAAATTCTATCAGCATTATACTATTACTATATTGATTGAAGTTCCATTTTGTCTGCATCTCAATCTCCAAGTTGCCCTCTTCTGTCCTGTTTGGTTGCCTTCTTCCTTTTATAGATGTGCTTTTATTGGTGTCTTTGGTTCATCTTGCTAATTCATAGTCTTTCAATTCACCACTTTACCTCACCCCTGTGCCAATTCACTTCCCCTAATCATCTAAGTCTTAGGAATCATAATGGAAGTCATATATCTTAGAGGTGAAAGGGACCTTTAGAAATTTCCCTACAAATTTCAAGGAGAATATTCACTTCCCACCCCTATCCCCAACCAAGTGAAATTTGACCCAAAGGAGCATGTAAAGAGGCAAGCAAGCCTCATTTTCTGCAATTAGCTCTAAAGTGCCTTTAGGAAATGTTTGTCTCAGCTCATCTCCTTGCACTCCCTGGTTTGGATCACAGGGTAATCTGTTTAAATGACTAATTACAGAAGTCATTAAAGGCACTGAGCAAATGCTGTCCATGAATACCAAAACCCAAAGTTTTGCACAACCTGCTTGTTGCGGCATGGATGGAACTTCTCAACAGTCCAGTACAGGAGGATGTTTTAAAAAGAATGACCATATGCAGCTTCATCTCTCAACCCTTCATTTCACACGTAGGTTTGTCATTCTGTTATTGGGCACCTGTTTGAGGTCTATTTAAAAATGTTAATACATCTTGTGAAAATATATAAGGATGGAAGGTGTTTCGACTAATTTGACATTTCACATCAGAGAAATCCATGTCACAAACTGTTTCTCAGGATGCCAAATTGCATTTTAATCCCACATTATATCTCTCCCTGATTTTCCTGTTAGTGCTGTTTAAATGTCTACTTCCACTACATTAGAAACTGGGACCAACTCACAGTCTCTGAGAAACCATCACATTCTCCAAATGCTCTCTGAGAACTATGAACACGAGTACCATTACAATTTGGCAAAAAGAGTAGGAAAAGGAACATGGGAAGAAACCAGAAAATTAAATAACCTGTAGGATAATACACTGAGAAGTAGGGAAGTTGGAGGTAATTTGGTCCTAAGTCCTTGAGAGCAGAGAATGATTTTACCTTTCTCTGTATCCCCAGTGCCTGGTACATGATGAGAATTTAATAAAATGCTAGTTGACTTGACTAGTGAAGAAACTAAGGCTCAGAGAAGGAAAGAGATAGATTTAGAGCTGAAAAGGATATTGTAGGTAATCTAGTATATCCTCATTATTTTTCCCATGAGGAAGCTGACACTCAGGTTAAGTGACTTACCCAGGGTTACCTAGTTCAGTAAGTATGAAAGGATTTGAACTTAAGTCTTCCAGAACTCAAGTTTAATGCTCTGACTATTATGTCACATTAGAATGATAAGTCCTCCAAGGTTCTTTACAGCTCTAAAAATTTGATCAAATGAATTCCAACTCCCCGTCCTCATTTAATGTTTTAACTACTGGTTCACCATCACCCATGTTTCTCTGAATAATAGGTTTTGAGTTAAGTGGTAATGCTTTCTGAAGTCCATTTTCTGAGTCCCAAAACAGTGCAACATCAGAAGTTTGAAGCAAGGTCGATGCCAGACTCTGACCAGTTCTTGCATCTTCCAGGCTTTGTGATGCTCCAATGGAAACCTTAGTTGCATTTGTCTTTGTATGAATATGCAGATCTCTACAAAGCCCATATCTAGTGCATATAGGATCCCTTGGTCTTAGACATGTCTCAGGCAGCTGCCTTAGTGTCAGCCTATCTGGCTATCTTCCATCTTAAATCTATGGACCCTCTGCCAGGCCATGACCCAGCTGAAAACAAGAATTAAAACCTTGTTTGACTAGAAAGAGAGGAGAGTCTGATCTGAAGCTGCCTGAGAACATTCATTTTATTGCTTTATAGCTACATCTTGCTTGCCTAATTGGGGTTAGAAACAATTGAGAAGTAGAAGAAAAAGTTTGCATTTCTACTAAAAGTACCGTGATGTAATTATACAAAAAAAAAAAAAAAAAGAAGTGATCATTAGCTTTTCAGCTTTGGTGAAGAGTTGTCTATTTGCCAAATGCTTACATTAGCTCTTTCTCTCAGCAGCTCAGCAACAGGAATCAGTTCTAGTCTCTGAGGCTTCAATGCACCAGTGTCCCCATTGCCGTCCCTTGGTTACAGCATCAAATCCTCTTTGAGCTCTTAAATTTTGCCCTACTCCTTAAGATACTTGTCTGCCTACAGGGCATTCAGTGGGATGCAAAGCATCATTTTTGCACCCATTCTACATGATTTCTGACAGCTATATCTTCTCTATGGTGCTAGATCTGCCCTTTTACCTAGAGTTTAATATTTACTTCTAAAGTCACAATGAACATAATAGCGGAGTCCTGGGATGGCAACTGCTATGGCACTATACACTGAGAATTAAGACATATTTTGACTGGGTGCTAATATAGAGTTCTTCCTCTTTAAGTCAATTCAATATATGAAGACCCATCTTTTCCAACCAAAATACACTACAGCTCTTCTCCATACTAAAGATTCCATCTTCTACTTCCACACATTCACAGAAGTCATCTTCTGTGCCTGAAACGTACTCCTTCATTCCCACCTGACAAAATCCTTCTCTGGGCTTCAAATTCCTCAGGTGATTATGTTGGACCAGATGACCCCCATTAGTAGGAAAGAAGCTCCTTGTGGACAGATCCTGTTTCACCTTTGTCTTTGTATCCTCAGTGATTAGAGAGGCACCTGGTATAGAGGAAGCGCTCAATAAATGCTTTTTAATGGATAGGTTGATGATCTGTAAGATTTCTTATAGTTTTAAGTCTAATTGTAATTGGAGTATGTAGGCTTGCCCAGAATGAAGTATTCCTGCCCAATTCTAGTGGTAATAATGGTTGAAGCAAGGGAACTAGCATTCATTGGCATGGAGAAGCAATAAGATGTCAGAATCCCTTAAGATTTATGACTAGACACAGGGATAGCAACCAAAAATATGGGCTGATATTTTTTAGAAATAGCAACAGAGTGTGATGGTGGCAGCACAAGTTTCTTGTCAGTCTTAACAAACACACAGAAGAGAAAGTGAGTCTTTGGTCAGAGCAAGGAGAAAGAAGGAGGAGGGTGGCCCATGATTGAATTTGGAATAATGTCACCCAATGCAGAAGCAATTGGTTTATTGAGTCAGTGAGTCTCTGTACCTGATAGGTAACTGCTAATCTCCATACTGGAAGCTGAGACTAAGGTATGAAAAGATAGGAGAATACTCACTCTGTCTCATTTGAAGAAGGATAATTAAAAAAAAACCCTTATCTTCTCTCTTAGAATTAATACTGTGTGTTGGTTCCAAAGCAGAAGAGTGGTAAGGGATAGGCAATGGGATTTAAGTGACTAGCTCAGATTTTTTGGGGGTTGGATTTTTTATAACCCTTACCTTCCATCTTGGAGTCAATACTGTGTATTGGTTCCAAGGCAGAAGAATGGTAAGGGTAGGCAATGGGGGTCAAGTGACTTGCCCAGGGTCACACAGCTGGGAAATGTCTGAGGCCAGATTTGAAACTAAGACTTCCCATCTCTAGGCCTGGTTCTCAATTCACTGAGCCACTCAGTTGCCCCCTGGTGCCAGATTTGAACCTTGGACCGCCCATCTTTAGGGCTGGCTCTATCCATGGCCACCTAGCTGCCCCCAAAGAAGGATAATTTTACCACCATTAAACTAATATAATAATAATAATAATAAACTGCAAGTGGCAGTGATTAGTGTTTGTCCTACACAATGGTTTGGCTGCATGAAGATTTAACAGAGGGCAATTTGGTATAACAGAATAAAACCCTGAGCTTGAAGTCAGGAAAGACCCCCCTCTAATGTTCACTTGGCTGTGTGATCATGGGCACACCACTTAACATATCCCTGCTTCGGTTTTCTCAAATGAGAGATGGAGGTGAGAACATCTATATATACTTATCTCATAGGATTCTTGTGAGGATCAAATTAGATGATGCATGTAAAGGCATTTTGCAAGCTATGAAGTGCTATATAGTTATACTCAATCAGTATGAATTTATGTGCCATCTCTCTACTTTTTCTGTGATCATGAGAAAAAAGAACCATAATTCCCTACTCCCAAGGAATTTTTCTATTCACCAACATACAGTCCCAGATTATTGCTTTAGGATATATACTAGTTTTCAACTTTAAAACAGAAGTGTTTACACCACAAATCCTCACAATTAGATGACTCCTAATAGCTCAAGTTACCAGCGTTTTTGTGTAGCTAAAGGAACCCAGTTTTACAGATCAGGAAATTTAGGATCAGGAGCAAATTGACTGGATGAGAATCAGGCTGATAATTCAAGACTAAACAAGACCTAAAATTTAGAGCTACCGATGATTATTAATTCCGGTTTTCTAGTTGTTATTGGCTATCATTTACATTGTAAACTCCAAGGAAACAGGACCACATGTCTTCTCTTAGTCCTACTCTGATGCCTCATGGAGACATGAAGTGGATGCTGGATTCTTAAAGGTTATACCAGCATATAGAAAACTCTAGCAGGTTCTACTATGATTAAAAATACCAACAGTCCGAATCTGCTTTGTGAAACCCTGTCTGTCTAATTATTTAGTTCATTACTGGCAGGTGACTCATTAAATGAGGAAGGTTACAGACCTGGCAATCCAGGAAACAAAGGAAAATACCAAATTGGCTTCGGGACTAAGCACCCACTTCTAATTCAACAGTTGACCACGGCAGAAAAGCAGAAAAACAGAAGGCATTAAGAATTCCATGGGTTTAGTCCATCTATAAACTTTAACTTAGCTGTTAGAATTCTAAACATGAGATTCTTGCCCAATGACCTAATAGTCAGACATACTAAATGAGATCAGAAAAAGGAAAAAACTCCTGATAAATGAAATAATAACCTCATTTCTCCTTACAAGGGCAAATCAAGGACTGCTTTTTATCGTGTGCCTTCAGTTAACAAGAAACAATCAGACCAATCTAACAATCTAACTGTTGTTAGAACAAAGAACAAAATTAAATAGAAACAAGAAGAATAAAAATGAGAAAAGCATTTACCATGTAACCAAAACAACTCAATCCTGAACTACTCAACCAAGTTGTTGTTGATGAGAAATGGCATATGGATAGAATAATAATAGCTAGCAGTTACAGATTTAAAGGTTTACAAAGAGATTTACAAATATTGCCTTATTTGATCCTCACAACAACTCTGGGAGGTAGGTGCTATTATTATCCCCTTTTTATAGATGTGGAAACTGAGGTAAGCAGAGGTTAAGTGACTTTCTTAGTGTCATCCAGCTATTAAGTATCTGAGGCAGGAGATGAATTCATATTCTTGGTGAGTTCTGTTCTCTAACCATTGCACTGCTTTAACTGAAGTAAGTCAACTCCCCAAACAAGGAGATCAAAAGAGCCTAAAAAGTGCTTAAAAAACAAATGAGACTCTGCCAAGTAGAGATATACTCATCAAAAGGACCATCATAGTATAAATGTATTTGAAAAAATGAACATGTCCCTGTGCTAGGAAGCCTTTGGATCCCTTTTCTCCAACTCTTCAATTTTGTTTTGCTTACCACTATTAAATTGCAAGCTTCTGGAGGGCAGGGACTGTTTAATTTTATTTGTATCAACAGTGCTTAGTACAGTGCCTGGCATGTAGTAAGCACTAAATAAATTCTTCAACTAAATTGAATTATTATCAATATTATTTTACAGATCATAGTAGGACTAGAAGGAAAGAGAGAGTTTAAAGAAACTTGAAAAGACACAGTTAAGTAAAGTAATAGAGGCAACTAGGCAGTGCAGTCAGGAAGGCCTGGATGCCATCCATATGAACCTGGACAAATCACATCCTCTCTCAGCCTCAGTTTCATCATCTGTAAAAGAGGTATACTAGTGCTAGATATTATTTATTATTAGTATACTGAGAACACTTCTCAAGGATGAAAATGACAGAAAGATTAAAAAAGAGAGGAATGGAAAATACATGCAAAGAATTTAATAAACTTATTTTTTTACTATAAAGATACTAGAGCCATCTCACTTGGATATTATAATTTAGATGTGCTTATAAAGGAGGTAGAACTGGCATTAGAAAAGAGACAGGAAAAGGATGGAGGTTGGACGAATTGTATATGAATTCGAGGAGTTGAGGTGTTCCAGAAGGACTAATGCCTTTGATGTGAAAGCTTGCTGAGTCCTTTTTGAGGATTTCTCATCCACCTTTCGTGTTCACCTTTCATCTACTCTCACCTGTGGCTCCAAGAAGCCATAGAATACACAGTAAAACTGTCAAAGAAGAAGAGCTAAGCCATGTTGTGGGGATTCGACAAGTCTCAAAACTGTTGGTGAGTTATGAGGATGTTTGCTCCAAGGATGTGAAGACTTCCCCTGGCAGAATGAGCACATGAGAACAATTTGTTCCAAAGGCCACAAAGGCAGCTGAAGCAAGGACTATGGAGCACTTAGAGCATGATCAGACGTGGAAGCCATTACATCCATGGTCATCATCAGTCATTTTGAATTTTGTCCTGCCACTGGTCTAGGATGAGTTTGGAAAAAAGAGTGAGGCTGCTGTCTTTGTGCCACTCTGCCTCACTTAAATCCAGTTCACAAGCAAGGAGAGACACCATCCCATGATGTCACTGCTCCTCCTTGAAAAATGAAGGACAAACAACAATATAGAAGAGAACCATGTTTGAATTAATATAGTTTTGAGAACTGATCTGAGAGATTAGTTAATAAAATATGGAAGGGATATGATAGAAGCAATATCCTAAGCCTCATTCTCACTTCTCCATCCAACTTGACCTATTTTTTCCTTAAAATATATTGAAACTATCCTCAAAATTTAATTGACTTATGATGCTAAGACATGAGTCACTAATATAGTTTCCTGGTTGCAAATAGCTAATGCATGATGGTCTGAGGCTCCCCCTTCTTATTTGGGATTAGAGATTAGCAGCAAGGACCATCTTGGTCATCTATGTCCAACTAAATCAATGCTTAATCCAGGATGGATATGATTCTCTGCTCTAGATGTCCTTTCCCTGCTATGACTAAGTAAATGTCCTTAAAATAAAAAATTTTAGGTGTATTATGAGCTTCTTATTTCACTCTAATTTTGGACTTAATCTTCTAGGGGACCCATCTGAATCAGGCATAGAACAAGATAATGAGTGTGTGCATCTGTGTGTGTGTGTGTATGTGTGTGTGTGTGTGTTGAGAGAGAGAGAGACAGACAGATAGACAGACAGAGACAGACAGACATCAGATAGAGAAACAAAAAGAGACACAGAGACAAAAAGGCAGAGACAGAATGAGAAAGACAGAGAAATTGAGAGAGATTGTAAAGTAATGAAATATGTTACAACAACCAGAAGTATAATTAACACTGGACAGCATCCTGGTGTGTCAGCATCTTATAAGGGGTGGGTCAATTCTACCTTATGATAAATGCCCATCCCATACCTTATGTCATGACCAATCTTTTGGTCAGGCCCTGGTCGACTTCCATCACTCAGTGGCACATTTATTACCAGGTTGAATCTCTCAGGGTTTTGCCTCTGTATCTTGCCCTTCTTCTTGGGCTCATGGAGCCTCCAGTCTACCCACCCCTCAGAATCTCTGGAGAAAATGATGCCCCATGCCCTAACAGAAGTGAACCCACATTTGAACTGCCCCCATTCCACTGCCAGCTTACTACACTAAAATTATCTTAGGCATAAGAATTACTAATTATAACTTTGACACATGCCATCCTTGAAAATCAATTTTATTGTTCTGCAGTCATAATTATAAAAAGACAGAAAAAAAGACCAGCTACAAGACATGCCCCTCACTATACCTATAAACATAAAATAAACATAAACAAAGAATTCTAAGAAATGAAGAAAGGCAGGGAAAAAAAGAAGGGAGGGAAGAAGGGAGGAAGGAAGGAAGGAAGAAAAAGAAAGACAGAATTCTTAGAAAAACCTTAATAATAGCAAATAATTTAATCAAGAAGATCTTCCTTATGGGTTGGAAACAAAGAATCTTAGTCATCTTGTCTATCTGTAGCATAAATTCCTTCTACAATGTCTCTGACAAGTGCCTGGTTAGCTTCTGCTTGATGATGTCTAATGGCAGCAAAAATTTCCATTTTTTAATGGAATCTATTTCTAAAGTTTGATTAACTGGAATGGCTAGAAAACAGAGAATTCTGTTAGAATGAATTTTTAATTCAATTCAAAAAGCCTGCTCATACCAGGCACTTAAAAATGCTGAATTAAAATAATATATTAAGCTCTAAAAACTTTTCTTTTATTGAAAACCTTATCAAAAGGCATGTCTACTTTCTTACTTTAGTAGACAATGATAATGCAGGACTGTGGAAAGTATAAGCCAGAAATCCTGGATTCCAATCTTGACTCTTTCAGCTATATGAATTTTTTGTGGTTGAGTGGAAAGACTGGGTGATTTGAAGTGCTGAATTTGAGGTGAACTGATCTGAACTGAAATCTCAGCTCGTTCATGTATTTGAATAGTATGGGACATGACATGCTTCTCCCTTGTCTGGGACTTAGTTACCTCATCTATAAAATGGGCTGGATGACCTCTAAGAGTCTTCCTAATTCTACATCTATATTCTATGACCCTAAATCACATAACTCTTCATTAGGCTCAGTTGCTACATCTGTAAAGTGGGGATGATAATACTTCCATTATTTACTTCACAAGGCTGCTCTGAGGACATCGAGTGTTATATAACGTGAGCTGTTATTATTAGAGGATAGTGAGCTGAATGGAATATTCCTTTGATGACTGAGGGTTTTTGCAGTGCCTGTGGGTTTTGGTTATGAATATCAATGATCCCAGTGCTCTAGCTGCAGAATATCCTGAAGAAAGTGTTCTGATTTCAGCACAGAAAGAAGGATTCTGGGTTTTGGTTTTTAATCGGTATCTGCTATTAGTTTGTATTTGTTGTACACTTCTAGCATTGTGTAAATAACAGCAGCAACAGATAACAGTCCCATTATCTGAGGGCTCTGCTAACAGGGTGTTAATTGAGGGCTTACCATGACTATAAGATATGGAAATATCTCCAGAGATGGAATGTCGAAGGTTACAAATGCTCCCTGCTGAAATTGAAAAGTTATTTGTTCTTTGTAGTACAAGCCTTCCCAGCAAACTGAGCATGGGGATTCATTCGTTCACTCAGCAAACATTTATTTCAAAACTTCACTCTGCAACTTTCTACCTGTCTGACTTTAGGGAAGTAGCTTAACCTATCTGGATCTCAGTTTTTAAAACTGTAAAATGGGAGGTTTAAATTAGATGTCCATGAAGATCTTTTCCTTCTCTAAAATCATGCTGTATGATCTTGTGATCGCTTATTCTTAGCAGAACATTAGGCAAAGCAGAGAGATTAAAGCAGAGTTTAGCTAAGACCCCGTCCTTGCCCTCTTGGAGCTTCCATCTAAGAGAGCATGTGGAGATACCATAAATATATAACATTCCATGATAAATACAGCAGAGGTTGGTTCTGCTGTATAACAAACCAAGTGTTCTGTGCTTTAAGGGCAAGCAGAAGTCTCCAAATAGGACCATGGACAGATGATAAGCCAAAGACTTAAGGTGACAAGTATGGCTCTATTAGAGAATTAAAGAATTTACATATAGCCCTAATAAATATGCTGGAGGATGATTCCTGCAATGGTACCGCACTGGTTCCAGCTGTAGGGTTGAGTAGTAGAGGATGGGACTGAGGGTTCAGGGCTTCCTGAGGATGCTTTTAAGCCAATGAATTGTTTGTCTTGCTCATACTATTTCATCTCCCCCAAATGAGAGAAGCTTAAGTGAATTTTTATTCAGTTGCGTCTGAGTCTTTGTGACCCCATTTGGGGTTTTCTTGGCAAAGATCCTGAGTGGATTGCCATTTCCTTCTCCAGCTCATTTGATAGATGAGAAAACTGAGGCAAACAAGGTTAAGTGACTTGTCCAGAATCACAGAGCTAGTAAGTGTCCAGGGTCAGATTTGGACTCATAAAGATGAGTCTTCCTGACTCTAGACCAAGCACTCCTTCTACCTTGCAACCTGCCTGCCCAACTGAGACACCCAAGTGGTAATCATTGTTTCTCAGAGAGAAAGAATACTCTCCCTCTTTATCAGACAGAAAATAACATCATCATATCACAGAAACATAGGATCACAGATTTAGAGCTGGAAAGAACTTTATAGGTCTAATTCCTTTAACATATGAGGAAACCAATGCCGAGTGGTTTTTCCAAGGTCACCCAGGTTAGGTGGCATTGTCAGGTCTTGAACACAAGCCCTTTTGCCTCAGATCTAATGTTTTATGCTACTTCCATCTAGAGGATGCTTTGTCCAATCCTTTCAGTTTATAGATAAGGAATTAAGGCTTCAGAGAGGTCAAACAATTTGTCCAAAGTCACCTAAGTAGTAAGTAGAGCAGCTAGGATTTAAACCCAGTTCTGGATCCAAATACAATTCCCCTTCTGCGAGATCACAGTGCTAAATAGGCAAAGACTGCAACCATCACCTGGGCAATGGGTGAGGTAAGAGTTGGACAAAGCCAGCTAAAAGAGGTGGGAGTTCATTTTCTTTCAAACAAGGAAGTTCTAAGTTACAGTGGAGAAATCTGGTTGACAGAAGTGACTGGAGACAGCAGTAAACAGCCGCTTGAGGGATGCCAGCTCCCACACATCACATGCCTCTTTGCAAAGAATTAGCATCTTAGACAGGAAGGCTCAGAGAATTTTAATGTTAAGTTGATTAGAATCCAAGCAAGTTGGTTTAGTCAGAAACCCCACAGGTGTCTTGGGAGCCCCTGACTGCACTGCTCCAGATGGCCTCCTTTGGATGTACTACTCTCAGTCAGTCAGCCAGCCAGCACCAGCTCCCTCTGTGTCATGCTGGTAGAGATGCATCCCCCCCTCTCCTTCTGTGCACCAACAAACACCAAGTGTGCAGTCAGCTCTCAGTGAATATTAAACAATCATAATGACAATGATGATCAGAGCTTGAAATTTCCCATCACCAGCCTGCTGGCTACCATGGGGAAATATGGAGAAGACGTTGGCTGGCTAGGCATTGCCTAAGGGATTCCCAGTCATCCTTTTCCAGTGGGTCTAACCTAGATTGATGATGTTAGGTATTACTGAGAGCAGTAGTCATTGGCCCTCTCATTCCCTGACAGAGAAACTAAGGCAACAACCAGGAGGATTTGGACTTGGGGGTTGGTCAAATAAAAGCAAATGAGGTAAAAAAATACCACTTCCTTCTTTCCTTCACTTTCTGAGACTCAAACTGGGAACACTCTCTCCCAGGAAAATTTAAGAGTCAAAATGTATCTCTTTCCTCCCTCTGTGCTCCCATAAATGCCAAGTGAGCAGACAGTGGTTGGTGAATATTAAACAATCATAATAACTATAATAGATCAGAGATTGAAACTTGCTATTGCCAGCCCATTGGCTGCTCTTGGGGAAATAAGGAGCTTATCATGTTGGTATATGGATTCCATAGAGCCTTTTTGTTTCTACTTGTGATATTTTTTTTTCTGAAGGAAAATGGCAGTGTTGGTGAGTGAATCTCTCTCACTGATGAATGAAAAGGAATGTTTATGTGGTTCTACCTCTGTAAAATGATGATGAAAAGGGATATTTGTGTGGTTCTACCTCTGTAAAAATGGCAAAAACAATGTTGATGATGATAGCAACTATTACTGTTCTTTAGGGAGAAGAGACCCAGATGTTGGAAAACCACCATTTCCTATGGGATTGCATTCACTGAGCATCACTGGGAAATTGTTGGAGTTAAAGAGATAGTTTTCTTATAACCAGAGAGTTGGGAATAATTTAAAATAAAAATTTTCTGACACATTTTTGAGCCCTGTTCATTGTTAGCAAGACCCATGCAAGACATAAATAACAATGGAATAATTCAGTGGACCATTTCTCACCCTTTTCTTCCCCTCTACATCTCTTTGATTAATTAATTTCCTTCAAAGCTCATATCAGATGCCACTTTCTACATAAAATGTTTCCAGATTTCCCCAGTTATAAAGGCTTCTTCTTTCACAAATTATTTTCTGAAGATTTTACATATACTTAAATGTATATGTGTTGTCTCAGTTTCTAGAAGAAACAGACTATTTCATTTCTATCTTCACATCCCTAGTGGTTAGCACAGTGCCTGGCATGTACTAGGCACTTAAAAATGCTTGTTGATTGATACAGCTTCTTTGCATGGCATGGCTTATATGTATTTTCCATCTGCATTGTTTTTCAAGTATGAATGGTTGGCCAATTTCTTTTTATTGCTGTGCATTTTATTGAAGAAACCTTATTGTGCTTGGGGACTCAAGGTAATTAACATATGATTTGTGAATTAGTTCTTTCTGAAAAACTATCACCTTGGGTGAAAAAAAATCAATAATACAAGTAGAAAATGGAAAAGCCATGGCTACAGGGTAGTTTGTGTGATAGATATTTTGGGTTTTTAATGGACTTCAAGTTCAATATGAATCAACATTTAACATAGAAGCAAAAAAAGTTAAAATGACTTTTGGATCAGTCATTTTTCAGTTATGTTTCACTCTTTATGGCTCCATTTGGGGTTTTCTTGGCAAACATACTTGAGTGGTTTTCCATTTCCTTTTCCAGCTCATTTTACAGCTAAAGAAACTAAGGCAAACAGGGTTAAGTGACAGCTAGTTAGTGTTTGAAGCCAGTTTTGAACTCAGGAAGATGAGTCTTCTTGATTCCAGGCTTGACACTATCCACCACCGTACCTTGCTTCCCAAAATGACCTTAGGTTACAGTAAGAAATACACAATGTCCAGAAAATGACAGATAATAGTTATGATAGTCTTTTTAGACTGTATCTGGAGTATTATGTTCAGGATTGAGTGTCACATTTAAGGAAGGACAAGCTGAGGGATGGAAGGGATCAGATAACATATCTAAGAAAGATGTAGAAGGAATTAGGGATGTTTTTCCTGGAGAAGAGAAGTCAGGGAGATATGATATATGAATTTGAAGGACTATCACATACAATTCTGTTTACCAATAGGGAACTTGCTCTCTATTACAATTCTCAGGTCTATTTTCAAAGAAATTTCACTCTAAATATGCTTCATTTGTCTTGACTTGTAAGGTTGATTTTTTTGAGCTCATGTGTAAAACTTTACATTCATCTCTTAAATCTTATTTTCCACCAAGTCCAATGTTCTAGATCAGGAGTCAGAAAACTATGTCCTGAGGGCCAGATCTGCTCCACAATTTGCCTTTGGTTAGCCCACAAGATAACCTGTGGTTGATCCCTATTCTAGATCCTAGACCTGCTATCCAGTGTGTTTGGAATACCATGAAAAAATTATTTCCCATGAAATATCACAGAAATCTATTTTGCTATTCCTACCAGCTACATGTGGTAGTTTAAAATTTATCAATTTATTTATCCAAGTATCTGATGAAATAACAGAAGGTCAAGCATGGTTTTTTTAGGTAAACTTTACTAAGAATTTCTTTCCAAGCTGACATCAAGTAACTAATGACTACTCTTTTCATGTAGCATTGGCCAGTTCTGAATCTACTTAATTGTATTATCATCTTGGGGCAGATAGGTGGCACAATGTAAAGAACAGCAATCCTGGAATAGGGAAGACCTGAGTTCAGACTTGGCCTCAGACATCAGCTGTGTGATCCTGGGCAAGTCACTTAACCTGTTTGTCTCAGTTTCCTCATCTATAAAATGAACTCGAGAAGGAAATGCAAACCATTCTAGTTTCTTTACCAAGAAAACCCCAAATGGGGTCACATAGAGTCAGATACAGCTGAAAGAACCAAATGACTTCAAAATTATCATCTTACTATATTTTCCATAAGGATAAAAAATTGGCTTTATCAAATGATTTCTAAAATCTAGGCAAATTACATATACAGAATTCTCCTGTTTAGCACCCATGCCAAAAAAGGACATGAGATCAGCTGGGCAGCACTTATTATTATTTTTTTTAAAGCTCATCTGTTTTAATATCAGTCCTAAGACCAAAGAGTGGCAAGAGCTAGGTAATTAGGGTTAAGAGACTTGCCCATGGTCACACAGCTAGGAAGCATCACTTATCCTTGATAAAGCCTTGCTAATTCATTGTGATCACAGTTTCTTTTTATAGATGTATATAAAATTGTCTATACCCTTTGATCCAAAGATCCCACCCTGCAAGATGGAAAGAAGGACCCCATAGATGTATATAAAATTGTCTATACCCTTTGATCCAAAGATCCCACCCTGCAAGATGGAAAGAAGGACCCCAATAGCTTCATGGTAGCCTTATCCCTAAAAAGAAATTCACTAATCTAAACTAATGCGGAATGCTCCCTAAGTAACTGTAAAGATCAAATTATTACTATAGATCCCCCAAGACAGGAAATGTGTAATAATAATGAAGAAGGCAAGCAATCTTTAATGGCATATTTTTATTTTTATTGGGGGGTATCAGTTAGAACTGTAATTTCATTTAGATAGGGAATTCCTGTTAAAGAACTTGGTCTACTAAAACAGACTGGCACTTGCTTGGCAACTTACAGTCATAGAGAGTCACCTGTGATGCATGGGAGTCAAATCACTTGGTCAGGATCACAGAGTCAGGGGGTGTCAGAACCTGAATTTACTTGAACCCTGGTTTTTCTGATTCAAGTTTTGGGGATAATGACTCCCAAGTTTACAGTCTATGAAACTATGAAGAATAATGACATAACTATCAGTAATTGAACAAGTGGGGAGGGGGAAGCTTCTGCTCTATTGTGGCTAATATGTCCCTCCAGTTCACCTTTCAGCTTTTTGTGCACTTCTGGTTTCATATGAACAAATCTGATCAACAGGTAGCCACATAATTGAAATAGAAAGAAAAAAAATCACATGAATGTTAGGAAAGGATTGCCCAAAGTCAAATTATATTTGCTAATATCTTAGCTAATCTAGCATTAAATTCATAAGTGCTGATTATTTTTCTATAGAGAAAGAAATATATAAAAAAAGAGAAAATATTTTCCAGAAAGGAAGCTCTTTAGCTCAAACAACACTTTAGTTTCGTGATTTTTGGAAAGGAAAAAATGGAAATGGAAAGACTGAGTCTGTAGAGTTGCAAGGATTTGGTAGGCTTCATTTAACCCAAAAAGGTAGAAAAAATAAAAAAGGAAGAAAATGTCTGTAAAGAAAAAATATATAGTTAATTTAGCTAGTTGAAGGATAAATAGACTAGGATTTCAGAGAGTCAAAGCCAAGCTGGATAGGTATGAGAGTACAAGGAGAGTGGATGAAAGGGTTTGTCACTAGGCAATAATTTTGGGTGTTGGGATAAGGGGAACAAGATGCTGAGAGCTGGGATGAAGGTACATATTAGCTATAAAGGGGAAGTCCTTTTTTTCTCAAGGATTCTTTTCCTGTTGGTGATACTATCAATCTTCCAATTTCATAGACTATAAACTTTGGAGTCATCATCCCAGAAACATTTATTGGCTTACTATTATTTACAGGAAAAATAAAATTGGAATTTTCTTTGTTTAGTACTGAATACCCTCTGTGATCTGCTTACTATTTGCATCACTAACATTATCTTCTACTTTGCCCTCACTTAACCTCTCAGCAGTAGACAAATTAGGCTAGATCCGTATCCCTGATATATTAAAAGAACCCCAGTAGGACTTCTTGAGTGTTAGATAGATTCTCCAGGAGGCATTATGGAAAGACACAGGCAAGAATTGAAAAGGAAGAGAAGATGCCTAGTGGTTGTGATCTGCATTGGAAATACACACTCGTGAGATCACTGGTGCCTTGAAATATCTAGTAAGCTTCATGCAATTTCTTTAGCTATATATGACTAATTAAAATCTTAGGACCTCATAAGTGCTAATCCCCATTATGATTTGTCTCTGGGCAATTAAGTGGTCAAAATCCTCTCTGGTTTTACTATAAAATGAGGTTGAGAGCACAATTCTGCAGTGAGTTTTTATTTAGAATTAATGTGAAGAATTCTCAGTTGGATTTGATGCTTAATGACAAAGAACTCCTTATGCAGAGCTGTATACTTGGTGATTTTCCATACATGTATCTGCGTGTGTGTGTGTGTGTGTGTGTGTGTGTCCTATTGACCTGGAATAAAATGCATTCAAATGTAGGTTATGCCCATAACATAAAATAGATTGGTAATGAATTCAGGATGCAGAAAAAAATATCTGAATCTACATGTAGATATACTTCTCTATATAATTTATAGAGAATTATATAATCTATATACATCTATATACATAATATATATAATCTATATATATAGATTAATCTATATAATCTATATACATCTGTATAGATATAACTCTTTGCATCCTGAATACATCACCTCTGTCTCATATATGTGTGTCTATACATCTATATCCATCTATATGATTATTATCATTACTGAGGAAGAAACTGAGGCTCAGCAAGGTTAAATGACTTGCCCATATAATAAGTAGGATGTAAATTCAGTTTTTCTATGGAATTCTCATCATCTCTGATCTAGACTTTTATCCAAAATATAAATCTATATAGATATAATTATTGAATACAGCCCATGAGGGAATTTATTTTTTGACTATATTTATTTGATACAAGGAATTTGCTTTTCCTTCGCCACCACTCCAAAATGGGATAGGAGTGGGAGAGAGAGAAAATAGATTTGTTAATAAAAATAAATGTAATTAAAAAGGAAAACTCAGCAAAACCCATAAAGGATGTATATATGAACATATGCATATATACATATGTGCATGTACACACATTCATTTAAATATATAGACACATATGTGTGTATATTCATTATAGGGTCTCTCATGTTTCATAAAAGTAAAATATTTGAGAGGAAAGCCTCCACAGCAAAACTCTGAATTTAAATTCTACCTCAGATATTTATTATTATACTAAGCACATCATTTAACCTCTCTATGCCTTAATTTCTTTACCTGTAATGTGATAATAATTTAAATTCTATCTCAGATATTTATTATTATACTAAGCACATCATTTAACCTCTCTATGCCTCAATTTCTTTACCTGTAATGTGATAATAATAGTATCTACCTCATAGGGTTATTATAGGGATCAAATGGAAATATATTATATATATATAAATACAAACAAACAAACATATATATATATATATATATAGAGAGAGAGAGAGAGAGAGAGAGAACTGAGTCAAATTTATAAGAATACAAGTCATTTCCAAATTGACAAATGGTCAAAAGATATGAACACATAGTTCTAAAAAGAAGAAAATAAACCTATCTTTAGGCATATGAAAAAATGCTCCAAATTACTATTAATTAGAGAAATGCAAATTAAAACAACTCTGAAGTAACACTCCATACATATCACATTGGCTAACATGACAAAAAAAAGGTAAGATGATAAATATTGGAGGGGATATGGGAAAAGATATACACAGTTGGTGGAGCTGTGAACTGTGGAGTTGTGATACAGCCATTCTGGAGAGCAATTTGAAACCATGCCCAAAGGGTTGTAAAACTGTGCAGACCCTTTGATACAACAATACCACTACTAGGCCTGTATCCCAAAGGGGTCAAAGATAGAGGAAAAGGACTTACTTGCTTATATAAAGATAAATTTATAGCAGTTCTTTTGGAGGTGGCAAAGAATTGGAAACTGAAGGAATGGCCATTGATTGGGGAATGGCTAAACAAACTGTGGCATATGATTGTAATGGAATATTATGTGCCATAAGAAATGATGAATAGGATGATCATAAAATAACCTAGAATGACTTATAGAAAATAATGCACAATGAAGTGAGTAGAATCATTAGAACATTTTACATAGTAGCAGCAATCCTATAAGATGATCTTATACTTAACTATTATCAGTGGTGCAAGCATTCAAGACAACACTGAGAGACTCATGACAAAAAGGGATATCTACCACCATAGAAATATTATAGATCTTTTAATATTATAGATTCTGAATGAAGATATTTTTCACTTTATTTCCTTTCTGAACTTTTTTCTTGTGTAAACAGCATTTGTCTTCTTTCCCAACATGACAAACATGGAAACATATATTGTATGATAGCACATGTATAGGCTATATTAGTTTACTTGCCAATTTAGGGAGGGGAGGAGAGAGAGAATAGGCAAGAATACATCAAAAATGTCAGAAATGAGAAAAATATAATAATTTTGTTTAAAAAGTGCACTGGAGCCATCTTGAACCAAATCTCTAGAATTGAACCAATCATTAAATTTTCAGTATAACTCCTTATACTGAAAATTAGAAAACTACAACTCTGGATTGATTTAATTTTTTACTGATTATTTATACTTGGCAAAATGTTAGTAATGCAGATTGAATTAGGTTTCTCTTTTCTTCCTGGAGAGATGGATGTTAAACATTTCCCATCATACCCCTGTATATTTAAATGCTATTACTATTGTATTATTGCCACAATCTGTAAGATATATTATTGATGTATAATTTCTTCTTGGTATTTGTCTCTCTTGTTAAAGCATATGCCATTAGCCAACTTTTATGGCATTCTTTATTTGTCATTCAATCCCTTTAGAAAGAGTCTGTACCCAGAAATAAACCACAATCACCCGCTTCTTTCTTCACTATTGTATTATGAGTCAATACTCTAATACAAAAGTCATCACATTCAATATGGCGGAACTTTTGATCTTCATGGCACCTCATCTTCAATCAGTATTGAATTTCTGTGACTGAAAAAAATATCAGCATATATAAATACATGCTCATATATCCAGATATACATTGACTTTTTTTACATTATACCATTCATTTGATTAGTATGTATTAATATTAGTATTAGTAAAATATAGCTATTTTCCCAAAAGGAAACTACTTATATAAATGCAGGTTGATAATGTGTTTAATCTGTAGTTTTAGAAAGTTATCAGGGGATGTTAAAAGCTTAAGTGACTTACTCATGACCACTCAGCCAAGTTATGTCTGGTGTTGACTTTGACCCAGATCTTCTTAACACAGAGCCTGGTTTTCTATCTACTACAGTATGCTGTCTTTCACTTATATGCATCTGTATATGTAAACAAACACCCCTATAGGGATATATATATATATATACACATATATATATACGCATATTACATATGTAATATATATGTATATATGAATCTATTTATTCTACCTATTTGTATGTATGCAAGTATATAGATACCTGCATATAGACGGGTATCAATACACATACACAGGAAATTTGTGAATTGGCTGCACTGTTTATTGCCAGAAACATATTTAGTGGGTGGCTTGAGAAAAATGGAATCCACTATCCTGTCATCTACCGTTAAAGCCTTTGCACTGTAACCAGATCCACTAACTTGCTAGGTAGTGAACCCTACTGGAGTCATTTTGGGGTTGAATGGTTATTTTAAAAATATATAACTAATGTGTATACGAACCCTCAACACCTGATCCAAAATGCCAGAATGTGACATTTGGGAAAGATGCCAGGAAGATGGGGGAGGATAAGAGGAATCCCTTTATTAACAAGAAGAGATATTATTAATCAGAGAACTGCCATAAAGCAGGAAGCGCAGGAAAACTAGAAGACAGCTTAATGGAAGTTGCTGAAAAATGTACTGGCTTCATTTCTTCAGTCTCCTTAGGACAGGAAACACAGGATATTCTGCTGCCAGGGATGTTCCATTAACCTATAGATATACTTTAGGTGTACTTGACCAGTGGCAGCCACGAAGATTTTTCTTCTCATATATTTTACCTTTGCTTCCCTCTATTTTAATCTCGTTCACACATGAATACTTCTTTTATTTCCCTTTCCCAAGTTTAATGCCTAGTAGCATGGAGAACTCAGTGATTTCTTTAATGAAATCAATATAGAATGACCAGCATGCAATTTATTGTCATGGACACAATCTCACAGGACTCAGTGTGGCATTCAATTATGGAGAACTGAAAACAGATTGAGAATAGATTTCCTCAATTTCCTCATCTATAAAATGGGGGTAATCTATCCTTTCTCTTCTGCAAGGTATACAGCTTGTTGACCAGTAAGCATTCAAAATTATTTCTACATTTGTGGAAATTGACCTACTCACACAACTAAGTGTAAGATCTCTCTAAATCTAAAATTTACATAATTTAAGAATTATAGAATCTCAGATTTGGGAACTATTAAGGAATATCTAGTTCAAAATCTAGCTTCAGATACTTCCTAGATATGTGACCTTGGTCATTTAACTTCTGTCTATTCAATTCTAAAATAAGAATAAATAACAGCAACTACTTCCAGGCTTGTTGTGAGGACAAAATGAAATATTTGTAAAATGCATCACAAGACTTAAAGCACTTTTATAAATTCTGGCTATTATGATATCATTACTACTAAATGAATGCTGAAT
>NC_058130.1:662974538-662986638 GCF_016433145.1 Gracilinanus agilis
TTTTTTTTGATCCTCACTACAACCAAATGAAGTAGGCAATAGTTGGGGAAGCCAAGTCTTAGAGAGATCAAACAGATTTCCCAGAGACACACAGCTAGTAAGTTTGATGGTAGAATTTGACTCCTATTCTCCCCAGCTCCAGAACTCTGGTCCAGAATTATAGTTACTCTGCCCAGTGGATTTAACTTTCATGCATAGTAAGCAAAGCATCAGTTGCATCAACAGTGGTTGGTATCCAAAGATCTGGAATACTATGGATAAAAGCAATGAAGAAATATCCAGATCCACAAGCCTGTTCTTTTTCAGTAATCATAATGTTATTTGCCTCTAGGCAATTTCCAGAATCTTCATCTTGATGTAACTACTGAAGCCAAATGATGAGAGAAAGGCGGATGAAAAAGTGAGGGGAGATGAAAGACTTGTAAATTAGAAGTTATACTTGAGAGTCACACAAAAAACCCTTGATGTGTATTTTGCAAATTAGCTTGGTTTTTTGATTTCCCCAAAGCCAAGATTCACTAACTAGCAGTCAGCAGGAGAGAAGATTTCTCTGAACCTTTTTTTCCCACATGTGTCTTTATAACAATCTATTATGTTTTATACAAATATATATGTATGTATACACACACACACACACATATATATATGGACACATGTGTCTGTGTATACCCTATTGGTGTGGGGAGATGGAAGTATGGAAATGATTTTACTTGAGGCCATGGTTGCTTTTCTGGAAATCCTTCACACACACACACGAACCATATTTGCTAAGTTCTATAAAGGACCTCTGTGCTAAGAACTTCACCAATAGCCTTCTTTGGTATATATAAGTCTTAGAGACCAAAAGTCACTCAAACAATCCAATGGTTTGAATACATTGCAATGAAAAAATCCCTATGAGGACTGCTGTTATGTATAACTTCCAAGGTTATAATAGTGCCCAGAACTTATGTCATGTTTTATTTGCATTATCTCAGTTGATCCCCATAGCTACTCTGGGAGATAGATACTATTATTATCCTCACTCTATAGATGAAGAAACTGAGGTAAAGAGAGATTAAATGACTTGTCCAGGGAGACACAACTGGCCATATGACTAAATAAGTCACTTTTCCCTGGGTCTAAATTTTCTCATCTTTCAAAAGATGTCTAAAAATCCATTTTTATTCTCTAGATAGCCAACTTTAAAAAAAAAGGGCTTGAGAATTTCTGAAGTGTGTCTTTCTGTTATTATTTATATAGTTCTGTAACTCCTCCCTCTCTCTCTTTTTTCCCCTGCATGCACGGCTGGGTCAGCACCCTCTTTGGTCTAGCTTTTTATTTTAGTTATTATTAATAAACTTTATACAATATAATAGTTATTGCATATTAATTTTAATCTTAACAGTAAGGACCTCCAATTTTTGAGGGGAAAATATATGCATATATGCAAAGTAGATATAGGGTGATAGGGGGCTTAGAACATATACCTTGGGGCACTAAGAATGATTTCTTATAGAAGATGGTACTTTACCTGAACCTTAAAGGAAAATAGGGATTCCGAAGAGAGTTTGTATAAATTATATTTCTATTATGAGAAGAGCCATACTTAAAGCTCTGGCCTTGAGACACCACGTCTGGTATTCTTTTCATGTTCCAAAGTTTGGTTCTCATAGAGAAGGGATCATAAACCTAAAGCTGGAAGGAACCTCAAAGCACAGTTCATCTGCATCATTTTTATAGATGAGGAAATTGAGGTCTAGGGAGGTTAAATGGCTGACTTTCCCTGGGTCACATAGGTACTCATTGTCTAAGGCACGATTTGAGCACAGGTCCTCTAATTCCAGAATCAATGTTTTTTCTACTATATCACCATAGGAAAGCAAGATGGCTTCTACACATCTTTAGCCCTAGAATGTCCAACATAAAGGCCAATTTAACTAGAACTGCCCCAGCATGTTCTATAAGACCTGGTTCATATAATGTTTTAACTAGTTTCTCATTGTACATAAGGAAGTTGGCTGTTTGAGAACTTTCATCCTCCTTTAAAAGTTTAAACACTTGATATTAGTTGCCAGAGAATATATATAGTTATTCATATAGTTATAGCTGTGCTGATCTGAGGCCACATTGTCCCTGAAGTAGGACCCTCCTGGAAGTTTTTCTCTCCTAGAATCTAGGCTAGTATTTACTCATCCTCAGAATCTCAAGAGAAAGCTATAACTCTTTAATCTAGCATCTTTTCAAAGAACATGCCTAGAGGCTATTTCCCTCACCTGTAGTCAAAACCACTTAGAGATAAAAGAACACTCAGCTGGGATAGCCTAGTTCCTACCAATGTCTCAGTTTCCTGCTTACCTATTCAATTTGTTGCCTATTTGTCTCTATTTTCTTTACTCATCCAACCTGCTGAGAACTCTCCTGGTTGCCAAAGTAATGGAGGTCTGGCACATGGACAGTACTTTAGATGGCAGCTCCCTAAGTGAAGGACTCAAAGGAACTGCTTATGGGAGAATTGTAATGAAATATAAGGAATGTGACATAGAATATAGGGCACATGTGGACATTTTTAAATGAGTTTGGTTGATTAACCATGTAACTGAGAGTAGCCTTTTCTGTTGGTTGCATTGCCAGAACAATCAACATCTTCAAAAAAGGACTAATTCAGTTTCGTGTGCCTCTGCGCTACATTTGGATAAGTGAAGTAATTCCTTCACGCATGGTTTCCAGTGAGAGTCTAAAGTATGACCAAAAAAATCCCAAGCTTACTTCTGTTATAAGGCCATATGGCCCCAAGATTTATGTTCCCTTTCCTTCCCAGGCTAGCAGGTAACAATTAAGATATTGGTTTCACTTAGAGTCAGAGATATACCTAATAATTTTTTGTGTCTGGAGAAAATAGCATTAAATATACTGTTGAAGACTCTGGGACAAAACACACCATTGAGACCATGACCCTAGAGAATCAATCTGTACTAGGTAAGGAAATAGGCTCAGACCCTGGGGCACCCTGCTTGAAATTCTAGGCATGGTAGAATTCCTATCTCTGTGATGAACATCTTTTTTCTTTCCTTGACCAACAATTGGCAGTGGTGGTAGAAATGATTTTTCTCCATAAAGTTATCCCCCTTGGATGACAGCTGTAGAAATGGGGGTAGTAGATTACTGCTATTCTCTGGGATCTTGGGCTCATCTGTCCAATGATGGCAATTGGTCAACGGTTGGTATTGGTAATAGCAGTGATGATATATTCTTTTTCCAAAAGGGCTGTTCTTGATGAGGGCTATGGAGATCAAACAAAAAGCATGGAGGGTAGTCTGGGAAGCACTTTTGTGTCCTAGGCTCTTGGGCTCAGGGTCCTGGTCTATCTTTACTAGGGCACTAGGTATCAAAGAAGTAATGGCACTTTGATCTTCTTGGCACATGATCTTCTTGTCTCTCAGGAGATGATTATTTTTTATTACTAACAATGATACTTTTATTTTTTTATTTCCATGTTATTCATATTTGCAAGAGAGATTTTTAATTTTAAAACCCTAATCATATCCATATTGAACTACATGATTGATCATATGTTTTTCTTCTACATTTTTGTTCTCACAGTTCTTTCTTTGGATGTGGATAGTGTTCTTTTTCATAAGTTTAGACTGTCCTGAGTCATTGTTTTGCTGCTAGTAGAAAAGTCTATTACATTCGATTGTGCCATAATGTATCCATATCAGTATCCGTGTACAATATTCTCCTGGCTCTGCTCCTTTCATGATGCATCAGTTCCTGGAGGTCGTTCCAGTTCACATGGAATTCCTCCAGTTCATTATTCCTTTCAGCACAATAGTATTCCATCACCATCAGATACCACAATTTATTCAGCCATTTTCCAACTGATGGACACCCCCCTCATTTTCCAATTTTTTGCCACCACAAAAAACGTGGCTATAAATATTTTTCTAGAAGTCTTTTTCCTTATTATCTCTTTGGGGTATAAACCCTACAGTGTTATGGCTAGATCAAAGGGGAGGCATTCTTTTAAAGTCCTTTGGGCATAGTTCCAAATTGCCCTCCAGAATGGTTGGACCAATTCATAACTCCATGAGCAGTGTATTAGTGTCCCAATTTTGCCACATCCCCTCCAACATTTATCATTTCCCTTTGCTGCCATATTGGCCAGTCTACTAGGTTTAAGGTGGTACCTCTGAGTTATTTTAATTTGCATTTCTCTAATCAGGAGAGGATTTAGAACACTTTTTCACATGTTTATTGATAGTTTTCATTTCATCATGTGAAAACTGCCTATTCATGTCCCTTGACCATTTGATGATTGGGGAATGGCTTGATTTTTTACAAATTTCACTTAGTTCCTTATATATTTGGGAAATTAAACTTTTGTCAGAGAGTTTTGTTATAAAAATGTTCTCCCAGTTTGTTGCTTTCCTTCAAATTTTGCTTGCATTGGTTTTGTTTGTATAAAACCTTTTTAATTTGATATAGTGAAAGTCATTCATTTTACATTTTGTGATTTCTCTATCTCTTACTTGGTCTTAAATTCCTTCCTTTCCCACAGATCTGACAGGTATACTATTCTCTGTTCACTTAACTTATTTATGGTTTCACTCTTTATATTTAAGTCTTTTATCCATTTTGAATTTATCTTAGTAATATTTATACTACTATTTAATATAGATATATAATATATGTGATAATATAATATATGTATAATATATAATATAATAACATATAGATTAACTAAAATAATATCCAATGTTTATGTGGTACTTTCAAGGCATAGAGCATTACATAAAATATTTTCTTTCTTCTTTTTTAAACTTTCCATCCCCAACATGTTTAGGGCAAGCCTTAGAGACAAGAATACCTGGGCTCTTATCTGATCTTAGCCACAGATTGACTTTGTGGCCCTGGAAAAGTCATTTAAGTCAGTTTTAAAATTCTCAACTTTGTTGCCTCCTCTAACACCTACCATAGGACTCTACAAATAGTTGGTTCAAAATAATTTGTTGAATTAACCTTTTCAGATAGGTAATAAAATTATTATTTTTTTCACAGATTAGGAGACTGAGGTTCCAAAAAGTTAAGTGACTTGTATAAGGTCAAACAACCAGGAACTGGCACTGTTGGCTACAATGGAGATTGAAGGAATGTAAGCAGGTTTGAGAGGAATTTAAGTGAGATAGAATCAAGGGAAGAAATGGTTCAGAAGAAATAAGTCACTTGGAAGCATCCTTCTTGAACTAGTTATTCTTGCCTATTAGGTGCTAAACTCAGTCATTTCTATGCTGCTGAAGAAATCCTAATGCTGTCAGCACCTTCTAAATTTTGGTGACCTGGAGTGTAACACAAGCCCTGTTGATGCAGAAATAACAGAAATCCTCAGCTTTTCAATCTATTTCCACAAACATTTATTCAAATACCCACTAAGTTCAAAGATGCTAGACAAAGACAAAACTAAAATAATCCTTGGCTTCACATAACTTGTATTTTTACTTCCTTTTGGAAGTCTGTCAACCATGTATGGCAATGACTCCTGGATGTAATTCTTGTGTTGTTTTTGTTAACCTCAGAATCTCTCAGTGCCCTGGTGTTCAGAAACTTCTAGCCCATTGAATCTAACTTACGCTGCCCTTGCTTTTTTGACATCAGGGAGAAGTCAATGTTTCGGTCCAGATGGTGTCAATTTAATTATTGGCACCTAATGTACCATGATACACTAGTGTTGACCTAGTGTATAATATGGCCAATTTTCTGGGATTTAGTTTTAGATAGGAGACTAGGGAAGTGCCTGGAGAGGAGATGGGAGGGGGATCATCTGCAACAGGACAGAAATCTAAGCTAAGGCTTATTTTCCTGCAAAAGTTCTTGGGATGATTTTTTCATTTTGGAAGAAAATAATATATCCCCCCTGTCAAGAGTCACTTAAACATTAGGAGGTTCTTGAAGCAATCAGTAGATGAGAGTACAATTTCAAGGAACAGCTTACCCTTTGGGCCTCACTAATTGACTTGTTTGCCTCTTTTTCAGTGGCTGACGGTTATTGACATGACCGCTCATCTTGAAATCCCATCCTTCTAGTTGATTCTCCCTGGGAGGCCAGAATCCAGAGCCCATGAGGGATTCCTATCAATAATGGGAAATTAACTTCATTATGTGGTCTAAGAAGAGAGCTTGGCAATTCCTTAATATAGTCATTAATGAATCTTTCTCATCTACTAAGACAAAAGAGAAAAGCAAATAACTCTCCTGGAGTTAGTGGAGGTCCTTCCTGGAGCCAGGTTAATTATTCCCCTGTCTTATTTCTAAGTGGTAATGGAAGCCTGGTTTGTGCATAAATTCAGTCTAACTAGAACTTTCCCTGATGTGACTCTACTAAATCGTAGACAGGGGGATTCTGAGGCTTATAAAAAATCCTCAATAGTTGGACATGGTTAAGTTCTAACAATGTAGTTTGGAATATCCTCCTTTATGGCTATAAATGCCTCCCACCTGCACTCTCCTTGGTTTGCTCCAATTGCATTTTAGATATTCCAAAATATTCTTCCTTTCCTTTTCTCCTGAGACTTTGAGGCAAGCAGAAAATTCACTTCGACATCAGTCTTCTCTCTGCTACTTTGTTTAAATTAACATTGTAGTTGTAGGCATTGTGGGTTTCCCGTCTCTGTGATGAACATCTTTACTTTTTTCCTTGATGTTTATGGCTCCTTGTGGAGACTACAGCACCCAAGATGGCCCCAATAAATATAGAAAATGATGATGGCAAAACCACTTTTTCAGATTTGTTGGTCATGAGTTCTATCTCAAAATGGATTCTACTTTTCTCTGTTCTCAGTGAACTACTGCTTCCCATACTTTCAGTATTTCGTTTGTGGTCTCTTAATTCAGTAAGTACTTTTAAGTATTTAGCATGTGTAAGGCACTGTGATGTTTGTAGGAGGTGAAGCAGATACAAAGACAAAAACAAAACAATTCCTGTCAAGAAACTTCTATTGTATTGAGGGAGAGAAAGAGAGTATGGTACATGTTCACAGACAGGTAAATACAAAATACATACAGAATAATTTGAAGAAGTGTATGTTTGTAGGAAAAAGCACCATCACCTGAGCATACAAGAAATAATTTTGTATAGGAAGTAGAACCTGAGATGAGTCTTTTTTTCTTTTTAAAAATTTTTATTTTTTAAAATTTCCACATAAGTTTTCTAAAGTTATATGATTGATATTGTTTCCTTCCCTTCTTCCCTCCCCCTCCTAAAGTTGGCAAGAAATTCAATCTGTGTTATGCATGTATTTTAATGTAAAACATATTTCCACATTATTCATTTTTGAAAATGAATAATCTCATAGAACCCAAACCCCAAATCATATACTCAAATAAGCAAGTGATAAATCATATGTTTTCATCTGCATTTCTACTCCAATAGTTCTCTCTCTGAAGGTGGACATTCTTTTTTTAAAAGTCCTCAGAACTGTTCTGGATCATTGTATTGCTGTTAGTAGCAAAATCTACACATTTGATCATTCCACAATATTGCAGTTATTGTGTATAATGTTTTCCTGGTCCTGCTTATTTTGCTCTGCATCAGTACATGTCAGTCTTTCCAGTTCTTTCAGAAACCATCCTGTTCATCATCCCTTATGGCACAATAGTATTCCATCACTATCATACACCCCATTTTGTTCAGCCATTCCCCATTTGAGGGACATTCTTTTAGTTTCTGATCCTTTGCCACCACAAAAAGAGCAGCTATGAATATTTTTGTATAAATAGGTCCTTTCCCATTTTTTAAAATTGCTTTGGGATACAGACCTAGTAGTGGTATTCCTGGATCAAAAGCTATGCGTTCTATGCCCTTTGGGCATAATTCCAAATTGCCCTCTATAGTGGTTGGATCAGTTCACAACTTCACCAGCGATGCATTAGTGTCCCAATTTTGCCGCATTCCCTCCAACATTTATTATTTTCTTTTACTGTCATATTGGCCAGTCTGACAGGTGTAAGTTGATACCTGAGATGAGTTTTGAAGTTTGCTAGGGATTACAAGAAGTAAAAGAGGAGAGACATCTCTGCATGGAAGTTAATTTGATCAAAGGCATGGAGATTGGAAATGGAATATGGTGTCTGAAAAATAGCAAGCAAGTCAATACAGGTTGGAAAAAAGGGCATATGAAGGGAACTAATATGAGAAGAGTTTAAAAATATAGGTTTCAGCCAAATTAGACAGGATTTTAAATGCTAAATAGAAAGATTTTAATTGTGTCCTAGTATCAACAGGGAGTTGGTGAAAAGTTTCTTAAACAGGGAAGCCAGAGAATGAGACTTTTAGGAATGCCAATTTGGCAAATGTTGGGAGAGGAGATATTCTAGAAACAGGAAAACCAATTAGGAAGCCATGGTATACATGTGGATAGCATACATTCTGGTAAAATATGTGATTGGTGTACATGTGCCTGGGACTAATCACACCACCAAAATTCTGCAACCTGTCAGTATCTTCTCATATTGTCGTGGGGTGCAGAATTGAACCCCAGGGGTTTCGGAAGGGTACCTTTTGCAAGAATGTAAGACTTCTAACTTTGCTTAAACATAAAAAGAGAAATTTATTAATTTGGAAGGTAATGTTGAATCTGGTCAGGAGGGCAGCATAGGTGGAAGCCTGCCTCCTAGGTGGAACAGCATGGTGGGAAAGCTGCTCCTTGGGAGGACAGCATGGATGGAAAAGCTGTCCTCCAGAGGACATCAATTCTGGGGGTTTTATACTCTTTACAACAGTGAAAACATGACTCCAAAGTGGTAAGCACTGAAGCAAGGAGTGGAGAAGGTTTGCCTGAAGGCATAGGGATGGTTCTCATGATTTGGAGGACAAATGAATAAGCTGTGTCTCCTTGTCCATCTCAAATCAATGGGACAATCAAAGGAAGGTAATCCTCAAGGTCAGATGTTGGGTTTGCTGTAACAGGGCAAAGGAATTTCCCTGCTTAGTTTTGCCTAGTGATGGGGGTACAATGCCCATGTCAATATCACTATAGCATTCTCTACTGTTGTCAGCTGGACGTCATCTCTTTACTTTCTGTTGCATTGTTTCTGTGTGCATCCTTATTCATCTTATGGCCACTGAATTGCTCTGATACTATTTGTTGCAATCAGTGGATCTGAATAAAAAGTCTGATCTGCCACCCATTTTTGTGATCTTGGGTAAATCACATATAGTCTTTGTGTCTCAATCTCTTTATAATATAAGGAAATCACTTCTAATGTCCCGTCTAGTTCTGTTTGAGTCTATGATCCTATTACCTCAAGAACTCCTACTTGGCTCTCTGTTACCATTTATTGAGGTATTGTCACTAAATATCCCATTCATTACTAGGGTAGTCTGATGACTCCTTAGCAAATAGCCAAGGTAATGAATCATCACTCTTAGGCAAGGCTGCCAATAAAAGTCTGCAAAAAGCTACCAGGCTAAGATTAAATTTATTTATTTATTTTTTGTACCTTTTTCTGATAGAAGATTCAAAATCCATGGTTCCAGACAACTATCTGACTTAGAGTTAGGGAATTCCATTTGATCCTTTCTATCCCTCATTATGACTTATGTCTCTCAAACTTATTTTGGGAACATTGCCCTTTCCCCACCAATTCACAGGAATTGTATAGATGTGGTTACCTCATCTCCTAAGAACCTTTTTAATTTCCATGCAAAAAAAAAGTTACAGAAAGAAGACCAATCTAGTCTAAGGACCTGGCCACATTCTTTCCTTTATTATGCATATCTCCTAGCAAGTAATAATCTCTGCATTTTGTTCTACATTTTGCCAAGTGGAAAACTCATGGCATGTTGCAAGTATAAAAACATTTTGAAATATATTAATTATTCTCTAAATCTGACATGTCAGAATGAATTATTTTCCCCAAGTTCTCAGAAGTAGAGAAAAATATGGCTATGTTCAAATACCTTTGTCTTCTCACCTCCCTCTATTAATGCTATCAGATTGCTGATACATGTGAATCTTCTAAAACTTCTAAAACTCTGGGGATGAAGTTGGTAGGCTAGACAAGGTTTAACCAAACCTTGACTCAACAATATCCTGAGTTAAAAAAGTATTTAGTTCACTGAGAATCAACTCACTACATTACATTTATCTCCATGGCAATCACCAAAGGCTATGAATAAAGGTGAATGGAAAATCAGTCCATCAAAAAAGCATTTATTTGGGGGAGGTAAGTGGATAGCCAAGCCTTGAGAGGGGAAGTCCTGGTTTCAATCTGGCCTTAAATACTTCTTAGCTCTGTGACCCTGGGTAAGTCACTTGATCTCCATTGCCTAGCCCAGTGATGGAAAACCTTTTAAAGATAGAGTGCCAGACCCCTTCCCTCACCCCCCCTCTGAAGACCCTGTGCCATGCCCTGACCCCAAGGGACCCTCCTCGCTCTCCCACCCTTACTCCAGACAGGTGAGGGAGGAAGTGCTTGAATTGGGCTGCTGGGCAGGGAGGCAAGGAGCATGAGGAGAGGAGGAGGAAAGTGGCTGGAGCTCTCCACTCCTCTCCAGCTTTGTGCCATCGGGTTAGCTCTGCTTCCCTCAAACTTAGCTCCTTTCCAGCCCCACCACAGGAATCACCTTCACCACTGACTCAGTAAGCTGCTCTCTGTGCTGCACCCTCACCCACTACGTGAGATTCCCCAACCCAGCCCCTGAGTCTTACCTCAGACCAGGGAGGGAGGAAGCGCTCCCCTTGGCTACTGGGCAGAGGGGTGGGGGAAGTGAGGAATGTCCTCAGGTACCTGGAGAAGAGGAGGGGAGCAGTTCTGCCCAGAGTCCCTCTGGCTTTCTAGTAAGGAACTCTGGTGGGCAACTGCAGGTATGCCCACAGAGAAGGCTCTGCATGCCCTTTTTTGCATCCATGTCATAGATTGGCCATCATGGGCCTAGCCCTTATAGTTCTTCTACCTTGGAACTAATACATAATATTGATTCTAAGATGGAGGGTAAAGTTTTTTTAAAAATTTATGAATCACAAAGTGCTCCCAGATAAGTTAGCAGAATATATATGTAAATAAGGTTGACCACCCTAGGTAGAGTGATCAGTCTTCTCTACAAGGTACTGACCAATTTTTTCTTATTTAAAAAAAGCTATTTTTAGTTACCTGTTGAAACAATTTTTAACAATTATTTTCTTACATTTTAGGAATTATATTTTCTCTTTCCCTCCCTTCTCCCATTTCCCCTCACTCCCAGCAGAAAATAGGCTGATACCAGTTATACCAATAATTTAATGCAATATATATTTCCATATTGATAGAAGACGCATATCACACATAAAATAAAAAATTCACAAAGGAAATAAAGTGAAAGATGGCATACTTTGATCTGCAATCAGACTCCCAACAGTTCCTTCTTTGGCTATGAATAGCATTTTTCATCACGAAACTTTTGTGGTTAGATTGGAAACTTGCTTTGCTGATAATAGTATAGTCCTTCACAGCTTATCATTGTATAAAATTTCTGTTACTATATACATTGTTCTCCTGGTTTTGCTCTCCCTCCACACCCCCATTTCTTATTCAATGTTATCACAGGTTCTAAGGAAACCAAAGGGTATATTTTGATATTTCATTATTAATTAAATTAATTAAAATTCCAACATCTCTCTCATTAATCAAGTAACTTTGAGCCCCATTGATGCTTATTAAATATTATTTGTTTAATAAAATGGAGAAACTTCTTTTCCCACAAGTTTTTCCTTATCCTTCTCTCTCTCTCCATATAGATCTATATTTACATAAGTTCTATCTATCTCTGTATATCTCATAAATAATAAAGCAAATATATACTTTTTAACAGCATAATTGATAATAAAACCAAGATATAAATACAAATGTTTATAATGTGTCTTCTATGAGAAGAATCACAGCCAAAGTCTCCTTAGATGATTACTATGACTACTGACTTCATTTCAATTCTGAAAGCATAGTCCAATCATTCACTTCCCTCAGGATACCAACTGAAATTAGTTCAGTTCCTTCCTTCCTTCCTTCCTTCCTTCCTTCCTTCCTTCCTTCCTTCCTTCCTTCCTTCCTTCCTTCCTTCCTTCCTTTCTTCCTTCCTTCCTTTCTT
>NC_058130.1:663011577-663051329 GCF_016433145.1 Gracilinanus agilis
ATATATATATATATATGCCAAATGACATAGCATCCAAATTCCTAAAGGACAAGTTACATGAGTTACCAGAGGAAATAGATAGTAAAACTTAACTGATAGAAAATCTCAACTTTCCTCTCTCAGAAGTAGATACATCCAAACAAAAAATAAGTAAGAAAGAACTTAAGGAAGTATTTGGAACTTTTAGCAAAGTCAGATATGACAAACCTCTCGAAAAAAACTGAATGGGAATAGAAAAGAATCTGTGTTTTTCCCCCTTCTTAGCAGCATATAGAACCTTCATAAAAATGACCATATAATGGGTCATAAAACCTCATAGCCAAATGCAGAAAAGCAAAAATAACAAATGCATCCTTTTCAGATTATATAGCAAAAAAAATTATATGCAACAAATGGCATCAGATGGAAAGAATAAAACTAAATTGGAAATGAAATAATCTTATTCTAAAGAAAGAATGGGTCAAAGAATAAATTAAAGAAACAATAATTTCATTTCAAAGAATAACAAGGAGACAACCTACTAAAATTTATGGGATTCAACCAAAGC
Source organism: Gracilinanus agilis (assembly GCF_016433145.1). Classification (NCBI taxonomy): domain Eukaryota; kingdom Metazoa; phylum Chordata; class Mammalia; order Didelphimorphia; family Didelphidae; genus Gracilinanus; species Gracilinanus agilis. The sequence goes on from NC_058130.1 coordinate 663,012,125, forward strand.
TATACTTAAGGGAAAATTTATATCTCTAAATGCTGTGTTATTTGGAATTTTGGGGGGTCCACTGAGAGTTATTTGGGGCTCATTTGATTTTTAAATATTTAGATATATAACAAACTTCCTGTGGATGTTTAGGGGACTTGGAAACTACATTTCCCATGATTCCTCTTTTAATGGAGGTAGACAGGAAGTGTGATTATGTAAGAGAATAATATAAGACTCCTGAGGTCATTGGAGGCTGTCTCTTTTGGTACCTGCGGTCTTTGGTACCTGCACGCTCTTTGTTATGTAGGAGAGGTAAGAGAAGAAAATGGCGGGCGATTTGAAATAGATCTTAGAAGGTGTGTGGTCATTCTTTATTTTACCAACATGGCCTTAATTAAAATATTACTTCTTTTAATATCAGTCTATATTCATTATAATTACAACAATGCCTTCATAAATAAAATCAAGAAAGAGCAGATCAACGAATTGAGCATGCAATTAAAACATCTAGAAAAAGAATAAATCAAAAATCCCCAATTAAACACAAATTAGAAATCCTGAAAATTAAAGGAAAGACAAATAAGGTTGAAAGTAAGAAAATCATTGGACTAATAAATAAGATAAGGAACTGATTTTATGGAGGGGAAATAAAATAGATAAACTATTGTTTAATTTGATTAAAGAAGAAAATCAAATTATTAGTATCAAAAATGAAAAAGGTGAAATTGCAACCAGTGAAGAACAAAATAAAGTAATTATTGGGAATTATTTTGCACAACTATCTGCTAAAAACCTGACAATATAAGTGAAATATATAAATATTTACAAAAAGGTAAACTGCCCAGACTTAAAAAAGAGAAAATAGAATACTTAAGTAACCCTGTTAGAGAAAAAGAAAGTGAAAAAGCCATCAAAGAATTCACTAAGAAAAAGGCCCAAAACCAGATGGATTCATAAGTGAAATCTATCAAACATTCAAAAAATAACTACCTCCAGTATTATTTAAACTATTTGCAAAAATAGAGGAAGAAGGTACTCTTCCAAATTTATTTTATGACACAAATATGGTACTTAATATCTAAACCAGGAAGGGCCAAAGCAGAGAAATAAAACTATGGACTAATCTCCCTGATGAATATTGATGCAAAAATTTTAAATAAAATATTAGGAAGGAGTTTATAGCATTATATCACCTGGATTATATAACATGACCAGGTGGGTTTCATACCAAGAAGGCAGGGATGGTTCAATGTTAGGAAAACTATTAGCATAGTTTACTTTATCAATAACAAAACAGTGAAAACCACATCTCAATAGAAGAAAAGGCCTTTGACAAAATACAGCACCCATTCCTCATATAAACATTAGAAAACATTGAGATAAAAGGAGCTTTCTTTAAAGTGATAAAGGACATCTATCTAAAACTATAAGCAAGCATTATTTATACTATGGATAAATTAGAACCCTTTCTAATAAGATCAGAGGTAAAGCAAAGATTCTTATTATTACCACTACTATTTAATATTGAACCAGAAATATTATTTAAAACAATAAGAGCAGAAAAAGAAATTGAAAGAATTAGAATAGACAATGAAAAAACAAAACTATCAGTCTTTGCAGATGATATAATGGTATATATAGAGAACTCTTGAGAATCAACCAAAAAGGCTAAGAAACAATTAACAACTCTAGTAAAGTTGCAGAATACAAAATAAACCCACATATATCATTTGCATTTCTATTTACCACCAGCAAAGTTCAACAGCAAGAGATAGAAGAGGATATTCCATTTAAAATAACTGTAGACAATATAACATACTTAAGGTATGTATGCTTACCAAAACAAACCTAGAAACAATAGGAATACTATGCAGTTTGTAATTATTCTAGGCCCTGGGAGACTACATCTCCCAGGACTCCCTCCTGCAGCTTCCCCCAACTCCTCCCACTTCCTTTGTGGGAGGTATTGGAACTTATAACAAAGAGAGTTTTGATGACTTTTGGTTCTTTGGAACCTGGCGCTCAACTCTCTCTCTACCCTGGGCTCTCTCTGGACCCTGGGGCTCTCTATCCTGGAGACTCTCTTAAGCTGGGAGGCTCTCTCAGATCCTGAGCTCTCTCAGATCCTGGATTCTCTCTACCCAGTAGGCAGAGGAGACCCTCTTTCCCTACCTAACCTTTCCCTTTCCTAATCTAAACAAAACCTAGCTATCCTATAAACCAAAGTTGTTTTCTGATCTTTTATTTGAGCCCAGAAGGGCTCTGGTCAACTTCCCCGGCAGGGTCGGGGGACTGCTACCTTCCTTTCCCTTCCTCTACCTTTCTCCCAATCATCCATCCTTTCCTTCCTTCCTATCCGCTCACCCTCACAATACAGTTACAAAACATTTTACACACAAATTAAACAAGATCTAAAGAACTGGAAAAATTGTAACTGCTCATGGATAGGCCAATATAATAGAAATGACAATCCTACCTAAATTAATTTACCTATTTAGTGCTATACCCATCCAACTACCCAAAAATTATTCCCTAGAACTAGAAAAAAATAATAAAAAAATTCACCAAGAAGAACAAAGGGTCAAGAATATTAAGGGAATTAATAAAACAATATGAAGGAATGAGACCTAGCTGTAACAGATATAAACTATATGAAAAAACAATAATCATCAAAACATTCTGATCAGGCTAAAAATAAAGTAGTGGATCAATGGAATAGGTTAAGTAATCAACATCAAGTAGTAAATGAACATAGTAATCTAGTGTTTGATAAGCCCAAAGATCCAAGCTTTGTGGGGAAGGAACTCACTATTTGATATAAAATGCTGGAGAAACACAAAAGCAACATGGCAGAAATGAGGCATAGACATACATATCCCATACACCAAGATATAGTAAAAATAAATATTTGATGTAGAAATAAAGGACAATGCTATAAACAAATTAGGAGAACATGGAAAAGCTTACCTGTCAGACTTAAGGTTAAGGGAAGAATTTATGACAAAACAAGACTTAGAGAACATAATAAAAAATAAAATGAATAATTTTGATCATATTAAATTCAAAGGTTTCATAAAAACAAGACCAGTACAACCAAAATTAGAAGGAAGGCAACAAATTGGGAACAAATTTTATTGTAAATGTCTCTGAAAAAAGCCTCATTTCTCAAATATGTAGAGAGCTGGGCAAAATTTATAAGAAGATAAAGAATTAACCAATTGATAAATGGTCAAAAGATCTGAACAGACAATTCTCAGGTGTAGAAATTAAAACTATCTATAGTCCCATATGAAAATGCTTAAAATCACTATTGATTAGAGAAATGCAAATTGAAATAATTCTGAGATACCACCTTTCAACTGTCAGATTGGATAATATATCTAAAAAGGAAAGTAATAAATGTTGGTGGAAATGTGGGAAAATTGGGCCACTAATACATTGTTGGCAGAACTGTTCTGGAAAACAATATGGAACCACTCCAAAAGGACCATAAGATGATATACACCCTTTGATCCAGGCATACCATGACTTGACCTGAATCCCAAAGAGATCAGAAATAGTAAAAAAGGACCTACTTGTACAAAAATATTTTTAGCATTTCTTTTTGTAGTGGCAAAGAATTGGAGACAGAGGGGCTGTCCGTCACTTGGAGAATGGATAAACAAATTATAGTATATGGTTGTAATGGAATACTATTGTGCCATGGAAACTGAGTTGTAAGAGTTCTTATAGTTCATAGCTATTTAAACTCTTCTTTAATTCTTCCAGTGTACAATGAGATTATTTCTCTATGATGAAATTTATATGATCTCCCTTAGTTTCTCCAACAACACAGTGTTGTATAATTTTATCATGTAGATTGTCCTACTCTGCTCACAATCTTTCTTTATCAATGTTCCTTTTAAAAATTCAAAACTGAACACAATATTGCAAATGGGACAGTGCATGTTTCTCAAGATTATGGTGGTTTTATCTGTTGTTTAGTCCTTTCAATAGTGTCCAACTCTTCCTGACTTTTTTGGGGGTTTCTTGGCAAAGAGACTGGAATAGTTTACCATTTCCTTCTCCAGTTTATTTTATGGATGAGGAAACTGAGGTAAACAAGATTGGGTGACTTGCCCAGGGTCACACAGCTAAAGAATCTGAGGCTGGATTTTAACCTTCAAAGATGAGTTTTATTGACTCCATGCCTGGCACTCTATCCACTACACCACTATATTGTGAAGGATTTTGAATGCCAGATTAAGGAAGCAGTTGAACTAAATGATCACTGAAGTTCCTTTTGGTTCTGAAATTCTATGATTCTGTGTATAGGTTGGAGGGGAGGAGAAGGGAATGCTCATTATAGTTGAGCAGGAAAGAGACAAAGTCAAAGTGGTAAATTCAAAACAGCATTTGACTTGATAAATCAGGCAATAACTTCAAAGGCTTTCCTTAAATAAGGTTTCTTTTATGCATATTGTTAAATCATGGCAAATGCAACCATGAAGATAACTTTGCCCAACAATTTTCTCCATATTACTTTAAATAGATGATAAAAGGAAATACATGAACATTTAAGGTATTTATCAGAATCATGGAAATTTCCTTTGGATGGGGAAAATCTCTAGAGTTGCTATTTTCGCATGACATTTTAATAACTTAATCAAGATCTAGAATAAAAGCCAACTCAATAAAATTCAACATCATTCATACGAGATCTTTCTAGTCATCCTCACTGAAAAAAATAGATTGAGTAAAAACACATATTGCCTAGATTATGATATGCAATCGAGTGCACATACCATCAAATTAATTCATCAGTACATATATTTTGGATAGACATTGGAAGTGATCAATGAATTGAACCTACATTGTAATGGGAGGAAAAGATGAGACTCAATTGAATTTGGGGAATTGTGTAGTGCTCTCAATTTCTTAGGAATATCTCTACCACAAAACCCACCTTTTTAACACTAGCATTCTTCCAGTGATGCCATATACCTGTAAATAATGGGATATCAAACAATAACAGCAAAGATAGCATCAAAAGAAAAAAAAATCATAGACTCCCAAAAAAGCAATAGAAAAAATGATGATGACCACCTGAAGTAGAGTAAAAGACTATCGACAAAGAAAAGGAGGTGAGCAGGTGATGAAATCAGAGTAAGGGACCTCCACTACATTAGGTAGTTCCACTTCTGAGTATTTTTGGGAAAATATGGAATAGAATTATAAAGGATGAAAACATGTAAAAAGGCTGTTATCTATGCCAATATAGGAAGAATAGTCACTCAATGAGATCAAAGGCACATTAAATTGCTAAATATAAAATCTGATAAGTATCTTATATAGATTGTATGTAAAAGAGACACAACCAATTTGTGGATCACTGCAATAAAAAGGAAATTAATCAAGAGAGATTTAGTAGTATTGGCAAACCTTTTAGAGATGATGCACATAAACTGTACCTTCAAGGTACCTGTGAGCTCCCTGCATTAACCCAGACAGTCAATTGAGGAAGTGCTCATATTGAGTTAGTGGATGGAGGGGTGGGACATGTGAAAAATATCCTCAGATGCTGTGGACAGGGGGAATGGAGCAGCCCCCTCCAATGTGCTGGGGCTTATGTGCCACATCTTTGCCAACATGGAACTCCCATAATGATTGCAACATGAGTAGAAAAGAGAGAATAGATTCTAAAGAAATTACAAAACAAAAATGAATGATATATTGGGTAAAGGGAAAGAGAAGAGGGAAAGAATATAATTTTTTGAGAGTAGGGATTGTTTCATTCTTTGTACTTGTGTTCCCAGTTCCTAGCACAGTGTCTAACACTCAATACATGCTATTTGATTGATTGATTGAAGGAGGAATCAAAGAGGACTTCTTGGTATGAAGATTATTAAGTGCAAATAGTAAGTACTTAGTAAATTCATGTTGATTGATTGAAAAAGGAATCAAGGATGACTTCATGACATTAAGACTGAGTGATTCAATATCACGATGCTACTGATAGAAAAATGAAAATCAAGGGAGGGATGTAGGAGATGAATTCTATTTTGGGCATCTTCAGCTTTAGGTGACAATGAACACATAATAAGGAAATATTGTTGTCAGTAGAATTAAAGGGAGAGGTCAAGGCAGGATATATATATATATATTTTTTTGGGGGGGTTGTATTTACAGGTGCATGTATCAGGATTTGTATTTCCCACTTTCCTCCCTTCCTATATATCATTCCTGCTACCTAGAATGTGCTTTCCTTGCACATCATTAGTCTATGCTCTTCACTATATTGTATATGATTCAAGGCTTACTCCTCTAAAAAGCTTCCCTAGATTATCCTTCCACTTTGAGGGAGAAAGTATTGATTGCCTAGTGAGTGGAAAGAGTACTGGTTTTCTAGACAGAGGCCTGGGTTCAAATGATTCCTCTGAAGCTTACTACCTCTGCAACTATGAACAGGTCACTTCTCCATGGACAACAACTTATTTTTCTGTAAAATTAGGGAAGTGGGCTAGATATTTATGGCTACAAAAATTCTCTGGAATTTGTAACGTTCACAAGGTCCTCTGGCTAAGGGCTAGTGGTGGGGGTAGAGGGGAGGAAACAGAGGTAAGAGCCAAGGCTTAGGACTCTAATCCTCACCATCATGACCACCACTATTCACTTCACTATCCTCCTTTTGATCCTTTTCAGGCTTTTAGCTGGAATGCCCTCTGTTCTATAAGACACTTAAATCTAACCAGCTCTCTGGTTTTATACAAGCTTTATAGGACATATTTGCCTAAAAGACTATTTTTTAGTGAGCTCACACAAGGCAAGGTCTCACATGGAGGTCAGAAGAAATAGTACAAGGACACCCTCAAAGTCTCTCTCAAGAACTTTGGTAAAAAGCTGGAGCACATTGGAGAGACTGGCGTAGGACTGTCCGGCATGGCATACCCATATCAAAAAAGATGCTGTGCTCTATGAGCAAAACAGAACTGAGGTAGCTCAAAGGAAATCTGAGATGCCCTATTTGTATCCAACGTATAGCAGAGACTTCTGAGCTCTTATTGATCTAGTTAGTCATAATCAGACACACCGTACATTTACACCAACATAGTGATGCCATTTTGGTTTTCTTTGAGTATAAAGGACAACAACCAACCAACAGAACATTTCAAAGTTTCTTACCAAATATCACTTTTAAAATAAATTGTAAACCAATTCCCTTGGAATTCTATCATTCTGCCTTTTATTTCATCTCTTCTATTGCAATAGGGGATATAGTTCAAGGAACCATTTTATAATACTAGATTTGTTTAGGGAAATAAAGGCAGTGTAGTTCAATGAAAAGAGTACTGCCTTGAATATTAGAAATACCTCAGATCAAATGCTACCTCTGTCACTATTTGTGCAGAATCGAACAAACCAATTAACCTCTCTGGGCCTCTAGTTCTTCATCTATAAAATGAGAAGTTTGAACTATGTGGCCTCTGAGGACTTTTCCACTGCAGACCTGTGATAATATCTTTGCCTTGTTCTTCCTTGGTAATTTTGTTTTCTGATAGTTGTTGTTCAATTGTTTCAGTGTGTCTGACTCTTATGACCCCATTTGGGGTTTTCTTGGCAAAGATACTGAAACGGTTTGCCATTTCCCTCTCCAGCTCATTTTATAGATGAAGCACTGAGGTGAAGAGGATTAAGTGACTTTCCCAGAGTCATATAACTAGGAAGTGTTTGAGGCCAGATCTAAACTCAGGAAAAATCTTCCTAACTCCAAGCCTGGCACTCTATCCACCACATCACCTAGCTGCCCCAATCTGATAGTACTAGATCTATTCAATTTTTTTAAAAATGTGACATTGTCTTTGAGGTGGTTGCTGTGTTTTCTACCTCAGAGACTTCATTACTGCTTTTTTGAGATCAAGGAATTTGGTTTAGATTTATTTTGTATCCTTCTATATTTCCAAATACAGTTCTCTTTACCCAATGCAGTGTTTCTCAAATGTTGACACATGTATTTGGGAACTTGATTCATGTCCTGTGTGATCATAGGATTCATGATGCCTAGTGAAGGGCTCTTTCCACTACACCATGGGTGAATTTTCTCTTCTCTAGGCTCAATATTTCTCCCATTCTCCCAATTCTCATTTGACCTGAACTCAAGGTTCTTTGCCATCATAGTTGTTTTCCTTTGGATATTTCTATACCTACTTAACTTTTATATCACTGTTTTAGAAAATATGCTTTTTTTTTTGCTCTGTGTTCTGTTTTCTTTCTATTTATAACTTTAGGTTCCTCAACTAGCTTTCTTAAAGCCAAGGACCCTTGTTTCATGGGGTCACATATTCTGCCCACAAACAGGAAACTCAGTAAATTATTACCATCTGAAATAATATTCAAAGACAGTCATGTGTCTACTACACACCATTCTTGATTCCTTACTCACTATCATGCAGTAACCAGCAATAGAGTCATATGTGCTTAGTAAAAGGAATGATTAATTCTCCTGATTTTGGAAATCACACTCACTTTGGTTAACTCAAATATTATTATTATTATTATTATTATTATTCCTATTGACTCCCATATAGGAGCATAGGGCCGCAACCATCTCACGCCAACGGACTCTGTTCTGGGCAACTTCCCCCAACTGGGCCCATGTCACTCCGACGGTCCCTGTCTCGTTCTTGGCATATCTCCGCCAGGTCTGCCATCCGATGTTCAAGATATGACGCAGGCACCCGTCAACAAAGACCTGGAGTTTGTTGGCTTTTGCCAGCACGCGTCATGGACTCTGTTGGAGAGCAATCTTCCAGACTAGGCAATCGTTGGTTTTGTTGGTTTAATGAGGTTGCAGTTTCTTTAGCAAGTGAGATTTTTACGGGGTGAGGTTGCTAGCCTCTTGCCCAACCCTCCTCCTTTTTCAGCTGGGCTTGTCTCAAATATAGTAGGTAAAAAAATCTGGTCATCTGTAAGAGATCTTAAAGCTAAGGTTCAGAGATTCTGAATTTATTTGTATATAGTGTCTATATACATTGACTACTCCTAATCCACTTAAAAGTAATTACCTGTGTCAGATGAAAATACTTCTTGATTCAAGAAGAATAAGTAATATTATTCTTATATACTTAAATTCTTATATATATATATTTTTTTTCAAAACTACATACCCCTTGAATCAGTCAAAAACATTTCAACCAGGGATAATAAAAATTCTATTCCAATATTTGAAATGCCCTGGAAGGCCAGTATAAAACCAAAGAGCTAGTTCGAAACTTGGAAGATCTGAGACAGCATTCCAGCTAAAAGCCTAAGAAGGAAATCTGTTGGATTTGGGGTGGTGGCAAGGAGAATGGCTGTGGTAGTATTGATGGTGAGGAGCAGAGTCGTGAGTCTTGGCCCTAATCTTAGTCTCTTCACACCCACCCCTTGGCCAGAAGATCTAGTGACATTAAAGATTCTGCAAGTTTCTTGATTTTTCATCTTCATATTCATGCCCTAGCAATGTTCTCCGAACAACTGAGGGACAATGCATTGAGAGTCAAGGACAAACAAAATATAGAGTCAAGGATTCACAAAGAAGATGTCAAAAAAGCTACTCCATATCCAAAGCGACTATTTTCAGAACTGCAGTGAAAGTTTTTCCAAGAATTGTGAGTAAGCCCTTTGCCACATGTGCCCTCTAAACTTGATCTCACTTTCTGTTGAACACTGTGTGTCTTTATGGTAGAATATTCATGTTACAGATTTCAGAGAGTTTTTTTATTTTTTTTTTTTGCCAAATCTTCTTAATATGCCATCTTAGTAAATGTACCTTTCTAAAAGCTAATTAAGTCTGTGGGACTAATTGATAGGAATTCATAATCCAGGAAGAAGCACAATGGTCAGGGTTCATGAGCTATCGCTTTGGAAAGACAACTTTGGAACTTTGGAACAACAACAGAGCACTGAAGAAATGTAGTAAGTACATTGTATGGACCCAACTTGCCATTATAAGTGGAGGTTGGGATAGTCTCCCAGAATATGGACTACATTTGTATTTTACATAAAAATGACATATTGTGTTTTAGTCAGCATTCACTCTATTATGCACTCTTTGTAGCTGTAATGAGGAGTTCAAAAGTAAGGAGGACTGATGAATTTTGGAAACTAAATGTATATTCAATGTAGTAAACAGTTTTACCCTGTTCTCCTTGACACTTTCCCACCCTCACTGATGTAGAACTATAATTACTTTCTACATCCAAGGAAACAAAATGCAATTAGTTAATTTGCATCACAATGTTAAGAGCATGATCACATGTTCTCAGATGCTCAACTCAACCCTAACTGTGCTTCTATCAAGTCTTTGCTAACAAAGGAAAAATTAAAATCTATTCTCAGCTCCCATCTATTAATTATACATACGGTATATCATATTGAATTGAATAATTAAAAAGTAATTCACAAGTACAATGCTAACATAATCAGTAATGTGGGTTACACTCTTTATCCAAAAAATAAGGATCTTTTAGATTTGGGAGGGACATTCTACCTTCTTAGTTTTTATGGAAAATTTTTAAAGAGGGGACAGACTTTGGTGTATGCTTCTTAAGATTAACCATGCAGATATTCTGTGGAGAAATCATCTCTGAAAGGATCCACAGACACATCTAGGTTTTACCATGTAAATATTGCATCTACTCATATGTGAAATCATATGTTTAACATGGATTTATACTTTTGAATGTTGAAATTCTGAGCCAAATGTGATTTCAAAGTATACATTGTCATAAAATCATCATATATTTTTCATGTTGTATTAAGTCCAGGTACATTCAGACCTTGTTTTAATTTTAAATTGCATTTGTGAAGAAGTTTATGAAAGTTGAGGATAACTATGTTATATTATCTTACATGCTGTGTTTTACGCAATTGTACACAATATCCTGAGACAAATGAAAGTGGTAAATGCCTTATGGCCATTTAAAAGATATCACTATTAGCTATGAGCAGAAAATTCAGTTTGCCTTTAAATGTGAATTACAGATCATTTACAAGTTTCTATCATCCCTATGAACCAAAGTTATTAAAGTTTAAAAATTAAATAGAACTGCCCAAGGAATTTATGAAGCCTCTGTTTTATGTAAGTGAGATACACTTTTTTCTCTGATTATGGCAGACACTAGGCATAATGACCTCTTTAGGAACTTTATCATTTAATCAAAAATGAATTCTACAAATATTTATGAAGTACCTACTATATGCAGAGCACTATATTAGATGCTGGGGTGAAATATAAAGATGAAATAAGGTATTGTTCTTGTCCTCCTAGAACTTACAAGCAAGGAGGGGATTGTGACATAAACAAAAAGCTAAATTCAAAATAATATAATGATGTTTGACTTGCCCAAGACCACACAACTGTACAGCCTGAAATGTAAGTGTTAAAGAAATCTCCCTCTTTTCCCTTGGTAATAGTGGAGTTGGTTTATGGGTTGACTGGGTTTTTGAGGCTCAGTTGAAAAAAAAATCATCAGTTAGAGAGAGGAGTGATATCCACTTTCATCAGTTTCCACCATGAGTCATTGCACAGGCACTAGCTGGGCAGGAATTTGGGAGGGACCCTCAGAGTATTAGATCCAGTTCATTTCAATTCACATTAACCCTAAGGACAGTTCTGGTGTTACATTATTGTCAACAGATAAACCTAGGTTTCTAAGCCATTTGTGATACCATCCACATCCCTATTATTATGCATTTGCTTTGTATATACTCAATGAAGTATTGAACCAAGCCTAGCACTTATGAATAATTAGTGTGGCAATTTTGTACAGATTCCAGTTAGGATAATCCAAAACAGCCAAGGAATCATTAATTTGGTTTCTCTGAAGGTGAAGGATTGACTTCCAGTCAACCACAGGTTTCTAATCTCTATGGAGAGATCTCCACCTGGCTTGAGAAGCTTCATAGAGATTAGTTTTGCTTCTGAGAGAGGAAGCTGCTTTTTCTTTGTCTTTGACTTTTTTTTATTACTTTTGGGTGGAAGGCCATTTTCAGCACCAGCAGACTCTTGCTAAGTACTAAATAAGCAGTAATCTTCGGTAAACTTTGAGGAATGTTCTTTTTCCCCAAAGAATGATTCTTTTCTGCATAGTTCTAGGAAAGAATTCAAGAACAATGCTTATGGCCCTCCTAAAAACAGAGATATATTCTAGACTGAGGACATGGACAATGTATCCTGACCAAATTGCCAAAGATGACAAATATTTTAAACAAGAGAGAATGTAACTGGGTACTGATCAAATCTGACCTCTTGAACATGCATAACTCTGAGCATACAATACCCATTTGAGCTTCAGAGCATGTGCTATATTATGTCCTATATATATATTATATTCTCTATATATTATATTCTATAGTGACTTTAAATACACACAGATTTTTAATTGGCTAAAGTTCTGGAATTTTAGGTGTGTTCAAAAAGCTATAACCAGACAATGTGTGCTTCTCTCTATTTCTTACCTGACTGGATCAAGCGAAAGAGACATTCTATGAGCATTTAAGGTTGGACATAGCCTTGGGCCATTCATATCCACCTAGGCCAACATGAGGCCTGTAAATATAGAACTCTGTTCTTCTCTTCCTACCATTGCTCTTTCTTTCTTTTTGGTGAAAAACCATCAGTTTAGATGGCAACCCTGTCAGCTTTGTATGAGCAAGCAAACTGCTTGAAGACAGGGAACTTGTAAGTGACCTGTTGGGCTGAAGGCAGCCAAGAGAGATCAACAGTGATTAATGTGTTTGTTACACCAGGTTCAGAAGTCAGTCATCCAAGAAACATATTAAGCACTTACTATGTGTCAGGCACTTTGTAAAGTGCAGAAGAGAAAGAAACAAAGAAAGAAGCAAAGAATGAAAGAAAGAAAGAGAGAGAGAAGGAAAGAAAGAAAGAGAAGAAAGAGAGAAGGAAAAAAGAAAGAAAGAGATAGAAGGAAAGAGGAGAGAGAGAGAGAGGCAGAGAGAGAGAGAGAGAGAGACAGAGAGAGAGACAGAGAGAGAGAGAAGGAAAGAAAGAAAGGAAGGAAGAAGAATCAATCTTTGGTGAAGATGACATCCAAAAAGAAGATTAAAAAAGGGAGAAGAGTGAAGCAGAGGGGACTGATGAAGGATGAATACCAAAGGTGATTCCATCTTTTAGGATGGTGATATTTTATAATGATGAGATTACTCGGGGCATTATGGAGATGTCTAAAAAAGTACAACTGAAAGCAGCAGGTCAGAAACATGGGGTAAAGTGAACTTGTTGGGGGCAGATACATTGTAGTAATTATTTTAAGGTTCAATCCTCTTCAGATTTCTCTACAGAAATCTCTGTGGTATAGGATAGTGTCCCCAGGTGTTGAGAAAAAATTCTTTATTACTTCTGTTCTTGATATGCCTTCTCAGTAAATGGCTACTGATGTTGATTGGTTAAATGATACTGGACCACACATCACTGGTGGCTAACATTGAGGAAAAATCACCAGAATGAGGACTCAAACATTAATCCCCCCAACCCCACCACCTGCTTCTTAGGGTTACCCATAGAATCCAAAGGAGGAGCAAAAGCTAGCCTGTTCTCTGGGCACACAACTCATTAATGTGAGTATGAGTTGGGATAAAGAGGGAGTGGAAGTTGGATAAAGATCTCGATTTCCCTAAAGAGTACATCGACTTTGGATTTATTTATTTATGACTATGTTGATTCCTCCAAGGGGAATGAAATCTCTTTAAAGGCAGAGTCTATTTCTGGTTTTGTCTGTGTATTCTCTGTGCTCAGCACAGAACATAGAACATAGCTGGTGCTTAATAAACTCAAGTTTAATTGACTGCTATACCCATTCATTGAAGTTCCAAGACTATTAGAACAGATTAAGTACCCTTGTCTATTGGTCTGTATGGATGAAAAATGAAATCTGTGGAAGGGAGAAACTTAACAATTTAGGTGGAATTGAAGTAGGGAGAGGGCAGGCTTTAAGTAGGTTTAAACTGAAATGAGAAATACTTTGAAAGACTTTTTTCTACCTTCAAATGAAATTTATTTCCACCCTCTTCTCTCTTCAAGAATCTGATCTGTAATAGATTGCCTATCCATTCCATGATCTTAATATTACAGTTAAAATGGAGACTGGGAGGAGTCCTTCCTTGACAAAAATCTCTGATTTCCATTATCACTAAAGGGAGGAAGGTGACAGCATCAAGAAAATAAGGATGTGTCCCACACTTCTCAGCATCAGTTCCTACCAGGCTAAAAGGATAATTTGATCAGATCTTTGTAATTCTCTCCCCAGTCAGCAGATCTGTGCCCTATCTTTTTGAAAGTCATTAATGACATGTTGCCTGACATTTAATTCCTCTCACTTTCTTTAAAGAATCATATTTACAATGTTAGTTAATAATTAAAAATTCTACATAATGAGTTTTGAGTAGTTTCTTTCAGCCTGTTCCAGATCTTTTATATCCGAATAAATATACTGATAATCCTCTCTCTTTGTAAAGAGAGCATTAGCTCCAACCTCCTGCTTTCCCCACCTGTGACCCAATTTCCTGACTGCCTTCACTCAGCCAGCCCTCTATCTGCATATCAGCCTCACCCTGAGCTCTTCAGTGCCTCTGCTCTTTTCTAATTTCTCACACCAAGCTTCTCTCCAGCTTCTATTTTTAGCATCTTCCATTCTATCCTTCTGAAATCCACCTCCCTGCCCCCAAAGACGGCTGTCTGATAAAGACTTTTTGGTGGGCAGGGATCAATCTCTATTCTTGGACTCTCTCCTTCTACCTATAGCTCATTTTACAGACATGATATTGATGGTTCAATTTTGGCTGAAGACAACACAGGATATGTCAATGTCAGTTCTGGTAGAAATCTGTTTCCCTTTCTTGCAAGGTAGTTTTATGAGTTTTTTATTTTTAAAAATGTGAATATGCTAAAGTTATTGCGTATAAATATAATGGAAGAAAATCAACACTTTTACATAGAATCCCCTTTTTGGGAATCAGGCAGATGTAGGTTGAAATCCTGTTTCCTGACACTTAACCACTTCTGGAACATTGGACAATTCACTTGACCTCTCAGATTTTCAGAGTTCTTACCTGTGAAATGAGCGTTACATTACAACAACCTGTAGGTTCTTTACTCACATGGATATTGTGCAGAAGAAAGGAGTCAGTATATGTGAAACACTTTTTGAATTTTAAAATCAATATCTGCGTCAATTATTAGCACTGTTATTTAATGAACTTTTTATTCATAGAAAAGACTAGGAAAAATTTCAAGATTCTTAAATATGAATTGTGTACTTTTGTTTCTTGAAAATAAGAGTCACTATATTCTTTCTCCCATGTCCCCATGGACTCCTTCCATTCCTGCAACAAAAGAAGAAAAGAAGAAAAGCAGAAGCAAAGTAAGTTACAACTGTTTGATTTTGTCTTTGCTTACATGTTCATGTAAGCTATAGAAATACTCCTATCATGGAAAATTTGACAATTGTAGAATAATATATTGAAAGAGATATATAGTGTTGGACTTGGAGTCAGGATGCCTCAGGTTCATAATCTACTTCCTGACGTTGACCTAGCTAAGTACACACACACACACACACACACACACACACACACACACACACACACACCAGTTATTTTCAGCTATATTTGACTCTTTTTGACTCCATTTGGGGTTTTCTTACCAATAATACTGGAGTGGTTTGCCATTTCCTTCTCCATCTCTTTTTACAGGTGAGAAAACTGAAACAAACAGGGTTAGGTGATGTGAGCAGAGTCACATAGTTAGTAAATGCTTGAGGCCAGATTTGAATATGACAGGTAAGTCTTTCTGTCCCCATGTCCAGAACTCTATCTACTGTGCCACCTAGCTGCCCTGTATCTATAACACATATATAAAACAAATATAGTATATATAAAAATTGTGTATATTTGTATAATATATGCACATATGCACACATTATATATGAAACAAATATATGTGCATATATGTATTGACATTTTTATATGTATGTGTATGTGTATATATGTATATATCTATTATTAGCACAATTATTTAATGAACTTTTTATTCATTAAAAAGAGTAAGAAAAATTTTAAGTATATGTAGACCTAGCTCAGTATGTATATATATAATAAGACTCTTCCTTTCATATATATATTTATATATTTATATATATATATATATATACATACTGAGCTAGGTCAATGTCAGGAAGTAGATTATTAACTCAAGGCATTCTGATTCCAAGTCCAGCACAATATATTATATCATGTTATCTTTCAATATTATTCTACAATTGTCAACTTTTCCATGATAGAAATATTTCTATGGCTTAAATGAACATTTCAGCAAAGACAAAATCAAACCATTGTAAATCGATTTTGCTTCTGCTATACAAATATGTCTGTCTATGTATATCTATCTATGTATCTATCTACCTATGTATCTATCTATCTATCTATCCATCCATCCTTCTTGCTCTCTCTCCATCTAACCCTCTCTCTCCATCCCTCCCTCTCTATCTATCCATCCATCCCTCTCTCTCTCTATCTATCCCTCCATCCACCAACCCCTCTCTCTATCTACATATATTCTTATTGAGTACCAGAGTTATCTCAAAGGAGATAAGGGAAGGGAAGGAAATAAGTATTTATATTAACATCTACTGAATTCCATTAACTGTGGTAAGCACTTAAGGGATATTACTTCATTTGATCTTTACAACAGTATGCAAGGTAGATGCTGTTATTTTCCCTATTTTATAACCGAGGCAACAGAGGCAAAAGAGGCTAGATGATTTGCCCAAGGTTACACAACCAGTAAATGTCTGAGACCAGATTTAAATTCATTCTTCCTGACTCCAGGCTCTATCCATGGTACCACCTAGCTGCCTCCAATAAAAAGATAATGTATGCAGATTGCTTTGCTAACTTGAAAACCAACACTTTTGCCAACTAACAGTTATATTAGTTATCGGAGATAGTGTGGAGTTAATGGATAGAAAGCTTATCTCAGAGCTGGTATGAACTGAGTTCAAGTCTTCCTCTCACTCATATGGACCAGGTGAGACTGGGCAAGTCTCTTAATCTCTCAGTGTTCTAGGTAACACACAGGATATCCCTAAAGTCTTAGTGCAGCTTTAAGCTTTAGTAGGCCAGTCTTGAATTCAGGTCTTTTTTGACTCCAAGCCTATTCCTCTATGTCATGTTTACTTTCTTCAATCTCAGTAAAACAACTGTAATGTTGGTTTTGTAAAACATGTAGGGAGCTAAAAGAAAACAAGCGTATTGTTAGCTAATGAGACTCTTCCTTTCCTAGATCCTCTCTTGATAATAATGGGAGGGTGCTAATGACATTGTACAGGATGGGAAAATTTGTTTGAGCTGGTCTTGTGAAGGGGATCCTAGATCCATAAAATCATGGCTCTGTGGAAGCATAATTGCCTCACTCAGAAGAGATGCTGTGAATCAGAAATTGTTATCTGATAATGAATGCCGTCTCAAGTACTAGCCCTGGACTGTGAAGTAGAAAAACTTTGCTTTAGTATAGTTGTTCAATTGTTTCAGTTGTGCCTGAATCTTTGTGACCCCATTTGAGGTTTTCTTGGCAAAGATACTGAAGTGGTTTGCTATTTCCTTCTCCAGCTCATTTTATAGATATAAAAACTGAGGCAAACAGGGTTAAATGACTTCTTTAGGGTCACACAGCTAAAATGTGCAAGCCCAGATTTGAACTCACAAAAATGACTTTTTCTGATTGCAGGCCCAGCTTTCTATCTACTGAACTACCTAAAGCCTTTGTCTTAAGCATGCTTGCCTTCAGATTCTATTGTCTTGTGCTTGGTTCAGCAGCAAATATACAAATTCTATTGTCTTTGCCTATGCTATGTTGTTCTCTCCTTCCCTCTTAGGCATGAAGAGAACTTACGCTCTATCTACCTTTATCTCTAAAACCTTACAGTGAAAGAACCTGAAACTCATTCAGGTCCTTTATGGAAGTGAATTATAAGCTCTTAAACTCTTACAAATCCAAAGGAGCCTTGCATTTTAACAGGGTCCAAAGTCTTAAGCTAAATAGAAGTTCCCTATATCATCAAGCAAGTAGGGAAATATTTGGAGACTGAAGGGTTGAGTTAAGGTACATTTTCTTAAAGACAATGAAACTGTGCCAAACAAGCAATCATCAATACATGTAGGTTTGGCCCTGGATATGCCAGAAATTCATAATGAAAAGAGGCATCAAACATGGTGTAGTGGGGGACAAAAAGCACTGGAGCTGAATTCTGTTCTTACTTCTACCATTTGCTTGGTTTGTGCCCATAGGAAAATCACTTCATTATCTATAAAATGAAAAGGATGGGATTGGACCTCATGGCCTCTAAGATCTATTTTGACTTAAAAACTCTATGAACTAAGAATCCCAGGATTTATTGTAGTGCTTCATTGGTAATGATGTGATTAGTCACTGGCTATCGTCTAAGCCTACAGCTTATAATTTTATTAGGACAGCAGAGACAAAAAGGGCCCAGTGTGAGGTGGCTTTGGCACATCAACTTTATGTGAGCGTAGAGAACTTAAACAGTCACCCTAAAAGACTAAAGTTTTGAAGGGGGAGATTGAGTCACCTCCTGTGATACCCACTGTCTCTTGCTTCCTGATTTAGTACTAATTTCCTACCTGATGATTTGGTCCTTCCATCGTTATCTCAGCTTCTCAGATGTTGGTGCTCTGAAATAATTCTGGTACTGACTTAGCCTAGCCTTTTGGTTAACCTTGTCTCTGCTTCCTAAACATTTTTATGAGGCATCCCCTCCCCAGGTGAGATCTGACATATACAAAACATAAATATGTCTAAAAATCTCCAGGAATCAGCAATGGTAGAGTGAATTCAGAGTTGGCCTTAAAAATCAAGACGCTCAAGTCTTGCCTCCATTACATATTGGTTGCATGCCTCAGAATATGTCACAACCTGTGAGGGCTCTGGGCAATTCTCTAAGACTACAAAATTCGGAAAAGGATCAGACCTTCATTTTTAGAGAGAGTTTACTCATCCAAAAGTTTCATAAACCAATAAAAATGACAAGTCCAATCCATAGCCCTACAAATTTCAAATTTTATGGGTTTTAAGAAAATTGGATAACTATCATCATTTAAGGCCTATCTCCATGCCTTTCAGTGTTATGGAGATGATATTGTAGGCTATTGGACAGGTGACTGAAATGTATATATAAGTAAAATCTTGAAGATCTTGCCATGCTAGATAGTCATCCAAATGGCCTTATGATTCATTCTGTCTTTTATGGAGCAGCTTTTTTAGGGAGAGGCTCATTGCCAGGAGGTTGGCGACAAGAAGTTGACTTTTTTTTTTAAGATTAGCTACTCACAAAGACCATCTAGGTCGAGGGTTCTTATTCTAACATCCATTAACTTTTAAAAATAATTTGATAACTGTGTTTCAATATAATTTCCTTTGTAATTATACATTTTATTTTATGCACTTAGAAACAATATTCTGGGAAGAGATCCGTGAGCATCATCCAATTACTAAAGAGATCTAGGACACACATGCACAAAAAGGTTAAGGTCCCTTGCTCTAAGGCAGTTTCAGTCTGAATCACAAGAAGGAGAGCCATCACTATTGAAATCCAAGTTTTCCTGAAGTAGAAAAGAAATTAAAATAATAGGGAAGTCACTTTACATTAATGCCTTCATGTAAAGCCTAAAATCATCATTGATCTGGTTTGATGATCTACCAATATTTTTCATTCATGGCACTAGGCTCAGTACACAAATGAGATAATAGAGCATATTGCAAACTCTTAGATACTATACCAAAATGAGCTAATATTAGTAGTAGTATTAATACAGCAATTTCTTTTTTTTATTTTGAAAAGTCACTTAGACTTGGCCTTTAATGGTGCTACTTTTCTGCTCATGCAGTTCAGTCAAGACAAGGTAAATATCTGTCCAGTCATCCCTATAAAGGGAGAATTGCTACAAATGTCTTCAGTGTACTTAAGTAACCCAAACTGGAATATTATAGAGGAGAATAATGATCTCAGCAAAGGTAAATGTGTTCAGTTCATGACTCTGCTATTATTAGCATGGCTTTGATAAATCCTAACTTTTTAATGCTTAATATTTTCAAAATGAACTGGCCTTGAAGCAAAGAAGATTTCATTTAAGGATCTTTGTTGTTGTGTCATTTAAGTCACATCTGACTCTTTGTGACCACATTTGAAGTTATTTTAGATTTGTAGGACATTTTATTTGAAAGCAATGACAAAAAATATCATTAAATGGCTTTCAGAAATGCCCTTTACATCATTTTTGTTGTTGTTCAGTCATTCCATCATGTCTGACTCTTCATGATCCCAATGGGCAAGACTGTCCTTGGGGCTTTCTTGGCAAAGACCTTGGATTGGCCTACCATTTCTTTCTTTCATGGATTAAGGCAGGCAGGGTTAAGTGACTTACCCAGGGGTCACATAGCTAGTAAGTATCTGAGTCTGGATTTGAACTCAAGCTTTTCTAACTGCCAGCCCAGTTGTCTATCTACTGAGCCAACTAGCTGCTTCCTTGCCTTTCCATTATGGCTTTTTATTTATCTAACCACACATTATGTGGAAGATCAGTTGGCAAATGAAATGCTAACATCCATATAAATCTTTCTTCATCTCCCTATAAATGAGTGTAGCTGGAATCACGATAGCACTTTTCCTTGACTTTCCTCACTTTAACCTTATGAAATAGGCATCCTACATATCATTATCCCCATTTACAGATCACCAAATTGAGATTGCATTTTTCCCCATTTGGAATTTTTTTTGATAAAGATACTGGAGTGGTTTGTCATTTCCTTCTCCAACTCACTTTTATAAATGAGGAATTGAGGTAGAGATAAATGACTTACCCAGGGAAACACAGCTAGTTAGTATCTGAGACCCAGATTTGAACTCATGAAGATGAATCTTCCTAATTCCAAGTCCAATGATCTATCCATTGTGCCACTTCGCTGCCCCATCTAAAGATTAGATGCCTGAATTAAGGAATAAATATTTCATCTAAGGATTTAATGAACAAATTATTTATTTAATACCAACTATATGTCAGGCACTATACTGAACACTGGGAATACAAATATAAAAAATCAAGACAAAAATTACTGTCTTCAGGAATTTTATATTCTAATAGAAGAAGATAACATAGATAAGAGAATGCTGATCAGAGAGTTGTGTTACTGTCTGGCAAGTCACAGAGATGATGTGCAATGAGCAGAGCCATAGCAAAAAAGGATTGGCATTTATGAGATCATTTCTATCTCTACATCTATGACTCTTTGACCAATTTTTGAAATACAAACTCATGTGAAGCTACCTGGACCAGAATGAGGGAAGCCAACTTTTAAAATTTCAAAACAATATATGATTAATATATAAGTATATAATAAAAATGTTCTTAGAAAAAACAAAGAATGTGCCATTCTTTGGGTTGGGATTTTTGTGGGATAGGATAATTAATTTGGACAAAAGTAGGAAAAGACAAACTCTGGAAGATTCTTTATCTGCAAAGACTTATTTCAACTCATAGTCTGTCTTTGTGAAAAGAGATGTTATGATAAAGTGGAAGAAGATTTAAATTCCATGGAACAAGACACCTGCTAATGTCTATATATGATTAATCTGGACATTCAGGATAATAATAGAGAGACCACTTCTAGGGATATTTCATATTTATGGACCTTGTCAATGAATGGAACACACAGAAAATGACATGGACATGAAAAATGTGAACTGTTAGAGGAATTTAAAGAGAAAAGCATCAGAACTTGCCTTCACATGTTCTATTTTTATTTAAGTCCATGTTTACTTTCCAGGTTGAAGAAATGTCTTAAGTGTCCTACTGTTCCCTGCTCTCCACAAAGACCACCTTCCAGAAGAATATAAGCTCTCTGAAGGTAAGGGATGCTTCAGCATTGTATTTTTACTCTATAACCATGCCACCTCTTTCCTTGTTCAGTAGATTTGAGGGGCTCTCTATCACCTCCAAAATAAAATATAAAATCTTGTTTGACATTCATAGATCTTCACAATATGGCTCCCTCCTACCTTTTCTAAGGTGTCTTTTTATACCTTATACACATCCACATACTCTTTGATCCAGCGACACTTGCCTCCTTGTTCCTCAAAGAAGATCTTTCATTTCCAGATTTGGGGCATTTTCACTGGCTGTTCCTCATTCCTGGAATATTCGCCATATTCATCTCTGCCCCTTGACTTCCCTAGCTTCCTTCAGGTCACCTTTATTGTGATCTGATGTACTCACAGCAGCAATATCTGGTAAAACTGTCCCAGAAGATGAGCTAAACCATTTTGAGGGCAATTGACAGACCTCAAACTTATTGGTGAGTTTGGAGGATGTCTAGCCCAAATATGTGAAAACTTTCAAAGGCAGAAAGAGTGGATGAGAAAAATCTATTCCAGTGGTCACGAAGGTGGCTGAAACAAAATCTGTTGTGTGCTTAGACTTTAAAGATTCAAGTCATTCACTGTAGCCTGGGCCATCATCAGTTTCTTGACTTTATCTTGCTGCTGGACTTCAATGACTTTGGAAGAGAGAGTAAGGCTGATTACTCTGGGCAATGCTTCATTATTTAAATACAATTCACATGCAAGTCAAGACATCACTAGTGAAGTCACTGGTCCTCTTCAACAAAGGATGAACAACAGTTGATTATTTCCAGGTTAGTCTGAATACATGTTGTCTGTATGTAAGGAATGCCTTTCCTTTTGCATTTCTTTGAATTCTCAGTGCTTAGTACAGTGCCTAACACACAGTACATGCTTAATAAATGTTTATTGATTGACTGACTAACCTAATACAGTGCCTGGCACTTATGATTTGCTGACCGATTTAGTGAAGCTTCCTTTTGTTAATACTTTTTTTCTTCAGTTTTTTTTTTAAATTTAAGCTATTCTGCTGGAGCGAGGTAGTATTACTCAAATAAAATGTACATATTAAATGAGATGAATGATATTTTAAATGATTTTTCCTATCTGATTTTATTAAATATACTAAATAATTAAATATTAAATATAATGAGGATTTTTCTTTTAATGAAAAAGTTTCTATCATTATATTTTCTCTAGCTTATTAATTTCTTTAGTTATGCATTTTTTTACCTTTAATAAAATTTGCTGGAGTAAACAAAGACTCAAATGGAACAATGGAGTTACATTATTAGGTTTGAACTTGGAATAATCTAATTAAAAAGTAACACCAGGTTGTTCTGGTTCTTCAGAATAAGAGAAGGGAAATAATTCCCTTGTTCCGACCATGAATTACATCATATTTTACTAAGGGAAGCCATTGACCTAAAGTCTAAATTGGAGATTGGTTCTAAAAAGGAATCTCTGGGGGTAGTCTCCCATTTTAATACCATCCACTTTGGGTTTGAAGCACCATCTTCAGGTGACTGCCTCTCTCAGGAATGCTGCCCCATCAATATCTCTCAGTATTCTCAAGGTCCTTTTTCCTTTGAAACATTGTTGATTCCACTATTGGGCAAATTGGGCCTTTGAAAAAACTGCATAGATTTGGAACAAAATTTATTTTATATGTGTGTCTGTGTTTTGAAAATTTTTAAAGTCACAAGTTCCCAGAGGGATTTCACATGAAAGAGATGGCTACATCCAAATGGAGGTAGATTGTTTGGGATGGGAGATGAGAAACACCCAACTAGGAACCATTCCAGTGCTGGTAAAGCACAAACCCTTGGGATTTAGAAACCAAGTTTATTTTAATAATTGGAGTAAGGGAAAAGGGCTAGAGAGGGACCTAACATGACCAATCTAGACTCAACCCGACTTCTATGTACCTCCCTAGAGGTCACTCTTCTTCTATAGGTCCTGTCTATACACTCCCTGCTCTTATCTTAAACCCCAAATACTATCTGAATATCTGCTAATGTAAATACCCAGATTGTCTTTAAGAAGACAGTGGAGACAGGGCTCACTGTTAGCCTGAATCCCCTCTCAAGCCTGGGGTTGGCTTTCTAGGTAACCCAGAGTCCCAGGTGAGAAAACCCTTAGGATTACCTTAGCCCAGTTGATCTCTGAATAGTTGATCTCAGACAGGTTGATCTCTCTGTACTCCAGGGACGTCTACTCCAAGGCAATTCTCCAACCCAGGAATCCCTAATCTTTCCACAAGATTAGTTCTTCCAAGGGAATGCCAGAGCAAAGATCCAGCTCAGTGGGAAGCTAGAACAAGACTGTCTGTTATAAACAGTCAACTCCCAAGATCTTCCTCTCTTTCCAGAATCTTCTCCCAGGGTTTGTATCTAAATTCTCTTCCTTTCCTCTTAAAGACAATCTATGAATTTCTCTCTATCCCTTACTTATCCTTACACATATATTATGGATATAAAGGAATTTTCTGCAGTAGTAGTAGTAGTAGTAGTAGTAGTAGTAGTAGTAGTAGTAGTAGTAGTAGTAGTAGTAGTAGTAGTAGTCAAAGTAATAGCTGTTATTTACATAGTGCTCATTATTTTTTAGGCATTGTGCTAAGTGCTTTACAAATATTATCACATTTGATTCTTAAATAGGTGTTGTTATTATTCCATTTTACAGATGAGGAAATTGAGACAGATAGCACTTAAGTGAATTGCTTAAAGTCACACAGCTAGTATCTGAGGTTGGATTTGCATTCTGATCTTACTCACTCTAGACTCAGCACTGTACCAACTAGTTGTCCCATTACAGGAATAAATGGAGTCACTTCAAAGTCAGAAGGTAGAATTTGATTTAAAGGAAAGCTTCTCATTCTTGGAGAGAACCTCCAAGTAACTTATTTCCAAAGAGTGATTATTGGATGCTCAGAGGTAGATATTAATTCTTTCATTGAATAAGCATTTATTACATGTTTACTACATGTCTGTAAAAGGAAACAGTCTTTGCCCTCAAGGAGCTTACATTCTGTTTGGAGAGGGAAGGGGTAACTTGGACTCAAATAAATGTCATATATACAATGTAAACACAAAGTCATTAGAAGGAGGGGGTGTAACTAGCACTAGGGTAGGTTCTGTTTGTATGAATGGAAACTTCCTTTTTTCTATACTTTTGTACACCATCTATTTACTGTTCAAAGCAAGAAAAGATACTCCCCTTGTGTTCAATGATGGTTCAGAAGCTCAGTTGCTCTACTCAATCTCATCTAAAATGGGACTAGATTCTCTTCTCCATCACAAGCCGCCTATACATGAGAATATAAGACACTCCCTCACTTCATTAGACCTTAATCTGATCTATAAAGGATTTTGTTGAAGAGTTAAGAAAGAGAATGTTGGTTCCAAGGTTGTTAAGAGTATTCATGGGGGACCTAGGACAACAATTTTTCTGATATGACAAGGCTAAAGTTGCTCTCTTTCTTTGAGGATTGGGAGGTATGTCTAGGTAATGGGCTAAAGACTTTCACTACCACATTGGAACAGTGACCTCCTCATGTTCTTTAGCTAGCAAAAGTTACCAGAAATAGTGGATTTAATACCTGAGAAACTGGATCCCAGATTTCAAGATTTCAGGAAGATATTTTGATGTTTTTTTAATGGTTTAGAGTGGGTTAAGGAACCTGTATTTAAGTACAACACATCTATTAATTCCTTTTCTAGCTATTAAGTCACAAGGAGAAGCTGTCCAGTAAAAATGAAGCACCTTAGTCCAGAGGTAGGTTAAGGCATGTATTTGAGTAGTTGTTTTTTTTTTGTGACTCCACAACCTCTAACTAATGGCAAGGATTTGAGAAATTCCACTGAAGAAATATGTGATCCAGATTCCAAAGTTTCATATTCTAAAGGAATAATTCTACAGATGCTTGTCTGTGGCATCCAAGTTTTATGCAGGGAAGGGAGTAAGGAAGTAGTGGAATTGGTGGAAACTGGGAAGGGAAATTTGGCTTCCAAAGACCTGGATAAACAACCAAAAACTCTACTAAATCCCTGAAGAGAGGAAGGCACTCTCTTGCCATGGAAGTCCTCTGAACTACAAAAATGGGTAAACAATTAGAGACCCAGAGAACTGAGTAAGTGATCACGAACAGGAGGTAAAGCCAAATGAGGAGTTAAATGAGCAAGCAATATTTAAAGCAAGATTGTAACTCAGAAGTTAATACAGAAGACAGCAAATATACAAAGTTTAAGAGCTGTTTGGTATACTCCAAGTGAACTTGCTACTATGCCAACAAAAGAGCTATTTAGCTGTGAGGTGTGCCCTTTCTTTGTGGTGAAGTATTTAGCTGATTTAGAGCAGAGTTCAGGGACCCTCATTTCTGATGATTTAACAGTACAGAAACTAAATAAGTTACTTCCACCAATTTGTGGACCAATGGAAGGTTTTCTTTTGCATGTGAAGAGGACTCAATCAAGACTTCCAATGAATCCTTCTGACATGCAGGGATGTGAACTCATGTGCTATAAATGTCAGTATAGATGTAAGGAAGTCTTCTGATATTGGAGCAGGAGGCAGAAAAGACTAGAGAAAGGCATAAATGAATCACTTCTTGCCTGGTGATAGACTCAAGAGGAAGAATAAGACATAAATCCTAAAATATCATTCTTGAGTGACAGTCACTTATAGGAGTTGTCAACTTGGCAAATGAATAATTATGGTGGAATAATAATAATATCTATATCACCTGATATAAAGTGCTTTAAAATACAAATAATTCAACTTATTTAATGAATGTGGGGACGATTTAAAATATCACATATAAGCTATTTGACAACAATGACAAAGGGATTGAGAATGTCATTTAATCTTTCTGTGCTTTAATTTCCTTATCTACATAATGAAGAAGTTGGAAAAATGACTTCTAAGGATCCTTTTAAAATTATATTACTGTATTGGCTATACCTGAAGGCATAGAAGGATATTCAGCATGAGTTGCTGATGGGCTGGATATTGGACTCATAGTAGGTGAGGTGTCTAGAAAAATTTAGCTCAGAAACAATGTCCTATTCTTGAGGAGTCATTTTTGGAAGTTTTTAGTGCTAAGATTTAGGAAAGACCATGAAACCTAGGTGTTGCACTATTTGGTACATACCTGCCAAATTCTCAAACTTTGGATTTATTTATAACCTGGATTCATGCCCTAATGGGTCTCTTCTTTGTATTTTTTTGTGTGTGTATGTGCATGGAGGAAGGGAGGGTCCTCAAATCATCATTTACACACAGGTTCAGCTTTACCAAGGAGGTGGTGGAACAACTTGTGGAAATCCTAGAAATTGACTCCCACCTTCAGCCAAGAAATTTAAAAACTTCATAGAACTGAACAAAACTGACTATCAACAGGATGGGGTCCACAATTGATTGCATTCCCTAGATGGGCAACATAAGCATTGGGAGGAAGACTATATGCCAAATATGATATATATGACTCCATCAAGTAATTTAGATAATAACATATTCAAGATACTTGGGAGCAGGGAAAGAGATACCAGAACCTTTCTCACTTACATAGAAGATGGAGATAGAAAAAATTAGCAAAGATAAAGAAATATTAAGGCAGGAAGCAGGCAGAATGATGCTATAGACAACACTGAACTTAGAATGAGGAGTTCAAATTCTGCCTCAGACACTATATATGTGAGTTTAGGTAAGTCATTTATTCATTCTATTCTTCAGCTCCTGTCTCTGTATATTAAGAGCTTTAGACTTGATAGTATAGCATTGAGCCTGGAGTCCAATGTTCCTTCCAACTCCAAATCTATGATCTTACCATCCTACTTAGAGGTAGACTGATGAAGAGAACAGTATATTGTGGAAGCTAAAAGGTTAAATTAGTAAGCCTCATAAGCTTATCAAATGAACAAGTGTGAAGGGAAGCCAAGACCAAGGAAAGGAATACTGCCAAGGATGGCAAACTTAAACGGAGGAAAATGCAAGTGACACCAGTGAAATGCTCCAGAAAATTGCGTCTTACCGCACTAAGCGATGCAGGCGGTGGGAAACAGATGGCGACCGCAATGTCATCAGGAACTTGACAAGCTGGGTAAATAAATGGTGCCAGGAAACAAATAACAAAAGCACAGTTTTGTCCATGTGGGTTGTTGCCATGATTGCAGTGGCCTTTGGTTCCCAAAGCATTTTTGGAGATGATGAGGAAGAAAATAAATATGGCTGTGACTGAGGGAAATCAATTAGATTCTCACAGATGGGCCTTCAGTACCCTGTAAACTGTTATCATTGTGAATGCTAGAGGTTAAGTAAGGCAGGAAGAGAAATCACACCCAGGGAGGGTCATATACTGGAATTCATCGAGATAACCTTATGGCAAGCCAGGGAACCCAGTGCCTGTGGGAGAACAGCTGTGGAGGAAGGGACTTGAAATGAAATAGTGAGTTCATATCAGATCTGGGCTCAACCTAGACCCCATTAATTTCAAGCCAAGCTACCTAGGGGATTTGGAAAATTATGTTTGTGCAAATGGTCTATGGATTGGATGGGCTCAGAAAATTTCATTGGGAAGATATGCCAGAATGGTAGAGGTTGGAATTTGAAGCATTTAATTCTGTCATTTAATGAGTTCTGTCCATTTTTCTTATTTACTTAAGTATTACACAAATTTAGATTATTATACATGCATACATATATGGGCATAACACATATATGTATGTGTGTATGTACAAATATATTCATCTAGGTGGTGCATTGGATTGAATAGTGATCCTGGAGTCAAGAGGACTCATCTTTTTGAGTTCAAATCTGGCCTCAGACTTACTAAATGTGTCACCCTGGGCAAGTTGCTTAATCCTGTTTGGCCTCAGTTTCATCATCTGTAAAATGAACTGGAGAAAGACATGGCAAACCACTCCAGTGTTTTTGTCAAGAAAATCCTAAATGGGGTCACAAAGAGTCGGATATGACTTAAATGACTGAACAATAACATACATACATACATACATACATATGTGCATATATAAAGAGAGAGTGAGGTGGAAGAGAGGGAGAGAGGGACAGACGGAAAGAGGGAGGAGGAGAACATTATTCAGCAGAATGAAAAGAACCCGTAACTAAAGAGAGTTGGGAGCAGATGAAGGACTAGACCTATTAAAACCCCCAACTGATTTTGTCCTAGATGTTATTTTTTGTTATAATTGTCACTCTGTATACTTGTAAAGATATTCAGAGGAATATTGAAATTGAGCATTTAAGATTTCCATAATTCAGTATTTATGAAAGCTAATGGTATCTTGAACTACATACCATGGAAAGGATAGCTTCAAGGAATAAAGTCCCACTAGAGAGAGTCTGCAATAGTCAGACTACATTTGAAAAATTGCTTTTAGTTCTGGGCAGTGCATTTTAGGAAGAGAAATGATGAGCTCAGAGTAGAATCAGGATGGTGAGGTATGTGCAGCCCATTCCAGATGAAGTTCCTTGAGTTTGTGGTATATAAGGATCAGCTGAAGAAAATGAGAGTGTTCAGCCTTAAGAGAAAGCTTTGAGGGTGGGGGCATTATGAGTGTCTGAGAATTTGAAAGGTTACAATGTAAAAGAGGAATTAGACCTGTTCTTCAGTGATCAAAAGTGGTAGGGGACAGGAATGAGCATTTATTGTGTCTGCTTTGTGCCATAACTAGGAGGAACTTCAGTGGCTTTATAGTCCCATCCATGTCTGAAAGGAATCTGTATTGTTACAGATCTGATAAATAGGCATCCAACTTCTGTTAGAAAGCGTCCAAAGACAAGGAGCCCACCACCTTCTGAAGTTCTACTTTAGGAGAGCTCTAAAGGGTTGAAAGTTTTTCCTGACTCCAGGCTGAATTTACTTCTTGGCAGCTTCTCTGTCCATTGATCCTGGTTCTGCCTCTGATCCCAAAGAGATAAAGTCAAATTTCTCTTTCTCATTGCAATTCTTCAGATACATATGCCTCCCCGAGACTTCTCTTCTCTATGCTACTTATTATTAGTTCCTTCAACTAATTTTAATATGGTGTATATTTAAGACATCTATATCCCTAGTTTACCTTCCCCGTAGGTGAGATCTAGTTAATCATGTTCTCCTTAAATTTTAAGATCTGTTTGAAAGGGGGATGAGCAGACTGGAACCAAGTATTTATATAGCATTTTCTATGTGCCAGGTACTGTCCTAAGTGCTGAATGTAATAATGCAATAGATGCAATAAAAAGAAAGATAATCCCTGTCCCCAAGAAACTTGTGTTCTAGTGGGAGAAAACAGCAACTAGGTGTCATAGTGGACCTTGAGTTGGGAAGATATATAAATTCTAGCTATTATGATTATGATCAAAAGCAGCAGGATAAGGAACATGGTGCAAAGTCTAGAGAGTCAGAAGCACAGTCAAGAAGAGAGGGAAGTGAGGCTGGCCCAGGCCTGTTTGCAAAAAGGAGGCTGGAAGGAACTCATCTGTGAGAAATTCTTGGCATGGCAGAGGAATGTTCTGTTACAGGAAGGTCCTAGGCACTGAAGGATGATGTAGAGTGAGAAGGCACTTGGAATAGGTCTCTCTAGTATTCACTGAAAATTCTACATAAATGTCATGAGAAAAAAAAACCCAATATTTAATTTAAAAGTTAGTTGATGCGACATCATTGGAAGAAATAGAATTTGATTTGGATGCTGAAAAATGGGTAGAGTAGAGAGAAGTCTAGAAGGAATTGCAGGTAGGGGAAATAATATAAGCAAAAGCATTTACACAAGACTAAATAAGGAAATCAGTTTGTTCAAGATGAGGCCTCATATTGAAACCCAGAGGGAAGTAAACACATCTTATGTGGACATATCACTTTTAAAAATGCTTTTCTCATAATTGTCCTGTGAGGTAGGTGGTACAAGTGTTGCTTCACCCATTTCACAGTGGCAGAACTGGGTCATAATCCCAGGTCCTCTGACTTCAAATCCAAAGTTCCTTTTTCACTGCTTCTTCCTATTGGGTAGATAGAATCGGGCCAGCTTGTGAAAGCATTTGTATTCTGGGAGAATATTAACTCCCCAGATATTTCTGATCAGGAAGGGTGACATGATAATTGGGATATTCTAAGAAGATTAATCTGGCAGCATTATGTAGGATGGATTGGAGACAGAAGACACTTGAGGGAGGAAGACCAGCTAGAAGACTTTAGGTCTGAGGTCTTCAGGACCTGGACTGGGGAGATAATATTATATTGCCTTATTATTATTCCATGTGAAAATTTGAGTCTCCTTTTCCCCTAAAATCTTGTTTGGTTAGTAATTTGGAATCTTAACTAGTTTGTTAGACATTTAAAAAAGACTCCTCAGACTTTTTATAAAGTATCTCTCATCATTTAATGTTTTAAAAGTATATGTGGAAATTAAGAATATATGTGTTATCTGTAGAAGCTTGTTATTAATGAGATCCATTAAATATAGAGTGTCCCAAAAGTCTTAGTGCAGTTTTAAGCTATAAAAGCTTGATTAGCTTAAATTTTTTAAATAGTGCAGTTTTAAACTTTAATGGCCTAAAACTATTAAACTTGTAAGACAGAGGCTTTTCTTCTGCCATACACCATCTGAGTCACTATACTTTAAGTATCTATGATAGAACAGAGCAAAATCCAAACGTGGGCACAACCTTTGTGTTAAAAGTTTTCTGGTGCTAAATGGTGCATCAGATGAGACAAAGGTCAGAAGAAAGGTCCTGTCTTAAGCTTTTATAGATGAAACTGCACTGAAACTTTTCGATTAGCCTGAATAACATATCTGTAGTTTGGACAGTTCATTTTTTTCCTTTAAATACCACCCTACCTACTTGACCTAGTTGTAGGTAGACAGGCAACAAGCATTTGCTAAGTTCTTATAAGGAGCAGCTAGGTGGTACAGGGAATAGAGTACCTGGCCTGGAGTCAGGAAGACTCGTCTTCCTGAGTTCAAATCTGGCTTCAGACATTTCCTAGCTGTATGTCTCTGGGCAAATCACTCAATCCAGTCTGCCTCAGTTTCTTCATCTACAAAATGAATTGGAGAAGGAAAAGACAAATCATTCCATATCTTTGCCCAAGAAAACCCTAAATGGGGTCAACAGTAGTTGGACACAACTGAAACAAAAGCACAACTAGATGGAAGGTAATCTCAGAGAGGAAGGCAGCTAGGAGCACCAGGAAAGGCATCCTACAGAAGGTGAGAAGCTAGGTAAACTAAGATGCAGATGTGAGA
Source organism: Gracilinanus agilis (assembly GCF_016433145.1). Taxonomy (NCBI): domain Eukaryota; kingdom Metazoa; phylum Chordata; class Mammalia; order Didelphimorphia; family Didelphidae; genus Gracilinanus; species Gracilinanus agilis. Next base: position 663,044,295 of record NC_058130.1, read on the forward strand.
GGGGATCAGTGTTCCAGGCATGGAAGACACAAAGCATGGAGAGAGGAAATGGAGTCAGGTTAGAGGAAGTCTAAGTAGGTCAGTATGCCTAGATGGAAGGAAAGGGAATTAAATGCAAAAAGATTGGAAAAATAGGAAGGGGTCAGGTTATGAAGAGCTTTCAATGCTAAACAAAGGAGATTCTATTTGATCTTGGAGGCAACAGGGAACCCCTGGAGCTTCTTAAAGTGGAATTGGTGGTGCCAGGGTCAGATCTATCCTTGAGAAAAGTAAAATAACCTTGGCAGCTAAGTGAATGATGAATTGGGGTAAGGAGAGATTCAAGGCAGGGAAATAGATTAGAAAGCTAATTCAGTGATACGGATAGGAGCTGAGGAAGGCAGAAGGTAATGTAGGGGGTTGGTAGTTATGTATGTGGAGAGGTGATTTGTATGAGAAAAATGGTAGAAGGTAGAAACAATGACATTTGATGATGAGTTAGATATATGAATTAATGACTGAATGAATGAGAGAGGAGGCTCATATGACACCAAGGTTGTAACCTAGATGATTAGGAGAATTACCCGTCTATTATAGACAGTAATATATGTCTATGATATTTTAGCTCCTTTCAGGTCTCTGCTCATATGATAGTTCCTACAAAAGGCATTTCCTGATCCCCTCAGCAGGTAGTTCTTCATAGGATTATAGGCTTAGCACTGGAAGGGACCTTAGAGATCATCAAGGTCATCTCTCTCCTTTTACCGATGAAGAAACTGAAGCCTTAGAAAGTTTTAAGTGACTCGGTCACATATGTAATAAGAGGCAGAGGTGGAATTTGAACCTAGGATTTACAAATTCAGCATCTTTTCCCTTACATATACTGCATCCAAAATTATTTGTATTCTTTTTGTATTTGTTTATCTGTGCATGTTTCCCACTAGCAGAATGTAAGTTATTTGAGGGCAATGACTACTTTTCACCTCTTGGTATCTCTAGTACCTAGTACAGTGCCTGGAAGATTAGAGCCCTTAACAAATATTTGTGGAATTGAGTTGAGACTTAGAACTCTGATATTCTTGTGTCTTAGCTTTTGAGGAAACATGCTTTTAGCTGTTTGAGAGTAGCCCTTGTATGAATAATACCTGAGATCTAAACTCAGCCATCCTTCTCTCTGTATTTGCCTCTGTTTCTTTCTGCCTATTTTTCTATTTTTCTCTGTTTCTGATTCTGTTTCTCTTTCTTTCCTCCCTCTCTATATCTATATGTATATATCTAAATGTATATATGATACATATAATAATAATGAAATTATATATTACATATACATGTATACATACACATATATAAATTCCCACCACACACACACACACACACACACACACACAAATTCAACATAAAATTGGATTTGGAAGACAAATGTGGAAAACCAACTTGTAACACTTCTGTGGTCAAACACTCCCTGCTATTTCCAAGCTGCAGAAACTTTTCATCCATGTCCTACTTAAATGGGGCCACCAAGCCAGGCGAGAATGCACAGCTAGAGATTTGTAATTAACTGGGTGTGGACCAAGCTGTGCATAAAGTGCTCAGGATTCAAATGGAGCCTCGACCATATGAATTTGGGATCTGATGGAGGGACAGAAACCAGGAGGCCCATTAAAAAGCTTTCACAGGTAGCTGAGAAAAAAGGCTTGTCATCCAGTGGTCAAACAAATTGACAATCTTTGTAATCCTTAAGAGCAGAGAAAATCTAAAATAACCCAAAGTGGGGCAGGGAGAAGCATACATGCATCCACACATAAACTACTTAGCCCTTAAAAATAGTCCTAATCACTAATAATGGTCACTACCAACAACAGAGAATCTATATAATTGACTCATGGGTATACAAACATCCCTTAAAACTATTCTCTTTTTAACTATAGAGATAAATATTTTGAGACAAGGAATAGAACAGTTGGTGGCTCCTTCCAAAAACAAACAACACACCAACAAATCAAAAACAAAAGTGAGAGCAAACTGATGTAAAAAGACACAGAGGTAGGAGAAAGAGAACTTAGAACTTAGACATCATTTTCTTGTTAAAATGGCATTTTACCTGCCCTAAAACAAATCTTTGCATTGAAATATTCTCTAGGATGTTAGCCTATACTTCTACCCATGCTGTAATATCTAATTTCTAATATTTCCATAGTATTTCCCAAAACTATCAGTAATTCTTTATGATTGAGTTATAATTGTATTTTGTATATATAGGATAAAATCAATTCCAGAGAAAAATGGTGTTCAGAGTTTTAACTAGGATGTTTTGCCCTTAGAATAAAATCTCACAGACTGGGTCTAAGGCAAGCAGCTGAATTTTGGGGGTGCAGGAAAAAGAGATGTCAGAACTGAGCCCTAAAGGGTTGTAGGTGGCTTTTATAACACTATAGCACCAGTGTGATTCCCACCATGATAATGATCTGTTATCATCTAATCAGCTGGACTTGATTAGCTTTTAGAAAGGAATATTTTCCAAGGTAGAATGATAAGAATGGTTGGTTTATACTTTATAGTTTCTTTCCAATTACACTATTTGGCTGTCAAGATGCCTCCCACAATAAGATCCTAATAATGCATTTTCTATCTTACTGGCAGCATCTCCACCTGGTACCTCCCTCTTCCTCAGCCCACTGTCCCACCACATTGCACATTCCTATCACCAGGTCCCCTCCAAATACTGAATCCTGAATGTTTTAGGGCAGTTAGGCGGAACAGTGTATAGACCACTGGGCCTGGAGTCAGGGAGACTCATCTTCCTAAGTTCAAATCTGGCCTTACTAGCTATGTGACCCTGCACAAGTCACCTAACCCTGTTTGTCTCAGTTCCTTATCTAGAAAAATGAGCTGGAGAAAGAAATGGCAAATCATTTTAGTTTCTTTGCCAAGAAAAGTTGTATCACAAGTTAGACACGACTGAAATGACAAATAACAACACTATTATTTCTTAGAGGGAAATATATCAAAAATGTGGGAAAAAATCTTAGATCTCATGATTACCTTATGGGAAGGTATCAAAGTATAGTAGAAAGAAGGACAAATTTCGATTCACAGGGTCTAACTTCAAATTGTGAATCTAACACCTAAAGCCATGTGTTCTTAAGTGAGTAACTTAACTTTTCTGGACCTTAGCTTCCTTATTCATAAAATGAGAGGGTTAGACAAAGTCTTCTTACTTCTAGATAAATAATATTGTGTTAGTACCATAAAAAAGGCAATTGAGAAAATATCAACAACTATACAATCATATGCCTACTTTACCATTTCTACATCATTGTGAGAATAATCTACACTTTTATTGACGTCATCCTTAATGAAATGGGAAGGAACAGGAACTTTCAAAAATGATATTCTATAAGAGCCTATATATTTACTCTCACACAGTTGACTAAAAATGTAGAAAAATAAGATTCCATTGCTCATTAACTTTAAAAAAATTATTTTATTCAGTAGATAAAATATTACTTGGAAGGATTTTCTCCAATGTAGCATCCTCCATAAATATTAAAACACACAAACTTCCTTTAAAGAAATCATAGAATAATTTTATTCAACCATCTTCTGGTTATTCATATCAAGCAATATGGAAAATAGGGACATAGAGGTCCACAAAAGGCTTTGGCTCTGCCAGGGAAGTTTTCCAATACACAATTTGAATCAAAGAGGAATTCAATGAAGTTCTCCAGATACTTGTCCACAAGAATTCATTTCTTAGAAAACCACTGTTCATGGATAATGATCTGAACTAGAATTGAACTGGAGAAGGAAAGTTGTTTAATACTTTTAACCATCTCCAATTTAGATTTCAAAGAAGACATTTTTGGAGGGAGTGTCCACATTGACAAGATCACAGATCCATGAGTTTATTGAAATACATTTAGAATGCCTTTTAACTATACATTTCAAATATATTGAGTGTATATATGATTATAAGTATGATTCATTACTGCATAAAATGATTTCCTAACTTGTACATACAGAGAAATGTAATCAAAGATAAACTAAGCTGATTTTTAATAAGTCATGGAAAGACCTTTTGTAAATAAAGCATCTTCAGTCTTTCTGTTAGTTTGATTAAATAAGCTATACCTGGTCTTACTATACACATGAACATTCAGTCAATTATTAGATGGTATCTCTGTTGACATTTCTATTCATAATTCAAATTTTAGATTGTAAAGGTTTATTTAACTCTACCCTGAGATGAATTCTGAGTTCATAAATAAAAAATTAAAACATCCTAAAATTCTTGAAAAGAAAAGCAAATATGAGCACAATTTACCATTTCAATTGGCTAAAAACTCACAAATTTGAGGTCCAAATGTAAAGAGAAAAAATGGAAGTAAAAGATGAAATGGAACTCAGAATGCCTTGATCTGCTCTCTCTGATTTAATCAGACTGGCTGTTTTATCCCTATATTTTCCTCATTCCATTTTCCACACAGTTACCAAACTGATGTTCAAAAAAAGCGCAGATATAATGCTGTCATTTCCCTGTAAAATACTTTCAGGGGAGAACAGAGTACAATAGTGAGCCTTCTATCATGTAGAAGAACTAGATTTATTCTATCATGGTCTAGTGGCAAAACTATTGAAGTTGGAGTCGAAGAGATTTGGCTTTTCATTCTAGGCTCATTGATATAAACCCATCACAAATTCTCTGAGTCTTGGTTTTTATCAACTGCAAAATGAGAAATTTTGCCTTTGCCTCTTGTATTAAAAACTAAATCCCAAGACTAACATTTCATAGGATCATGGATCATAGGATGCCAGATCTATAACCTGAGGGGATCTCAGAACTTGGAAGCCATCTGGTTCAATACATTTATTTTACAACTGAAAGAACCAAGGCCTAAAAAGTTTGTGTCTTATCCAAGATCACACATACAGTGAAGTCACATACACATGGCATGTAAGCTGAGGGTATTTAAGATTTGAATTCAGGTCTTCTGGTTCCCTCAACATTTTACCACCTCCATGGCTTTGTATAGATGATACTTCATGTCTGAAAGGCATCCTTGACTACCTCTGCCTCAAAGAATATGTGGATGCCTTCAAAGTATAGCATAATTGCTACCTCTTACATGAGGCCTTTCTTGATTCCTCTTTCTTTTATCTCTTTTGAGTACAGGTCTAGTAGAAATTGTTAAACAAAACATAAATTTTAGCTGTGCACAGTTAGTAACTTGTATATAATTTCAAATTGGCTTCTATAATGGTTGCTCCCATATATAGGTCCACAAATAGTAATATATCATTGTGTCTGTTTTCCCACAGCCAATTTAATAGTTATAATTTACCTTTTTTGTTATTTTTTGCCATTTTCAAGGATAAGAAAAGGAGTCTCAGAATTCCTTTGATTTGTATTTCTCTAAGTACTAGTAATTTTGAGCATTTTTTTTCATACAGCAATAGATAGCCTCAGATTCTTCCCTTAAGAACTGTCTGTTCAAATCCTTAGACTATTTATCAGGTAGGGAATGGCTTTTATTCTTAGACATTTGAATTCATTTTTCATATGACACGGAAATAACATTTTTTATCAGAAAAATTTCCTTCAAAGATTTTTTTCAAATTATTTCCCCTTTAATCTTTTTTAAACATTTATTAATATTCATTTTTTAGAAAAGTTAACATGGTTACATGATTCATGCTCCTACTTTCCCCTTCACCCCTCACCCTCCCCCCACCCCTGGCCGATGCGCATTTCCACTGGTTTTAACATGTGTCATTGATCAAGACCTATTTCCAAATTGTTGATCATTGCATTGGTGTGCTAGTTTCGAATCAAAATCCCTAATCATGTCTGTGTTCAAGTAGCTGCAGTTCTTCCTCTGAATGTGGGTAGCGTTCTTTTCCATAAAGCCCTCAGAATTGTCCTGGATCATTGCATTGCTGCTAGTACAGAATTCCCTTTTAATCTTAATTTTTATTAGATTTGTTTTATGTAATCAAAATTATTTATTATATCTTTATGATACTTTTTATTTTTTATTAGTCATGAACATCTTTCCTATCCATAAATATGGTAAGTAATCTGGCATTGTAAGACCTCTTTTGTTCCATTTCCCCCCACTATTTCTCTTGAGTTTTTGATCTTTAATAAAGTTTTATAGAATGGAATTGAAAACTTCAGACATCACTAGTAATGTTCTATAGGTTACTTAATGCCAGTCATACATTTATCCATTGTCCTTTGGATCACTACACCATGTTCTCTTCTTTAAAAGGAGAGAGTGGAGAGTATAGACACTGGGAGTAGACCAACATTTCATACTGTATACCAAGATAAGTTAAAAATGGGTACCTGGTTTGGACATAAATGGTGATATTAAAAACAAAGTAAGGGAGCATGGAAAAATTATCTGTCAGATATAAGGATAAGGGAAACCAAGAAAGAGATAGGATCATAGGAAGTAAAATGGATAATTTTGATGATTTGAACTTGAAAAGGTTTTACATAAACAAACTCAATGGAGCCAAAATATAAAGAGAAACCAGGAAATAGAGAACAACATTTTTATGGCAAGTTTCTCAGAAAAAGTATCATTATAGAAAATTGAGCCCAAATTATAAAAATTAAGAGCCATTCCCAATTGATAATTGGACCCAATGATATGAACAGGGAATTTTCAGAAGAAATAAAAATATTCACTAATCACACGAAAAAATACTCAAAATCACTAATAATTAGAGAAACACAAGTTAAAACAATTCTGAGGGACTACCTTATCCCTGTCAGATTGGATATCATGAGAGAAAAAGGAAAATCACAAATACTGGAATGGATATGGGAAAAGTTACACAAATTCATTGTTGATGGAATTGCAAAACTATTTCAGAGAATGATTTGAAATTATGCCCAATGGGCTTTAAAACTGCATACCTGTTGACCCAACAATACTCTGACTAAGTCTATATCCCAAAGAGATCAAAGAAAAAGGGGAAGGATCTATCTATCTATCTATCTATCTATCTATCTATCTATCTATCTATCTATCTATCTAGTTAGAT
>NC_058130.1:663055752-663114271 GCF_016433145.1 Gracilinanus agilis
ATTTAGTGAGAGCTGTTTCACCCCTTTATAGCATGGAAATGTCTCGATTCCACGTACCTTCCACGCTGTGCCCTGTTGTGGGGTTCCTCCGTTCGTCTGGACTTTTTTTTATGTCCCCTTGAGGAGTTTTGTGTGTTTTGGCCAGGAGAGGTTAAGAGCTGCTTCTTACTCTGCCGCCATCTTAACCTGGAACCACAATGCCTTCTTTTATAGAGGGCAAATCTCTCAGATTATTCTAGTTTGCATCTGCTGCACTGCCTGGTTTCAGTGGCACAGGCACTTCCCTGACTCCTTTTGTGTGTTGACTCCCCCATCTACCTTAGATTGCAAGCTCCCTGAAAGCAGCAACTGTCTCTCTTTTTAGTAATTGTTTTTGATTACTTAGTGTAGTATCTGGCACATAGCAGATACTTAATAAATATTTATTGGATTAAATAATGACAATAGCTAACATTTATGTAGCTTTTACTATGTGCCAGTCACCATGATTAGTGCTTTACAACTATGATCTCATTCGATCTTCACAACTCAGGGTGGTAGTTGCAATTATTATTTACTTTACAGATGAAGAAACAGGCAAACAGAGGAAGGTGAAGAGCCACCCAGCTAGTAAGTATAGAAGGTGAGATTCGAACTCAGGTCTTTTAGACTCCAGAAGCAATGCTCTATCCACTGTACCACCTACATGCAAGTACTGGGCTCAAGAGTCAGAAGACCCAGGTTTAAAGCTGACCTCTATTACTTCCTGCACATAGAAGTCAGTAGCTCAACTTCTGATCTTCAATTTCCTCATCTGTAAAATAAGTTAGATGTTCTCTAGGGGCACTTCTAGGTCTTCATCTATGATTCTATGAGCACGACTTTTTTATTTTGATTTTTACTGTTTCATTTTGTAGCTACTTTTTCATATATCTTCCTTATCTATTCTCTATCTGTACATGATTCCCCTCATTAAAATCCAAGTTTCTTGAGGAAAAGGGCTATTTAGAAAAAGTTTAATATCCCCAACATTTAGCACAGTGCCTAGAACATAGTGCTCCAACTTCCAGTTACTTAGCAAGCCTGGATATTTATGTAGCAATTTAAAATGAAAAAAAAATCCTTCAACATATATAATCTGATCTGATTCTCTACCAACCCTTTCAGATAGGCATTGACTGAGGGAGGCATTATTATTATTTTTAAAATATTTTTCAGATGAGATAAACAGATTTAAAACTTAAGTGACTTGCTCAAAGCCACACAGCTAGAAAGTATTGGCTGCTGAACTTAAGACACTTGACTCCTCCTCTAGCACTCATACATATATCATTTGAGTCTCACAAAACCTTGTAGTAGTAGCCCAAATATTATTTTTAACCCCATTTAACAGACGTGGCAACTGAGGCTCAGAGAATTTAAATAATTGTCCTGAGATTGTATAGCTAGTAAGTCACCAAATTAGGTTTATTAAGACATACTTCAGAGTCATTTTGTAACATTAGATCTGGTTAAGCAAATAAGACCGTGAAATGCAATGGAAAGGATCTTGCTTTTGAAAATCAACACTCCTCATTTCAAATCCTGTCTCTGTCACTAAGTCACTGTCTCTGTTCTGTTAGGCATGTAATTCAACTTCTCAGGGACTCAGTTTCCTCATCTATAAAATGAGGGAGTTGGACTAAACAGCATCTAAGGTCCCTTCCATCTCTAATTCTATGATCCTATGATGCATTTCAAGTGATAAACTGATTGGAGGAAGGAGGAACCTGGTCATAGTTATATAAAATAGTTTCCCATGGGATACAGGGACCTTAGGTTTTAATGCTTACACCATGAGGGTATCGGTTATTCCAATTCTACCATTTTATTTACTCTCCCTTATTTTTCCATATTCTCTGCAAAGCCCTGAGGGGTAGACGAATAATAACAACTATAGCTCATATTTACATAGTGCTTTTTGGTCATAAAGGCTTTCTGAGCACTAATTGCTCAAAAATAAGGCAGTGCAAATATTGCTATCCTCTTCTATAGAAAAGAAAATTGAAGCTCAAATAAGATAAATGAGTTGCCCTACATCATTCAATTTGTACCTGGTTGAGCCAAGGTTCAAAACTCCGTCTCCTGATGCTGCTTAACACTTCCTCCCTTTCTCCTACCCCAGTTCCACTTCAGCTGCCTTCTTATACAAAGTCTATTTTTGGCATGACCTTCCCTCTCAGCAAATAACTGAATTCCAGAAGTGGTCTAACTGAGGATAAGTACAGTGACACAATCTACCTTGTGCTAGATACCTAGCATATGCTAGCAAGAAAATGCAAATTGCCTTACAAACATTATCTCATTTTATCCTCACACTAATCCTAGAAGGGAGGTGCTATTACCATCTCTATTTCTAGACACTATTCTTTGACCTGGCACACCCTCCCTTCTAAAAAAAATCCAACTTGCATTGGCTTTTTTTTTTTCTACATGATACACCATTAATCCATATTGAGTTTGTAACCCATTCAGATCCCTAGGATTTCTTCCCCATTAAAAAGATTATTTATTCATTTATTCAGTCAATAAATATTTATTAAGCACCTACAATGCACCAGGAAGGGGCAGCTAGGTGGTTCAGTGGAGAGTCTATAGTCAGGAAGACTCATTTTTAAGGATTCAAATCTGGCCTCTAACACTTACTAGCTGTGTTCCTGGGCAAGTCACTTGACCCTGTTTGCCTCAGTTTCTTCATTTGTAAAATGAGCTGAAAAGGAAATGGCAAGTCACTCCAGTATCTTGGCCAAGAAAACCCCAGATTGGGATGTGAAGAGTTGAATATGGCTGAAATCAATAAAACAACAAGTGCCAGACATTGTTCTAAGCAGAAGGGGTACAAGAAAAGCAAGACAGTCCTTGCTCTCAAGGAACTCACAGTCCAATGAGGCAAAAACATGAAAACAATATTCATACACAAGTTATATAGAGGGTAAATTAGAGACAATCAGTAGGAGAAAGACAGTGGAATTAAGGAAGATGAGGAAAGGATTCTTATAGAAGTCAGGATTTTATTTATACTTTCCTCATATCTCCTCTGATTATATTTCATCTCTGATTCATACCATTGTTTCAGCCTACCAAGATTTTCTTGAATTCCAATTTTCTCATCCAATATGTTAGCAAGTCCTCCCACCCAGATCTATATCGTTTACAATTAACTAGAATACTGTCTATGGCTTTCACCAAGTCATTAAGAAAAATATATAGCACAAAGGCATATACAGAATTGCAAAGCTTTTCATTAAACACTTCTTACATTTCATCTGCTGGATTTCAGGGCATTCCACCAAAGACTTTCTTGTGTTTCCTTCAAGATGACATTATTCTATTAACCACTGCACTTTGGTTGATATATCTGTTCTACTTCTACTCCTACTCCCATCCATCCCACAACCAATCACCATTTTGTCCACAAAGATTATGGGAGATTTTTCTAAATACCTTCCTGAACTCCATGTGTACATTTACACAGAATTTCCCTGCCATCTCAGTCTAGTAATGCAGTAAAAAGGGGAAAGAGATTAGTTAGTCTGCCCTAATACATGATGAACCTCTACTGGCTCATAGCAATCAGGTTTCCCTTTCTAATTGCTCACCAACCATTCCTTTAATATTACATTCTAGATTTTTATTAAGAATCAAAATGTTTGAAGAATCTTCTTTTCTATTTTAAAGAAACAACCTTTCTATATTCCATCAGTGACCTCTCTCCCAGACAATATTAATAGACTACTAATTGATCTTTCTGTCTCTAGTCTCTCCCTTCTTCAGTATTTCCTCCATACGATTGCATGAGAAATCATTCTAATGCCTTAGTCTGATGACATCATTACTCTACTCAACAACTTTCTTTCACTGGCTCCTCATTACCTATAGAATAAAGAATAAATTCCTCATCCTAGTGTTGATAATATGGCAAATTGTTGGAACGCTGGCCTACTTGTACTTCCTCAAAGGGGGCACTCTCTCTCTCTTGTCTCCATGCTTTTGGACTTGCTCTCCAAGTTTGGAATACTTTGCTCTCTCACCTTTGCATTTTAACTTCCCTAGGAGCCTTCCACGGTCCCTCTACCTACCGATGCCTTCCTCTCTGAAATTGCCTTCCATCTCCCCTCTATTTGTCTTTTATGGACTTGGTTATTTACATGTCGTCTCTCCCATTTGAATGTGAGTTCCTTCAAGAGAGAGATTTCTTTTTCTTTGTAGAGGTACCCATCTGCAGTAATTGGCTATATATTTTGAGTTGGGAAGGTAGAGAACTTTCCAATTGTGAAAAATAATGAACATCTGACTCCTGATAAAGATCCCTATGGTGACAGGCCAGGTCTATCTCTCCAACACACAGAGAGTTTATCAGTAGCCATCATCTTGACTGGTGTCAGGCTGAGACAACCTGAAGTGTCATTAACATCCCAAAGCCACATGCACAGGAGGATTATATACTTCGGCTGTTTATTTCAGCTAAGTGAGAGCTAAAGACAAGCCCCTGGCATCTTCATGCAGAAGGATTAGACACCACTTCAGGAGGCAGGAAAAGCAGATAACTTTTGACTAATGGCCTTGATGTGCCCTATTTGAAAAGATGCCACATTCAGATTAAAGGCAAATAATCAATTTGGAGAAGGAGAAGAAGCAGAGAAAGTTATTTTCACATTTATAGCATATTCTCTCTTTACAAAGCACTTGATAATTATTTTTGCTCTTCTTCTTTGAAACCCTTTGGAGAAGGTCAAGGCTAAGAGCACTCCTTTTCAGCTCAGAGATATTCCAAAAGATGTTGCTAACCTTATCACAAGAATTAAGCCCTGGCAGCAGAATTATGTGGTTTAACAAAGAAATGGGTATTTTCAACTCTTGACTTCTCTTACTATTGTAAGGGTGGGTTTGAAACCATCCCACGCTATTTCAGCCTGGATAACTAGCTTTGTTATTTGCATCCATCAAATGTAGAATGTCTACTGAATGCAAAAAAGTCATTCTAACTGTAGTGGTTTTGTACAAGAATTATGGGACAGACTGAGGAGATGTATCAGGGATCATTTATAAATTATCAAGGCAGTTAGAACCAGGCATTCCAGAAACAGGAGCAAGCTTGGTGCTCTAGTAAAAGTGAAAAGGAAGTGCCTAGTGGGGCAAGTCTTTAGCTTTTGTCTTGAGTCTCCTCTCCCAGACCCCAGTCTTCATTGATGACTTCTTTGGGCAGTAGACCCTGAGACCTTGGAGGTTCCAAAGGGTATTACTTCCCATCTTTCCATTAGGATCTTAAAATTGTTCCCTGTGGACAATGACTAGGAGCAGTGTCTGCATCTGGAGACGAGGACAGCCTGGATACCAAGTCCCAAACAATTATACTGTTTATTAGTTTGTCTTTTCAACCCTTTTAGACACAACTAGTGACACATACTTTCCATTTGGGTTTATTTTTGCCTCAGGGTTCCTGGAGGTTAGGATGGAAATATTTAAAAACAAAACCCAGCTTAAGTGAAGGAGTCTTTCTCTAAATCTTCTCCCCCATGCTTATGAGAGAGGAGAATTTCTGAGAAATTGTCTCATTGCCACTAAATCCCCAGTATTTGGTGCTTTTGTATCCTTTTCAAATCTGATATTTCCTCCATAATCCATTGCTCAGCTTCCCTCCAAGGTGACTTCCTGAAATGTGCAGTCTTTTCCCTTAGCTGCCTGCACCTGCACCTGATCTCACAAACACAGAAGCTGTTATACCCCAAACATTCCCTTAGACTTTATCAGAGCAAAAACTTCCTCAAAGACTTTGGCTCTGCTCCTCGAGGCAACAATTGTGCCTTAGATTTCCAAAGCTCGAATCAGTCAAAGCCTCCACTGCCTTCTCTCAGTCTTTAACCCAGTCTGCAGTCCACCCGGGGACTGGGAAATCATAGGGTCAGTGATCTAGAATTAGGAGGCACCTCAGAGCCCATCAGGTTCAACCCCCACATTTTGTATTGGAGGAAATCAAGCCCTGGGGTGCTCCACTGACTTACCAAGTGTCAGAGGTGATATTTGAACCCCATCACTAGTCCTTAAAGTCCCATTCTCATACTCAACTCTCTCTAAAAAGAGATGTAGGTCAGTTTTTGTCTTTTAGAAATGCAAATCCAAACAATAGCCTCTGAAAGCCTATCAGTGTTAACCAGCCTTAAACCACGGGGGTGGTGGGAGGAAATGTAGTTCACAGGCTCACAACATGTACAGAATGTACTGTTGCTTCTTCTGTAACAAAACCAATTTTCTATGGATTTGTGTGCTGCCAAAAAAAACTGCCTTCCAACTCCTGCCAACCAGCTGGGAAATCACTGCAGCTAGCATGCGAGGCCAATAGAGCTGGGTCCTAAAGATAAACCTTGCTTTTGCCTTGAAGGAGATCAGGGAGCTCTGAGGGTTGTGTTTGATTCATTTCTATCCAAGGAGGTAGGAGAAACATGAGTGCGTGAAGAGGCGAATTTCATGATGCCAATTCACCCCTTCTGGCCTCAGGCCCTTCTAACATGTAGTCCTAATTTTGGACAAGCCCATAAAACAAAGGGCATTCATTTGTCCACTGGCCTGTGGGACAGCCAGCCTTGACACTACTTCAGGTAGGAGAGAGGGACTAAAAAAACCCTCCATTCCCTGGCAACTCTACCTGCTGGCTCAGCATCAGAATTGGCTCAAAATGAATTGTTATCCTGCAGACCCAGAGTTGTCCCTGACCTGAGAGTAGCTTTTAATTTCAAGCCAGAAGCAAGATCTCTGTGGAGGTAGAGAGAGGTATCCATCGACACATGCAAAACCAAATGGAAAACAAGAGACAATTCTCTGGGTAACTAATCTGGCACAACTGACGTTCTTTGCCCCAAATACTTGAATAACTCCAGTGAGAGTTTCATTTTAAATTGAATTATTTTGGTAATTTCCTCCATCTCCCACTTTCATCCTACCTAATGAAGCAAGGCACATAAAGATGGTGCATCAGAAGATCTGGCTTCTGTTCCTAGCTTAGCCACTGATATCTGACCTACTAAGGACAGAGAAGTGGAGGGAGAAGTATCTAAAGTCACACCTTGGCAAAGCAGCTAGGTTTTGAACTCAAGATACCTGCTTGGCGTGGTCATAGATTTAGAGCCAGGAGATAACCACATCAGGAGAAAGAACTGTGGGAAGAGAAACAGAAGGAAAACAGTGGTTTTTTTCACTTGTTTATATGGGTACTGGATGTGGGGTTTTGGTTTTTAAAAGATTATTACAAAAATGATTAATATGGAAATAGGTATGGAGTGATAATACATGTATAACCCAGTGGAATTGCTTTTTGGCTCTGGGAGTGAGGAGGAGAAAGGGGGAGGGAAAGTACATGAATCATGTAACCATGGAAAAATACTTAAATAAAAAATTTTAAAACAGATTTAAAAGATTAAGAGCCAGGAGGGACCTCAGAATCCTACTCTCTTATTTTACAGAAGAGAAACAGAGGCCTGGTAAAATAATTTGCCTAGATTACAGAGGTAGAAAAATCAGAAGTGGAATATGAGGTGGCATGATACACTGAAGCCTGTGCTTAGAGTCAGGAAGTCCTGGGTTCAAATGTGACCTTGGATTTTGACTAGTTGTGACTGGGTAATAATAGCACCTACCTGGAAGGTTGTTGTAAGATCAAATAAGGCAATAATTGTAATGTGCTTAGCACAGTACCTGGTACATAGTAGGTGCTCAATAAATGTTCCTTTTTCTTACATGCAACCCCCTTTTTTTTTTTTTGCTCCTTTAAATAGCTATCTACTTAATTGCTATGAGAGATCGTTTGTTGGAGAAATTCAGAGCCGTTGCTTATTTATTTATATCCAAACTGGTGCATAAGAATAATTGAATATTGTTTTTATTATCTGAATTTATCTATCCAACATAATTAAAAGAATATTGCTAAGTCTGGAAGGAGAGTCATGTTATTAAAATGCTACAAGAAACACAGTGAATGTGCTCATCTCTCTGTGATGCCAAAAATAACTGATTTAAAATCAAGATAATCAATCATCCACTTGTTTTGTCTTGATGGTGCCAAAAAACTGATTGGAAGAATTTTTCCCCACTGATTTGACCAGTTGATTTGATGTCATGGAGACATAATATCATATAGAAGAAAGAACATTGGGTTGAAGGTCAGAAGACACGGGTTCTGGTTAGAGCAATAAACTTAAGAGATAGAAAAGTTGGGTTTGAATCTACTCACTTCAGTTAAATTCTGTTCCTCAGTTTCTTCACCTATAATATAGACATAATAAAATTGGTTGAACTACTTTAAAGAGGTATTGTCAACACCAAAAAGATAATATAGTCAAAGTTTTTTACAAGTGAAGCATTACAGAACTGAAATCTATTTGGACAAGATACAAATAGAGATCTGGGTCCTATTTTGCAAAATCCTGCCTCAGGTACTTAGTAGATGGAGTGTTGTTTTTATTTGATTGATTTACTTGGAAAAAGTGGAGTGGAGGAAGAATACAGTAAAAAGAAATCTATATTAGAAATCAGAAAGTAGGGGTTGAAATCCCAGCCTGACCATTTCCTATCTCTCTTGACCCAAGTTTCCTCATTTGCCAAATAACGAAGTCGAACTAGATGGCTGAGGTCCCTTCTAGCTATACATTTATGATCCTATGATCCTGGCTATGTAAGCCTGGACAAAATGCCTAAGGTCTTTTGTCCTTAGTTTTCTAATCTATAAAACAAGAGAGATGGACTCCGTGATTTCCCAGATACCTTCCAGCTTTAAGAGTCTCTGAGTTAGTTCTTTTTCAGGTCCAACTTTCATAATTCTTTGATTGCAAATCACTAGGTTAAATATAAATATTAACTTGCTAGTTATAATCCATAGAATCATTTCTATGAATTCAATTCTATAAAGGGGAGTATTTGATCAATATGATGAGTTCATAATAATGAGTCTGTGTCAGGAGACCTGTGAGGGTCATCCCAGCCTCTTCTTGACTTCCTAATTTTCCTGTTGACCCTTTCCCAGTTCAGAAGAGAGACCAGCATGCAGCAGAACAAACCTGCATTCTGAAACTCATAATAGTTCCTTTGGGACAGAGACACACATTGAGTTGTATGTATGTATCTACATACTGTGATAATGGAAATCCTGAGAATGGGCTTCCCTAGCCCAAGGATAACAGCAACTTGGATTTTGACTGAGTTCCTGCAGAAATACATGGCACAAACAGGCATGTGCTCACCAGCACTGACCAAGAAGGTAGTTCATGGATAATATTTGTGAACCCCCAACTCCTATGCAAAAGAAGGGCTAGTTTGACTTTCTAGGCAGTATAATCCTAGAATCTAACCTTCTAGACAGAGAAGAGAGATGTTGTGAGCAGCCTCAGCTTGGGAACTTCTTCATGAGCATCCCTTAAATTGGGAGTTTGAGAGTTAAGGCATTAGACATTCTATGGGGGTGGGGGGAAAGATGCCCACATAGCTCCTGAATGGCATCCAGTCTTAGAGATAAAATGTGTGTATACATATGTTTATATATGTGTGTATATATACACATATTTTTAGATGTGATATGATATGAAAATATTTTCTGATGTGATATGGTAGGAAAATGTTTAAACCAGAGTAATTTTAGTTATGAGGAAAAATCAGCAATTTATCTTTGTATATTTCCCTCTATATTTATATAAATATGGATGTGTATATAAGTATATAGGAACTTACATAAATATGTATATATTTACATATTTGCACATTTGTAGAAATGTGGAAAACATATATGGATATATGGCTGCTGTTTCTTCTGTAACTAAAATTACTCTAGATTAAACATTTCCATATAATATCACGTCAGAAAATATCAAAATCAGTAACTGATTTCATCAAGATCTCAGAGTGGTTTTAATTCTAGTTTGCAGGGGATTAAAAAATGCCAGCTTTTGCTTTATCCTGAGATTCATTTGGGATTGCTACTATTAATTCTTTGTAATGATTGCACATTTATTTCTTCTGTCAGCAAAAACCTCAAAGATCTTCCTCAAATCTATTACTTAACATTTCTTAATGAGGTACAAAGAGGTCAATGATTTACCAGAGGCCAACAAATAATTCAGTGATCAGCTGCTAATAGGAAACTGAATCTTCTGTATCCCAGCCACCTGGTCCCTAGGGTAACCCAGAAAAGAAGGCAAAGGAAATTGGATAAAGGGAAACCATAGATACACAGATCTATTTAGCATAATCAGTTTATGTGTTTCAATTTCATTAGTTTTATAAATAGGGATGCTTCCTCCCAGGAAAGAAAAGTTCCCTGTGCCTTTTCTCTAATCTAGGTGGGCAATTCAGCATTCACAGCTGTTCTAAAAAGACACTGAATATATTTCCATAAGGCCAAGAAGTGAAGAACTTCATTTAGAAGTAGCTACTCTGGGGTCTAAATTAGGTGGTTTTGGGTTGAGTGGATGTGACTTTTTTCCTGAATTTTCTTGATTGCTTCCCTCAGTAGCACAATTTCCCCTCCTCACTCCCCCCTCACTACCATACCAATTCCATTCTCCTGCTCTGACCTTTCTAGATGGCTGCCAGAAGGAAGTTTTTTCTCTTCTCTCTTTATCTGGGAAGTTTCAATGCTAGACAAAAAATGTCTCCAAGGAATGATTTTTTTTTAGCATGATAGGTTGGAGGGAAAGTCAAAATGTCTTCGTGACAACTGGAATCTCATTTATGTTATAAAGATAATGACAGGTTTTAGAAGAAAGGCCTACTATTAACCTATAATTAGGAGCATTTGTTAATCACCTACTATGTGCAATGCACTCTGTTAAGGGTTAAGGGTTGAGGATAGGAAAAAATGCAAACAGTCCCTGTCCTCAAGGACTTTACCATCTCATGGGGGAAAGAACTTGTAAACACCCAATGCCATAGGTATATATTCCAGATATATACAGGTTAAATTGGAGAGGTCTTACTCTTGATAAGAATTGTATGTCTACTATATTGTGTGATTTGAGAGACATTTGAGAGAGAGACAGAGACAGAGAGACAGAGATAGACAGAGAGAGAGCCAGAGCCAGACAGAGAGACAGAAATAGAGACCGAGAGAGAGAGAGAGAGAGAGAGAGAGAGAGAGAGAGAGAGAGAGAGACAGAGACAGAGAGAGAGAGACAGAGAGAAACACCTTGGCAAGCTAAATATCTTTATAGAAGAACAGCCAGGATTTTGAGAATGGAGGTCATATCTTCAATGCTTTGAAGGAACTCAGCTACATCTCAGTCTCTATACTCTCTTTTCCCAAGTCCCTCCTTAGTCCCTGCACTCTGACTTTGACCCTGCCAACTCTGATGAATTTATTCTTTCAAAGATCAAGCAGTATAATGTGTTAGAATAGAGAAATGAATCTGTAGATTTAAATCCCCATTCTACCTTTGCTTTAGCTTGGGCAAGTCACTTTTCCTGTTTAGGCTTTGGCTTTTTCATTTATAAAATTAGAGGGTTGGACAAGATTGACTACTAAGGCCACTTCCAGTTCTGTGATCTATAAACCTGAGTGAGCTTAGCTAATCGTATCCCCAAACAATTAACCCACACCCATTTGGTAAGAGACCAGAGGATCATTACAGAGCACTTTGAAGCTTGAGAGTTACTTGGAAGTTAGGTGCCAGTTGGCTGGAAGAAGGATGAATAAGTATTTGTATCCTGGAACAGGAATGTGGGACTGTGTCTTATCAGTCTCCTCACCTTGAGGCTAAAGTCGCAATTCTATGAGTGACATGGCAATGGCCCAGTGAATCAGTGTGCAAGAATGAAACCCCAAAATGAACCAAACATGTAGGATTCTTGGATCCAATCACTGAACTAGTTAATCAAGGAACAAGAATATAGTAAGGGTTTCCCATATAACAGGCTCTTTCTTAAGTGCTGGGCAAATCAATAGTTAGTGCCTTCAAGAGTCTCACATTCTGATGGAGAAGAAAATATGCCAATAATTATGTATATCCAAGATATGTAATGAAAATGGAAGGTAATATGATGGTGACCAAAATGCTTCAAAAATACCTTCCAGCTCTAAATTTGGGCTCTCAGTTCTTCCTTTTTAAAAAAGAAATCATATCTGCCATTTCTCACTATTTCCCATATATAACATTCCATCTTCCATGTTACATATGGGGAACCTGAAATGACTTTCATATATTGCTATTTTCCTCAGGCCTCAGTTATCCTGCACTATTTAGTCTGCCTTTTTTTAAAATCTGAAGTTCTCTGAATTTCTAAACACTGGAGACCATCCAAGGTACATGTATCTGTACTGGATCATAAGATAGCAAGTATGAGAAAAGGAATGTCTTTTAAAGGTCATTCTGTTGTCATGAATCACATTTCATTGCTTTCAAGGGGGAGAAAAAGGTTGTGTAATTTAATCCTGATATCTTGATATTGAGTGACTTTCAGCAACGCAGCCACTGGTCCCTGGTGCTCCTCACATCATAGATGAATAATCATCTTATCCTCGATGCCACTTGTCTCCTCAAGTCTATGGACTGTTTGGAGTACAGACACTTAAAAGTGCAGATGTACACATATCTGTATTTATATACACATAAATCTATATCCGTATCTATATTTCTGTCACCTCTGACCAAATGGACTGGGTAAACAGTGGAATACATTTATAACAAATTGTTCTTTCTCTTGTTTTCCCCTTTAACGTGAGGAGTTCTTGGCGGCAACGGCCAAACAATTCTTAAAGGTTTTATAATTCCTGGTTGGTTATTCCATGAATACAGCAACTTCTTAGTCAGTGTTTGCTGCCTGACCAATTATTGCAAAAAGACAGACTCTCAGCACCCGAAGGACCTCTGTAGCTATCCAGTCCCACATGCATCTGAACAAGAATCGACATCCCCTGCAAAACAGTTATCCAGCCTTTGCTTAAAGACTTCTGGTAAAGGGAAACTTTACCAGACAAGCCAAAAAGTAAAAACAAAAAACAAAAAACAAAAAAACAAAAACAATGACTAAAGGCATACTGTGTGCCAGGAACCATGCTAAGTAAGCTCTGGGGATACAAGGAAAGGCAAAAACAAGGTTATTGTCTTCAAGAAACCATCATATATTCTAACGGGGTAGGCAGCATGCAAACACACACACACACACACACACACACACACACACACACTTATACTGGAGGTAACCTCAGAGGGATTGCACTAGAAAAGGCATCTTGCAGAAAGTAAGATTTTAGCTGAGCCTTAAAGGAAACCAGGAATATCAGGAGATGGAAACAAAGACATGTTCTAGGAATGGGGAAGAGCCAATTAAATAGAATGACGTGTGGATACCTTTGATTTTTTTTAGGAAATTTTTTTTCCTAACACAAAACCTGTTTTCTCTTTGGAATGTCCATCTTTTTCTTCTAGTTCTACCTTTCGATTCCATGCAGAAGAAATCTTATCTTTGTTCCAGATGTCTGTAAAATATTATTCAGTACTTCAAATCAAATCTTTGCTTCCCGTATACACTGCTATTGGTGTTGTTTTTTTTTTTTTTGAGGAAATCAGTGAAGGCTATCTAATTGGCCTCTTTTTAATTTTTGTTTTTAATAAAAATAATTAACAATACATTATTCTAAGTTCTCCAGGTCACATTTTGTTACAAAATTCATAGTGTCTTGATTCATTAGCTTGAGGCTGAAGAAATTTGAGAAAATGGGATTTGATAGGCAGGGAAGATAAAAACCTCTTTCAGCTAGAAGTCCATGAATTTAACCTAGGAATCAGTGAAGAAAACTGGGGATGGAATCCTGCCTGATTAGCCTTTTTAACAACACCAAATTTTAGTTTATTCATGCTAAAAATTTATCATCATGTCAAAAAGGTAAGCTAGCTTTCCATATAATTGAAAATAGAATCATTTTGACTGGTTATCAGAACAAAAAATGTATTTGTTAGTTTTAAATATTAGATATTTAAAATAATACATAAAGACAGCTATCATAATTTCTCTAAGTTGTCTCTTTTTGGAGGGCTAAAATTCTTTCAGTTGTTTCTCATGTGGCATAAGTCTCGAGGCTTTTTTCCAACTTGGTTTCCTTTCCCATAATGCCTCTCCAGATTATTAGTCTTCTTTCTAAAATGTAATACTATAACTCAGCATAATTATCCAGCTATGTTATGACCTGGGCAAAGTACAGAAGATCTATCTCCTTCTTGGAGACTATGTCTCTCTTAATGCAACCTATTTTGGGGAGCCATATTATAGTGTTGATTCATTTTGAACTGAGAATCCACTAAAGTCTCCAGATCTTTTCAGATGACCTCCACCCAAATGTATGCTTCCATATTTATCCCCTCTAGTTATTGGATTTTCTTACATGGAGATATTACTTTAACATTTTGCTATTTTGTCTCTTTCTTCCACCTATTCCTTTGAATAAGATATATTCTTCCACATATTATAGTAGCAGTTCTGATCCCAACAAGTCTCATTGATTACTATGAGCCTTCTTGGCAATCAGTCAATCAATAAGCATTTTTAAGTGTACAAAGACAAAACAAAACAAGACAGTCCCTATCTCCAAGAACATTTCACTGGAGTCATTAGTTAATCTTCTCCTTAGCTAAATAACTAAACTTCTTTATTTCAAACGTTGTCAAAGTATATGACATGTACCAGGATTTCTACATAACCTCTAAGTAATTTCCAAAAATATAGCATCTGATAGGAAACATTAGGAAAACCTAACCATAATTCTAGGACCACAAACAAAGCAAACTTAATAATGACAGTTTTAACACAGCAAAGCTTCAGTATAATCTCTGCACATAATACATTCAGCTCCCAAGTCCAGAAGAATGTACCTTTCAAGGTTTCTTGTTGGTATCAAGCCAATAATTGCCTAGAAACTAATAAAAACCTGCTTACAGTAACAATTGCTCCATTATTAGATGTTAAAAACTTCAAGGTCAATTTATTTCTTCTTTTTAACTATGTCATGAGACAACTTCAAATTCAATTGCTAGCTCCTTCTAGGACAAAGCAGAAGTTAAAGAAGAGACTGTCTTTCAACAGCCATATGATGATTTAAGAGTAAGTTTAATAATTTCCTGTTCTCTCCAGGAAGATTATAGATGTGACTTGAGAAGTAGCATGGATAGTAATTTCATTCTGGGGAGGGAGGGAAGATGATCAGAACTCGTTAGGGATGTATAAATTTAGATGCTACCTACTTCATATTCCAGAGGTGAGCAGAAAATTCTCCACATGGAACCTGGAGCAGAATGCTTAAAGGGTGAAACATGGGCTGGTTCAGAATGTGAAAAACAAGAATCCTGGAGCTTCAAGGCTCCTTGAGCAAAACAAGCTGACTACAAACTTTAAAATCAACTTTAAATATCTGTTCAATCTGCAAGGGAGAAAATGTGTAGTTTCTTGTTATTAATAATTCTGAATAATGGGTGTTGAATGGACACATGAAGACATGAAAAACCATGGTCCTCCTCTAGTTTGTAAGGCTTGTCATATGTTGTGACAACTGTGGAACAGAACATCTTTTGAGAATACCTCTTTCCCATGGGTGCACAATGAGTAATAATTGCAGTGATCTTTGGAATGGGATTTAGGTCACATCCTGGGGTCATTCATTCCTCTTTTATTTGGTGAATTATTTTATCTTTCTGGTCAAAGAAGAAAAACCATCAGTGTCAATGAGGTAGTTGTCATGGCCCAATGGCTCCCACTGGACATTTTTTAAGGGATTATGAATTCAGCCCAACTTTTGGAGGGTAAGATAAGCTTCTCAAGGCCAGATCTGTAGGACTTAGACTCACTATTCATATCCTTTTCCTCATGTACTCTGATCCTGGAATCTGGACTAGAACAAAACCCAGTAATGGAGATAAACACTGAGATGCCGGGGGACCACAGACATACAAACTTCTCATGGCTTCTTCCAAGATGCTCAGTAAAAGAGACCATACAGAGCCTTTACATAAAAATGTAAAGGAACAGCAGATTACCATAATCCAGCTGTTTCATGGTCTTTATATCCTTACCTGGCCATTAGTTGCTCTTTCCTTCTGCCCCACACTTTGAACTTCCCAAAGATCAGACAGATTAACATTTAAACACCATTAACAATTGCAACATTGACCCCACTTAAATACTTCCTTTTCTTCAGCCAAAGATCAGACTAAGTTGCCAGAGCTTTATCCTATGCACAGCCCTTGGTTGTGTTTGGCTCTCACCTTCGTTGCTATTATTGCTTATTTCTAATACTTCAAAAAGCCAGAGGATGTCAAAAGAATACCCCATTAAATTCATTAAAAAATGAGCCATAAAATCTACCTCCCCATTAGAAAATAGGTACCAATGTTTAGTGTCTATCAATGCTAGTGTGGTCAGCAAGTTTTCCAGAAAGACTTTCATTCTCTTTAATTTTTTAAAAAAGTCGAACCACTAGGTATATCTGAATGAGTCAGCAGAAAACATTTATTGTTAAAGAGCTGGTGTGTGAAATAGCATAGTGTTTATCACAAGCCAGTTACTAGTCTGTTTTAAACACTTTGGAAGTTTTTACTAACACCTGACTTTTTTTCTTTCCAAATTTCCATTGTTTCTGGCCAAATTTCTTAAAAACTAATTGTTTTGAATTCTTCCAACCTTCCTAGAAGCAATTCTCTTCCCTCTGGAATCAATCTAGAATTCAATGAAAAGTAATGTAGCATCTTCCCCTCAATTATCATTCCAGTTCTTAACTATTAAAGCTGTTCCTTAAGGATTAGCCTATCTCCCAACTGACTTTTAAAAATATTTCATCTATTTATTTATTTATTTATTTGTTTGATTGTTTATTTGTTTATTTATTTATTGCATTTGAGTTCCAAGATGTTCTCTCTTTTCCTCCCTACCAACTCCATACTAGAGAAGTCCAACATTTGACATGAATATGTATATGTGAAACCATACCATACATACTTCCATATATCAGTTCTTTCCTTGGAGGTAGATAGCATCTTCTTTCATAGGCTGTTTGTATTTTATTTGAATATTCACATAACTCAGAATAGCTCAGTCATTCACATTTACAATGTGAATAATATCACTGTTACCACATACAACATTGTCTTGATTCTGTTCATTTTGCTCTTCATTGTTTAATACAAGTCTTTCCATCAACCTGCTTATCGTTTCTTACACCATGGTAGTACTCCATTACAATTCTAGATCACAATTTATTCAGCCATTCCCCAATCCTTCTTGTGGCTTTGTTCATCCCTCACAATCACCTTACACTGCAGTCAGCAGCCATGAGAAACACAGCAATGGCACCCAGAGCCAAATGCACAGCCCTTAAGGGTTGGACGAGAAGGAGCCCCTTCTGGTGGACAGCAGTGTATGATGGGAGGGAAGAAGTAAGGGACCTCCACTTCTACCCAAGCCCACAATGACATCCGTGTGTTCATTGTGGACTGGTCCAAGGGTGGAAGGGAAGTTGGTCTTGGATTGTACCACTAATAGCAAACAAGAGAACCAAAAAGTCTGAGATCCTGAGAGTCAAAAAAGATAAACACAGTTACTGAAAAAACAGTAACTGAATGGGGAAGGGCAATGGAAACTCACAACTGACAGCTGACAGGGAAGGAGTTTAATACACAAAGGGACATAAACCCCACTGGGGAAAGGGTAACAAATGACACTTGTGGGGAATGGGAAACAGTTAGGGAGAAATAATAATAACTGAAACTTTCACAACAGCCAGGGATAATTAACTCTCTGTGGATCCTTGATGGTAGGAGAGAGGATGACAAGGAAGTTAAACAAAGTTAAGTTTATTGGTTTGGTAAGGTGTGAATTGGAGAGAGAGGGGTGTCTAACCTCTAAAGGAGCCAACTGCCAGAGAATGGTGGCAGTTGGGTTGGCTTATCCTAACAGCCAGCCAGCAACTAGCTCAGCTGAGTGGGACAGGGCTTTGGACTTTCAGGTGATGTTTAGACTCAAGACTTTTCTGCAAGGTCTCAGCAAGATAATCCACAAGGGCTAGAGAGCATAGGACTTCCTGGAGCTGTTCACCCACTACAGGAGAGATCTTAACTCTACCTACATCTTCCTCTTTATCTTGATTGCAGATCCACCTCCTCTATAGAGATCCCAAATAATCCAAAGGCTAGCTATACAGCAGCTCTCAGCTTCTCACCTCTCCTCCAAAGCAGAAAAAGCTGTCAACAACTCAGTCTCTCTGAACCAAACCCTTTTTATATTATGGGCTTAGAATGTTCTAGGTCAGCCAAGCTGGTCTGTCTTTTCCTACTCACTACATATGCCTATCTATCAGTTATAAATTACCTATAACACTACCTAAAAACTTAAAAAAAAAAAGAATATTCCCTCAATTTCCAGCTCTTTGCCACCACATCTCCCAACCTACTTAAAAAAATAAAAACAAGCAAAAAAACAAACTTAAGTGTCAATATGTCATTTGGTCCAAAACATATCCATGTCACAGACATATTAGAACAAGTACACATCCAGAAAGTTTACAGTCACCTAAAGATTCCATTTTGCAGAACTTTTGAGTATGTTTTTAGTTTGTGGCTCCTTTTTCTATTTTTTTCTCTCCTTTTTTTTCAAGTGCTTTACAAAAGGGAGGAAATTAACTTATGGCTAATCTATGATTAAATTAAAAGAGACAAGTACAGTACCTGGCACATAGAAAGCACTTAAAAGTTTATTGATTAATTTATTGATTGAGCGAATTAGCTTAGCTTCTAGATTCAAGAATTACTCTTGGAAATTCCAAAGCTTTGCCTCATTTTGTAACTTGGAGGAGGTTCTGACTGAAGGAAGTAACTAACTTTATTTAAGTAATAAACTCATTTATTTCAGAACATTCAGTGCACAGCTCTATGCTTTATACAAATAAATATGCCTCTGAAAAGAATGTATTTCAGTGAAATAACTTGTTGCTATGAATGTTGTTAATAGGGGTAAAAATAACAAGAGACTTAGGAATATGTTTAAGCCAAAAAATAAAAAATAAAAAGACGTGTTAAACCTTACATTTATAGAGCATTATCAAACTGACAAAATAACTTCACATGTCTCAACCCCGCTCTCATGCCAGCAATGTGAAACACATATAGATTTTCCCCAGTACCCCAGACTCTTTAATTCCCATTACTTGTACATTCATTTCACTTCTGTCATCCAAAGAGATGATCATAGCCATGGCCTTATAAGTCAGTAGACTTTTCTTCGCCCACTTCCTTCTTGATTTCTTAGTCATTCAACAAGCATTAATTAAAAGTTTACTATGAGCTATGAAAGATGTTAAGTATTAGGGATGCAAAGTGAAACAAAAATATGATCTCTGTCCTCAAGAAGATCACATTTAAGTAAGAGAGATAAGATGCACATCATTTTGTGCATAAAATATCTATTGTTATTATTGTTCTCTTCTTCAGGCAAGTCTGAGTCTTCTTGTCTCCATGGAAGGACAGTCAGAGCTTTTGCTGTCACCATCTTGACTCTGCCCCAACCTGTGGACTATTTTTTTTAAAACCCTTACCTTCTGTCTTGGAGTCAATACTGTGTATTGGCTCCAAGGCAGAAGAGTGGTAAGGGTAGGCAATGGGGGTTAAGTTACTTACCCAGGGTCACACATCTGGGAAGTGTTTGAGGCCAGATTTGAAGCCAGGATCTCCCATCTCTAGGCCTGGCTCTCAGTCTACTGAGTTAGCTGCCCCTGGGTAGTACTATTATTTATCCACCATTCAAAATAGAAGGAGAAGAGGACTTTCCTCTCAACTTCAGCAGGGGCACTCCTTGCCTCTTGAACCAACTTCCCTGATGAATGTGCAGGTAATGGAAGTTAAAGAATCTGGTGAATTGGGGGAAATCTATATAGACAATACCAAATCTTCTTCCTCCCCTTTCTTATTTCTGTTTTGTTCCTTTAATACCTAGGCCAAATGACATCTTTAATTAAGGTCTTCCAAATGATCTAGGAAATATTATTTTTTTAAATCTAACTTTATTATAAAAATGTTTTCTTTTAAAGAAAACAACCTATATCACTCTTTTTTTGCCATTGGCAGTGGAGAAAATCTACTAGAACTGATTTGGGGTTGGGGGACCTAGATATCATTGACTCAATAATGATAATAGCTAGATGTACACAGGATGTCCCAAAAGTCTCCATGCATTTTGAAGCTTCAATCTTTGGTACACCTGTTCAATATTTTAAGGTATATTGAGTGCTTTCCATATTTTAAAATCTCATTTGATCCTCACAACTACTTTGAGAGGCGGGAGTTATTATTATCCTCATTTTACAGATGAAGAACCTGAGAGTGAAAGAGAATGAGACTTGCCCAGAGTCATATAACCACTAAATGCTGAAGGTAGGATTGGAACTCAGATCTTCCTGATTCCAATTCGAGGACACTATGCACTACACAAACTTTGGTTAATTATTTATTATGTGTCAGGAACTGTGCTTGGTGCTGGAGTTACAAAGAAGAAGATGAATACGTTGCTTCCTTCTTGAGTAAAGGAGAAATGTAGAACAGAGCAACCTGGAGCTTTGCTTTGGGGATTACTTAAATTTTTGAGCAGAGATTTTGCTAGAACAAAAAAGGTCTTAACTCACCCACAAGGATACATCCTGGGATTCAACAACAAGTAATTTTGTCTCCATTCAATTCATTCACACTGACTGGTACATGAGACAACTGACAACTCTCCAAAGCCAAGGTCTGAATGGAATTAAAATAGCTGTCTTTGAAAATCCCTAAACTAGTTGTGATAGGAAAGTCCCATCTTATTTGGCATTATTTTATTTGCTCTAATGAAGCCACCCTCTTAATACTGTTGGGGAATCTAAAGGAAATGTGACCTCCTCTGATCCATCTTCCACATCCTTTCTCTTCCTCTCCCAAAGCTGCAAGGGATTCTTTGTTCTCCTTTCTCTTGGCATTTTGGACTTTCCTTTGTATTCACCATAATCTCACTCTTTCTCTCTCTCTTTTGCTTGTATGTATGAATGTAATTCCTCCCTGCTATTTAGATTGTAATTTTCCTTAAAGGCAGGGATTGATTTTTTTTCCAATTTCATCTTTGTATCCTTAATATCTAACAAGGTACTTTAGAAATGAAATGGAATGAATGAAATAGCTATAGCAGCACTTTTGGGGATATCAGAAAATACAAAAACCTGGAAACAGAGTGGGTTTTCATGGATTGGGGAATGTCTAAATTGGTAAATGAACAAAATATGATACTATTGTTCCGTAAGAAATGATGACTATTAAATGTCAAGAGAAATATTTGTATTATCTAATGCAGAATAAAGCAAGCAAAGCTGGAAGAACACTATACCAGTGATGACAATAATATAAATGAAAACAATAACAGTTCATATTTATATAGCTCTTCAAGGTTTACAAATATCTCACTTTACCCACCCAACAACCCATGGGAGATAGGTAATTATCCCCATTTTATAGGGGATGAATTTGAGTCATACAGAGGTTTAATGATTTGCCCAGGATCAAAGAGCTAAGAAATGTCTGAGGTCATTTTTGAACTCTGATCTTTCTGACTCCAGGTCTAGTTCTCTCTCTCTATTGAGCTACGTAGTTGTGCCTAAGAGAGAGCCAAACACTGGTTAATCACAATGACCAATCTTGGTTCCAGTGAAGAGTTGATCAAGCATATTTCCCTCTGTATAAAGACAAAAATAAAAAATATTCCATATGCTGAGTTTAGTCAATAATTTTGGTTCATTTGGATTAACTTTTTTTTCCTTTGTTCTAAAGGAAGCTTCAGTTGGATATGTACATGAAGGATGAGGGGACTAGTGTTGTTGTTTTTTTAATCAGGAAATGTTTGATATGAGAAGCAAAAGGCATTCATAAACATTTGAAATAAAAAGGAATGGAACTGAGTAGCTGCCTATCCTGAGAGATCTCTGTTGCATCTCTCAAGCCCTTCTTCCGAGTGAAATTTGGATAAATCCATCAGTAGCAAAAGTGCTTATTAGGATCTTTCACACTTTCTAAAATCATAGCCATAAACTACTAATAGGAAGTACATTTTTTAAGCGTGCACCTGTGAGTCGTTTAAAAAAATATTGTTGTTTTTAGCAGTCTGTAGATTTTAGTTTGTCAGTCAAGGTTAATGTGTATGACCAGTGAAATGCTTGTCAGGCTTTCAGCAACAACCACTTAGAAACTGTGCTAAAGACTGTGATGAGTTTAAAAAGAAGTGAGGTTGTTCCTTGCCTCAGAGAAGCTTACAGCCTAATGGGGAAAACATGACAAAGACAAGTGGAAAATCAATGACAGCAAGGAAACCAGAAGCCTATGTCTATGAGCAAAGGATTTGCTGGAGTGATTGAAGTGCCTGGATCCAGGTAAATTTCATCAGAAAAGACTTCAGAGAGCATAGAATTTAGAGTTGAAAGGGCCTTCTGAAGTGGAACAAACTCAGCATGTCTAAAGAAAATCCTAATGATGTCCTTCCCTCTACCAACCCCACTTCTCTTCTGAACTTTCCTCTTTCTATCAAGGATACCATCATCCTTCCAGGAACTGAGGTTCAAAACTTCAGTGTCAGATATCTGGACTAGGAGTAAGAGATTCCATTCTGAATTCAAATATGGCCTCAGACACTTATTAAATGTGTGATCCTATAGTCAAGTAACTTAACCTCTTGCTGACTCAGTGTCTTCATCTACAAAATGGGTATAATAATAGCACCTACTTCCCAAGTTGTTATAAGAGTGAAATGAGATGATACTTGTAAAGTTCTTTGCAAACTTCAGAGTGCTGCAGAAATACTAGCTATTAAACTTCATTCTACTTCACCTCCCACATGTGAGTTGTTAATTTTTGTCTGATTCAATCTCTAGACCAGTGATTACCAAAGTGGGCACCACTGCCCCCTGGTGGGTGCTGCAGTGATCCAGGGGAGTGGTGATGGCCACAGGTACATTTATCTTTCCTATTAATTGCTATTAAAATTAAAAAAAAAATTTAAATTTAAATTTAAAATAAAAAAAATTAATAAAATTAATTTCCAAGGGGCTAAGTAATATTTTTTTCTGGAAAGGGGGTGGTAGGCCAAAAAAGTTTGGGAACCACTGCTCTACAATAACTCCAACACCCATTTTCTTCTAGTTGCACACACAGATTTTACCTTAGTTCATTCAAGTCTTCATCAGCTCTTATCTGAACTATTTAAATATACTATGTATTGGCTCCAAGGCAGAAGAGTGGTAAGGGTAGGCAATGGGGGTCAAGTGACTTGCCCAGGGTCACACAGCTGGGACGTGTCTGAGGCCGGATTTGAACCTAGGACCTCTCGTCTCTAGGCCTGGCTCTCAATCCACTGAGCTACCCAGCTGCCCCCTAAATAGCCTCTTAATTGAAACCTACTTCTTAAATTTTATCCCTTGCCAATCTGTTCTCCACATAACTGTCAAGCTAATTTTCTGAAAACATAGGTGTTACCATATACCTCTCTTGTTTATTTAGCTGAAGTGGCTCCCTATTTCTCATAAGATCAAGGAAACACTTCTGTTTGCTATTTAAAGCCTTTTAAACCCTGACGCCAACTTATCTTTCCAGCCTTATTATTTTTATTTATTAATTATTTTTATTATTATTGTGTTATTTCTCTTCATATACTCTTTAGTCCACTCAAATTGGCCTTCTTTTCCATCACAACAACAATGCATCTCCCATGTCCATGCCTCTAGACTGGCTATTTCCCATGCAGGCACCATACTCTCTCCTCACCTCCATCTCTTAGAATCTGTGATTGAAAGCTTAGCTCAAGCACCATGAAACCCATCCAGATCCTCCAATAGCTAGTAACAACTCTCCCCCCCTCAAAAACAACAATAACAAACTCTTACCTGGTATTTATAGTCTTTAGATTTTGAATATCCTTACATATGTAAATGCTATGTATCCCATAATAAAATGAAAATTCCTTGAGGATGGAGATTATTTCACTTTTGCTTTTGTATCCTCCAATCCTAGCATGGCCCTAGGCACATTTTTGTTGTTGTTGTTGAGTCTGTTCAGTCATGTCCAACTCTATCTGACACCATTTGGGATTTTCTTGCCAAAGATACTGGAGTAGTTTGCCATTTCCTTCTTCAGCTCATTTTTACAGTTGAAACTAAAGCTTACAGGGTTAAGTGACTTGCCTAAAGTCACACAGCAAGGAAGTGTCAGAGGCTAGATTTGAACTCTGGAAGTTGAGACTTTCTGAGTCCAGGCTCAGCTAACTAGCTGCCCCCAATGCCCTGCAATTTGAACCCAATTAGTATTTGGTCAACCCATCAAGTTAATATAGGGATGCAATTTCCAAAGCTTGCCCAAGCTCAAAATTGACCTCACAGCAGTGTATGAAAAGAAATATAAGTTAAGAGCATTTTGATAATGAAAGACATTGATAAAAGGTCTTGAAGTCCAAGATTAAATATTTTAATTGATTTGAGCATTTCTTTCAAAACTTTTAGAAAAGGAATCATAGATTTAAATCTGGAAAGAACCTCAGAATCATCTAATCTAACCATCTTATTTTTATAGATGAAGAAACTGAGGCAGAGGAAGCTTAAGTGGTCATTATGAGTACTAAATATCAGAGGTAAGATTTGTACCCCACTCCTCTAACTCCAGAGGAATCAGAAGAAAATATCAGTATAGGAAAAGGGTTCTTGTTTCATCTGATAGTTTAGATAAGGAGTTTGAGATGATCAGAAGAAATAAGAAGCAAAGTGCCTGGGGCATCTAGATATCTCAGTGGATAGAAGCTAGACATGGACACTGGAGGTCCTGGGTTCAAATCTGGCCTCAGACACTTCCCAGCTGTGTGACCCTAGGAAAGACACTTAACCCCACTTATTTAGCCTTTATCATTCTTCTGCCTTGGAACTAATACTTAGTATTGATTCTAAGACAGAAGGTAGGAGTTTTTAAAAAATGAAGAAGAAGGACAGATATAGGACCCTGGTGTGGCAGTATAAAAATAAGGTGGCTAGTAACAGGAGAAAAAATGGAGGTAGGGATGATCAGAAATGTTACAGTAGTCCCCATAGATCTGGTGTCATAAAAAGCATTCTTTTTCTTTAAAAAAAAAACCACAACATACTTTCTATCTTAGAATCAGTACAAAGTATCTATTCTAAAGTAGAAGAGCACTAAAAGTTAGTCAATTGGGGTTAACTGACATATCCAGGGTCACACAACTAGGAAATGTCTTGGGCCAGATTTGAACCTAGGTTCTCTCAGGGATAAGTGTTCTTTCTTGACCAAAGAAGAAATACAGGGTTTGAAGGTAGATTGATTATTTGAGATGGCCTAGAAAAAACCAGACAGGAGTTGAAAGGCATAGGACTGATGATAGTGATGGCAAAATTAGAAAAGAGCTTATATTTCTATTACATGTGAAGGTTTACAAAGCATTTTCCTAAAAATATTCTTTTGAAGGAAGTAGTTTTGGTATCATTACTCCCATTTTAAAGATGGGGAAACTGAGCCTCAGAGAGAATAATGACCTGCCCAGGGGCATCCAGCTGAGACCCGACAACAAGTCCTTCAATACTCTTTGCATGATTTGGCATGGAAAATAATAAGTTTGATTTCATATAGCTCTGAACTGGCCAGCTAAAATAAAAGGCTGTGAACAAGTTAAATTATTTTAATGCTTTCAGTTATTTGTGTTATCAGCCATCTTTTCAATTTTGGAATACAATTTCCTCTCCTCAAATGCTAGGGATAAGATTATAATTGTTATTTCCCAAGGGACTCTTGAACCCTGTCTATTTTTCAGTATTCATCCTGGGGACCAGAGAGCAAGTTCAATCTGAAGCAGAGTGCCTCCCTTTCCCCCTCTTCTAAAGAGCCACAAGAACCTCACTGAAACTTAAAAAGAAGAAAACTTGAAAGTCTCAGGAGGCCTTCGCACAAGTGAAACTTGAAGGGTAAACATTAGC
Source organism: Gracilinanus agilis (assembly GCF_016433145.1). Taxonomy (NCBI): domain Eukaryota; kingdom Metazoa; phylum Chordata; class Mammalia; order Didelphimorphia; family Didelphidae; genus Gracilinanus; species Gracilinanus agilis. The sequence goes on from NC_058130.1 coordinate 663,081,764, forward strand.
ACTTACTTGACAAATTCTCTCCTCTATCCCTTTTCTTCAAAGGGGTTGAAATGAGGTGATTGCTGTCAAAGATTTTTATTTCCTTGACTACTCAAGTTAATTAGCTTTCCCAAGCCAATATTTTCCATGACATCTAGAATAACCAGTGTCATCAGCTTCACATTCCAGGCAGCTTGGATCTAGTCTCCCGATTCACACATCTTCACTGAGGCTCAATTGTGGGCAGATGTAAGATGCATTTTCATTTTTTTTCTTTGCTAACCATTCATGGTTTTAATTGAAGATGCTCTAGATGCCTCTTTATTCTTGGTTCCTGGCACCAGAAGTATACGATACGGTGGATGACTCTAAAAAGGAGGCTTTTTGAAAATAACAAATCAAAGAAATTTATTAAATGTGTGACTCTACCTCTAGGCTTGATGTAGAAAAACTTAAGTATTTAGACATGCCCTACCCTGTATGCAAACATTCACACATACGAATAATACAATATACATCAGCACACAAAGTACAATGCAAAAGAAGCATGACAATTCTAGAAATCAGTAATCGATATGGGCAAGGCAAGTATCTTGAGGGATGCCAAAGTTCTACGTAGTACTATGTCAAGATAGTGGCAGTGCATGCTGTTTACATGAGATAATATAGTTGAAAACACTTTGAAAGTATAAACAGCACCATAATAAAATAGAAAGAATAACTACATAATAATATTTGAATAATAAATAAATTTTGATTTAATAATATAAATAATATATTATATATAAACAATATAAATAATAAAGTAAATACATTGAATAACAAATAAATGAGATTCAATTAAGATTTAAATCAGAGGACCTAGTTTCAAATCCCTCCTGTGACATTGGCTACCTGTGAAAGGGAAAAATTTGGGTAAAATGTGAAGGGCCAGAGTGAGGATGCAGAAGTGTGCTGGATGCAGAGAACACTTTCACTGTGTAATTTTGGGCAAATCCTTTATTACTCCAGGCCTCTGTTTCCTCATCTGAAAAAGGAAGGAGTTGGTCTAGATGACCTTCAAAGGCTTTTACAGCTCTAAATTCATGATTCTCTAATCTGGTGATGGTGATGGCAATGATGATAAGGAGAATGACAATGACCTATTTTGGACATTTGTTAGAGAATGTTAATATTAGTCAAAGAATCTTAAAATTTTTTTTCAAAAAACTTTTAGTGGCTAAACATACTGATTTCCCAAGTATGTCTATTAGCCAATGGATATGGTGCTGAAATGGACATGATTTTGACTTTAGTTACCCACAATATTCATATAAAATAAAGCAGACATTCTTTATTTTGATTAATTTTATGAATCTCCCAGCCAAATTATAGAAGATCTTCTCTTAGGACAGATTACATAGTACTTATGCAGATGCTAAAAAGAAAGTTTCTTAGTGAAACTTGAGTCTACATATCTATCCAAGTATCAGACTTTGATTAAACTCCAATCACTTTCCTTGGAACTGAACTGAGATTCAATGGTCTGTGATTTCTGAAATCTCCTTTCAGTGAGTGTCTGTATTAGCAATTTCCCCTCTTATCTCCAGGGAAAGTTGCAGTTGTTAGAGGACATATTGCATCCTTGCTGGCACGGTGACTATTTCACAGTTTACTTCTTTCAGAACTCTCAGAAGAATACGAGTGACTACTAGTGATGAACAGTTCTTAAACTCTTCAAAGATACTCAAGAACTGTGTCCTCAGAGACTCAGAGCTTTACTTGAAGCTTCCATGAACTACGACTATGCAACAGGAATCTCAGGCAACGTTCTCTGTGGGAAAGGGCATTGTCATACTTAATTAACCCTCTCCAAATACTTTGTCTATGCAACTGTGGATAGAGAGAAGGAAAAAAAAAGGAAGAACAAATCATTTAAAAACCACTCTTGGAGTAAGAAGCACATTTCATATTCATAAATTCTTCTGGAAATCAAGTCTCCGGTGACCTCTGTTTCGAATCAGAGCTCGAACCCTTGCTTAATATATGGATAATGGGACAAGGGATGGCCAAGTTAGGTATTTTTCAGGTAAGTCATTGAGGTGGAAGAAAAATTTTGTTGGCAAGTGATAATAAAAGTGAATCTACTTCAAAAGTACAAGTAATTATATAGGAGCAAGCTATTTTTGTTGTCCAGAACTATTCCCTCCCTCCCATGAACACTTGGTAACTCAAGAATTTTCATAATTTTCTTTCAATTATATTCATTTTCGAGCATCACATTTTCGCTAAGACCTTCGTGAGGACATAGTCAGCATTTTAGGATCATAGATTACAAATTTAGAGGTAGAAGAGACCTTAAAGGTAATCAGGTCTAGATCTCCTCATTTACAGATGAAGAAACTGAAGTTCATTGGACTTAGGTAGTAGTAATAATAATTATAAAATTACTGTAGAGTAGTTTCAGTCATGTCTGACTCTTTGTGACCTCATTTGGAGTTTTCTTGGCAAAGATGCTAGAGTGGTTTGCCATTTCCTTCTCCAGCTTATTTAAGGAACGGAGGCAGACAGGATTAAACGATTTAGCCGGGGTCTCACCGCTTGTAAGTAAGTGTCTGAGGTTAGATTTGAACTCATGAAGAGGATGAGTCTCATAGCTAATATTTATTAAGCACCTACTGTGTGTCAGGCACTGTGCTAAGTATTACAATTATAATCTCATTTGGTGAGTGGTATTATTATCCCCGTTTTATGAATGAGTCAACTGAGTCAAACAGAGGATAAGTGACATCAAGATAGTAGTATTTTGGGGGCAGCTGGGTAGCTCAGGGGATTGAGAGTCAGGCCTAGAGATGGGAGGTCCTAGGTTCAAATTTGACCTCAGACACTTTCCAGCTGTGTGACCCTGGGCAAGTCACTTGACCCCCATTGCCTACCCTTACCACTCTTCTGCCTTGGAGCCAATACATAGTATTGTCTGGAATACAGAAGGTAAGGGTTTAAAAAAAAAGATAGTAGTATTTTGAGGCTGGATTTGAACCTAGGTCTTCTTCATTCTATAGCAGATAGATGGGATCTGTCTGCTACACCATTATTCTTCTGTGTAGACTTTTTAGACCTCAAGCTGAAGGTCCTCAGTAGCTGTTTGTTTAATTTAATTTTAGTATTCTTGTTTAGGTAGTCCTATTCCTCTCTCTGCCACTTAGGATCCCTTCTTTGTTGCTTTCACCATACAACTACTGCCTTCTGTTTAAAAAATAACGATAACTTAAATAGTTAATAAATTATTATATTTATTATAGCAATAATTAATTATATAGGATCTATTAACAATATAACAACAATTTAATATAAAACAAAGATTCTTAACCTTTCTGTGCCATGGCCCCTTTTGACAATGTGGTGAAGCTTATGAGTCCCTGTTCAGAATAATGATTTTAAATGCATAAGGAAAGGTAAAAGTTAATGGAAATAAAGATGGCATTTTTCTTCCCATCCACATTCATAGATTCCCTGATATCTCCTAGGTTTAAAAAGGTTTAATAATAATTCTTTCTGAATGTCAAACTTAGTTTTGGGGGATAAGTTGGTTGACATTGTAGATGCAATCAATGATATTGATCATTTCTACAAATTATAATTTGCTTGCTAAGGTGGTCAACATAATTGGAATTACCTTGCTGTGGTATGGATCTTGAGGTTGAAGAATTCATTATCAATGTTGATTACCAGTGTTGTTTGTCAGTTCTCATACTCTTCTGTTTCTGTAATCTCTGCTATTCAAAATCCCACCCTTCTTTCCCTTAAAGCAGTGATTCCCAAAGTGGGCACCACCACCCCCTGGTGGGTGCTGCAGTGATCCAGGAGAGCGGTGATGGCCACAGGTATATTTATCTTTCCTATTAATTGCTATTAAAATTTAAAAAATTAATTTCCAGGGGCTCTAAGTAAAATTTTTTTTCTGGAAAGGGGGCAGTAGGCCAAAAAAGTTTGGGAACCACTGCCTTAAAGGTTGAACTTGAGCCCTTCCCTATGAAGCTATCTCTGAAGAAAGATACATAACTACATTAATTGGGTCCCTCAGAAATGTGTGCCATCTAACTTCTGGGTTCTCTCTGCTGTTCTGCCTTCATTGATTTCCTATTAGATTTCCCAGAGTGGCTTTCCATATCTTTCTACTCTCCTAAAATTCTTTTTTTTTAAACTCTTGCCTTCCACCTTAGAATCAATACTGTGTATTGGTTCCAAAGCAGAAGATTGGTAGGGTCTAGGCAATAGGGATTAAGTGGCTTGCCCAGCATCACATAGTTAGGAAGTGTCTGAGGCCAGATTTCAACCCATGATCTCTAGGTCTGCCTCTCAATCCACCGAGTCACCTAGCAGCCCCTCTCCTCCAATTCTTAACCTTTTCTCGATCTTCCTCATTCTTCAACGATGTCAATACCTTCTTTACAGAACTATATGAAGTGTTTCATTGCAATCATGTCACCATCTAGCTTCAATTGCTCCCTCATAAGCACTCTTTTAGCACCTTCCATCTCTAATCTCCACCCTCCATCTAGTACAGTGGAAAACACACTGGCTTTAGAATCAGAGGACATAGGTTCAAATCCCACTTCTGGGTGACTTCAGGGAAGATCCAATTAACTTATCTCATCTGTAAAATTAAGGATTCAGCTCCAATGTAGTGGACTAGCACCTTTAGTGGGAGGGCTTACAGAGCCCTTTTCAGGGCTGCTTATCCACCTTTGGTGTCCACCTTTCACTCAACTCTCATTGGTGGCTCCAAGAAGTTGTAGCATGGACATCAGCTACAATACCTGTAAAGCCATCTAGACAGATGGGCTAAACCATGTTGAGGATAACCGATAGACCTCAACCACAAGGATGACTTAGAGGGTATCTATCCCAAGCATGTGGAAACTTCTCCCAGAATGGTCAGCTAAGAACAACTTGAACATTTAGATAATGGCCAGATAAGAACACTTACTTGGTCAGACATGGACGAAACTAATGCCATCCATTGCATGTTGGGCCATCATTAGTCATCCTGACTTTTGTCTTGCTATTGGACTTTAATGAGTGTGGAAGAGATAGGAAAGCTGAGGCTTTGGATAGCTCTACTTTCCTTAAATCCAATTTGCACTCAATTCAAGACTTCCCCCCACAATGTCATTGGTCCTCTGCAAAAATGAAGTATAAACAACTTATGTCATCCTACCTTATCCTTACAGTATCATCATTCATGTCCTTATAATATCTCTCCCATTAGTCCATAAGCTCTTTGAAGGCATGGAAACATGCTATCTTAGAACTAGAAAAGAGTATAAATAAATATAAATAATCATCAGTGCCCTCAGGGACAAGGGTCTTACTTATCTCCCTATCATCCTTAAAGTCTAAAACTATTCTTTATAAACAGCAGCCATTTGATTTTGGGATTAAAACTGCAGAGCAGGAAGGAGCCTCCAAGATCATCTAGTCATTTTGCTTCTGAGCAAATTGAGACCCAGAGAAGCTCTGTGGCTTGTCTGGTGGATCAGTGATAGTAAACACAAGAGATGGGATTTCAATGATTCCTTAGTGCAAAATTTCTACAGAAGCCTAAACAGAAGAGACCTCTCTCCTCCAAATCCTATGCAAAAGACTCTCAGGAAACAAGAATTAAGAAATAGCCATTGACCATTATTTTATTTTATTTGCTATTTATTGATAAGTTAATTAGCATTTGTTTTTAGGTATATAGCACTTGTAGTTTATTTTGGGATGTGGAGGTGATTTCATCAGTGTAAGTGATCCCCATTTTAGAAACTCCTCCAAAACACTGATCAGCAATTTATCTTTAATTTATTATCCTTAAGAGTAGCTAAGGCAGTGACGGATTAGATAAGTTGCCCATGGTGACATAGTCAATAGGTATCAGTGGCAGATATGGAACTTCAGGGCCAGTCCTCTATTCATTAAACCAACCTGCACTTAAATTGCTTTAAATTGAATGCATTTGTCTATTTTCCCTAAAAGGTTAAAAGTTCCTTGAGGATAAGGGCAGTATGTACCTTTGTAGCCCACTGTGTTGGGACCACAGCAAATGCTCAATTAACATATGTTGAATGGCTTAATTATGATGTGATTATTACCATCACTAAACAAAAGTTAATTGATCATTTCAACCAGTTAGACCCCAAGTTATATGCTGAGTTAGCTATACTTAGGCAGCTAGGTGGCACAGTGGATGGTGAACCAGGCTGACATCAGGAAGACTCATGTTCCTGACTTCAAAACTGGCCTCAGGCACCTACTACCTGTGTGACCCTGGGCAAGTCACTTAATCCTGTTTGCCTCAGTTTCCTCATCTGTAAAATGAACTGGAGGAGGAAATGGAAAACCACTTCAGTATCTTTGCCAAGAAAACCCCAAATGGGATCCGCAAAGAGTCAGACACAGCCAAATAACAACGTAGCTGCATTTGATCTGTTATGAGATAATAACTAAATAGCCACTTCACCTTTCATAGATATTGCCCTAAATTTTAGGCTAGGTAACAGACACAGGATCATAGGATCTAGAAATTATAGCTTTAAGGGAGCTCCTAGACCATCTAATGCAACTCCATTTGACAGTTGAGGAAACTGAAGCCCTACTATAAGAGTTAAATATATTGTATGGATAGTTAATATTTTACATGCTGAGATTAGTTACAAATTAGAAAAAATTCTTAAAATAAAGTTCTGTCTTGCATGGAAACATCTTTATGGCAAAGTGTGGAGATTCAACAGGCAGTTAAAGATGAAAAACATGTTAGCTCAAGAGGCAAGCAATCATGATAGTGAAAACATCATTGCCTTGAAGACAGATTGTCCCTGATAGCACTTAAGTCAATTGGACTTCCTTTGATGATGAAAGGCAGCAGTGAACAAGAGGAGGGAGTCTATCTTAAAAGTCCCTTCTCTAGCCCAAGAACTTAGAAAAGATCCTCTCTGAGTAATTAAAAAGAGCAAATAATCAGAAGTGTGGCCAGGAGCCTGATATACTTAAGCAGAAGAGGAAAGGGATGGAGATGGACAAAAAGAGGTTTCAAGAGAAATGAGTTGACATGTTGAGTGCTTTGGCAAAATTGACAGAGTGACAAAGAAATGGTCCTGAAAGAATAGCTGTACTAATACCTAGAATTTCCTAGGAGCTCGGTACTTTCATATTTACCATTTTATGCATTCTCACCACAGACTGATAGGAAAAAGCAGGTCTATTCATTTCAATTTTGCAGGTGAAAACTGGGAGAAATTAAGAGATTGTGCCTAGCCCAAAGTCATCCAAGGAATAGTAGGATCATATCAGTCAATTGACAAGTCTTTATTAAATATTTACTATAGACAGGTACTATACTAAGTTCCTGGATACAAACACAAAGAATAAAACCATCTTTGCCATTAAGAACATATTCTACTGAGGGAGATGATGTATATATGTGAGTATTCACACACACACACACACACATATAGGTATACTTACAAATACATGTCTTTCATTATTTAAGAAATCCACTTGGCTGAGAGCTGTCAGGGACAATCTATCTTCAAGGCAATAATGTTTTCAATATCAAGATTGCTGGCATCTTGAAACAACATGTTTTTTATCTCTATCTTTTTACTTCTTTCCTTCCTTTCTTTCTTTCTTTCTTTCTTTCTTTCTTTCTTTCTTTCTTTCTTTCTTTCTTTCTTTCTTTCTTTCTTTCTTTCTTTCTTTCTTTCTTTCTCTTTCCCATTAGGTTCAATTAAACTCTTTCCCATCATACTTACCATACTTTAGCCAGAGTTTATTTTAGCAATTAAAATTGAATGCTTTTCTTTGTTCACTGTCTAGAGACCAATATCAGGCTAATATGGAAGGAGCTGGAGGGAATGAAATCAGGAAGCCTAGAGCAAATTGGACAATCAGCCTTGGCATACATTAGAAAAGACTCTAAATGTACTGAAAAATAAATAGAAGCCCAAACAGTTCCCCATAATTTTCCCCCAGTTTCAGTTCCTTCTAGCAATATGGAAGAACCTCTAGGTCTCTGGACAAGTCACTTCTCCTATTCTGCCTTTGTTTCCTAATCTGTAATATAAGGGGGTGAAATTCACTAGCCTTTAAGGTTCTTTTCATTTCTAAATTTATGATCCTACAAGAAAGTTTTGGCAATTCTAATGAACAACATCCAAGTAAGAGTTTCAATATTTTCAGTGCCCTAGTGACCATATTCATTCTAGAGTCTAACAGATCTAGAGAGGGATGTATGTAGGCATTTCATACTATCAGTACCTTAAAAATCAAGCAAAATATGAAAAGGAAATAATTGAAGGTGAGAGGCAACTAAATGGAACAGTAAATATAGTGCTGGGTCTGTAATCAGGAAGATTCATCTTCTTCACACTACTTAGCTGAGTGACCCTGGGCAAGTCACTTAATCCTGTTTGCCTCAGTTTTTTTTCTCTATAAAATTAGCTAGAGAAGGAAATGTCAGACTGTAGTATCTTTGACAAGAGAATCTTCAATGTGGTCATAAAGAATTGGACATGACCGAAATGACTAAACAAAAAACTGAAGGGAATCTGAGAACTTCCATCTGGGGCAACCCCTAATGCCACCCAGTGTCACATTATAATGATGGCTTTGGGCTTTGATGACTACTAAATTTGGGACTCAGGATTTTTTTTTGCCCCTAAATCATATGATTATAAATTTCAAGTGGGAAATAACCTTACATGCCATCTCATCCAATCTCCCTGATTTTACAGATGAGTAAACAGAGAGAAGAAAAATGACTCACTGAAAGTCACATAGGTGTTAAGCAGGAAGGTGGGAGGTGAATTCAGGTCCTCAGATTCCACATCCAGCTCTTTCCAGAAAATCCCCACCTTCCATACACATGCTAAAAGTTCTACTGAATTATCAGGGGGATGTTTTGAGGAGTCCTGATGGATATGGTCTCAGAGTAGCTGTGATAGCAATTTCTTGAAGCTGGTACAAAATGAACAATAAGTAATCATCACAATGTCAAACTCACTGTCATCTACAGTAAAATAGGGGAACAAACATAAAGGGAGAGAAGGAGGAGGAGGAGGAGGAGAAGGAGGAGGAGGAGGAGGAGGAGGAGGAGGCACAACAGAGAGAAGACACATAAATAACCTTTTGCAAAGAAAGAACCCTGCCAAATGCAGTTGATTGTTTTTTTCCCCCATGGAGGTGCAAGAGTAGTTGATGAAAAAAAAACTGCTGTTGGAGTATTATTTCTTGATTTAATAAAGCTTCTGTTACAGTAGATCCTAAAATTTACTCAGCCAGTGAATTCAAAATGGATTGATTATGGAAACTGCTGCCTAGACTCCACACCCACAGAAAGAAACAAAAGCATATATATTCAGTAATAATGCACTACTGAAGGATTTGAAATGGAAACTTAGGTTTCCAAACCACACCCCTTTCATTACCCCATGCTGTCTCCTTTGCAATGGTCTCACTTATTCTTTTTGGAGAGCTGTTCTTTATAGAGATCCCTTAGTCCAACTCCATCGGTTTACAGTAGAGGAAACAGCCCCAGAGAGGTGGTTTGACTTGTCCAAAGTTACAGTTACTGGCAGATTGAGGACTAGTACCTGATACCCTCCTGACTCCCAAGCCAATGCTCTTTCCATCATATCATTCTTCTGTCTCTATAGGAGTGTATTTTGGATTCTGGGTACCTTTTCAGGTAAGATCAGGATGGAACTAGACATTAGTCCTTCCTCCCCTTTCACTGAACACTGACCACCAGTCCCAGAATAAAGATGCTCCTGAACCTCCTCACTCTGGAGGACATAATCTATTTGACATTGGAGAGAGTTCTGCAATGACTTGAGACTGAGTATCTCAAATATTCTTACCTTTCAGAGCTGGTCTTGCCCCAACATTCCACTCAGTCTATAAACAGGATCAGGGACTGGACACTTGCCTGCTATGGCACACATATTGACCTTACCCCTTCTTCCAACTCTTTTTTTCTAAGATAAATAGCCAAGGCAACATTACTTTTGGAAAGAAACCCCAAATGGGGGAACACAGAGTCAGAAATGATTGAAATGACTGAGCAGCACAATGACAACAATACTTTTGCCATTGTGAAAGGTATAACATTTGATTATCCTATGGTTAAACCTAGAATTGAATACTTGTGATTCCAAGACAAAGACTGCCCAAGCTAAGGCTTCCTTCCCTAGCCACCATCTCCTGTTCCCCCCTACCCATCCATATCAGCCCCATCCCTCTCTGACTCTATTTGTACTGTTCTGTTGTATTCCCTTTTCTTCAGCTGTGTCCTCTGGGATTTTCTCTTCATGGAACTATGACATTCTTCTACCCATTCCTCGAAAAGTACCTTGTTTATGTTTGATAATTACTTTCATGTGTATAAGGCAGCATGGCATATAGTGGATAGAAAATCGGTTTTAAGTCTGGAAAGAACAGTGTTCAAATGTGACCTCTGACACACACCAGTTGTGTGTCCAAGGAAAGTATTGATCTTTTAATGCTCTAAGTAACAGTCTAAGTTGTAGAGAAAAATCCCAACCTAAACTGGTAGAGGGAGTTTTTTACCTATAAATTCCCTATACCAGTGAAATCATAGGTCCATCCAGTTCTTATCTATATTTATAGTTGTATATATTTTTCTCCGCAACAGAATGCAAGATCTTTGGAGGGAGAATCTATTTTGCTTTGCACAGTATAAGCAGAAGGCATTTTAAAAATAGTTTAATTTTATTGGCTGTAGAGATCATTTTTACTGGGGTGGGATGGTGTTGTGAAGATGGGGTTAACTCTGCCCTGCCCATTTTTAGATTTAATCACTAAAAGTGTACACACCCTACTTATCCTTAAGTATGGGGAGGTCTAAATCCCATGTGTGCGAAAGTGGGTGATGAATCAGAATCAACTGACTACCCCCTGGGCAGTAATTGGTACATGTAAAGTGGGAGGAAAGCACAGGAAGTGATGAAAGGAATGGTCTTTATAAATTGCAAGAACCTCCTGTGAAGAGAGATCTTTTTCCTTGAACTGGACCCTGGAGGAGCTCTGGCTGAGGACCTTGGACTGCTTTCTATTTCTCCTTAGAACTACCATGTGGATTAATGAAAAAGGCTCGTTCCCTTCCTTGGCTTTTTCATGGAGGTATTAGCCTCTGGAGGGGCCACTTGTCTGGAGGAGGCTTCTTGGCTAAAACCCTTATTAAGTGACCCTTAGGCCCTCTGGCCAAGGCTACTGGAATCCAGCTGGAGTAAGCCAGGGCTTGTGCACATAGTCTAGCTCATTAAGCTAGATCTCTTATTCTGCCCTCTTCTTATTTCTCTACTTTCACCTTCCCCTAAAAATATAAAATTTATTTTATAAATAAATTGCCAAAAAATAATTTGGAATTGAGTAAATTCCTGGCAACCACACTGATAAATCTAGCCCAACCATTTACATTCTGCCCCTTACAGTGTCTGAATTTGCCCATTTATTTTATATAAAACTTTTTGAAAACCATAGAAGCACAAAATAAAAATCAGTAATAATCACCATCATAATTGATAGTAATAATAACTTGTATTTACCTGGACCTTCAAAGTTTATAAAGCTCTTTAAGAGGAGAATTTCATTTTATAGATGACCAGAGTCCTATTTTGATACCTCACTGAGGCTCTGAATTAACTCAGGGCTCTCATAGGCTATGCTAGAGGGACATAAGCTCTGATAGTTTGTATAAAATCAGAAAACTTTTGGATATGAGTTTGGAATAAACTTTGCACTTATGGTCCAACAACCAAACTCACAAGGTCTTAAGAAGTTTGTGGCCAGGTTGGCTTTGAGGTGGTGAAGGGGAAATGGAAGATGATAAAGAAGGAATGGATAAATTGTTTGACCAGAGTAGTTCTTGAAGACAATCTCCTAAGACTACAGAAGAGTTATTCATATTGAGGGAGGAAACACCCACACCAATGTAATTACTTGAACCTAAAGAACTAAATTAAATATTATTGGGACAGCCAAGGGGTGGGCCTGGAGTCAGGAAGACCTGAGTTCAAATCCAACCTCAGACATTTATTATCTATGTGACCATGGTCAAGTCATTCAACTTGCCTTCATTTCCTCATCTATAAAATATGAATAATAGTAGCACCTACTTCTCATGGTGGTTGAGAGGATAAAATAAGATAATATTTATAAAGCTTTTAGTACATGTACTAGGTGCTATACTAATGTTAGCTAATATTGTTCTTATTAACATTATTATTTTTAGCTTTAAAATTTTTATTTAATTAATTTAGAATATTTTTCCATGGTTACATGATTCATGTTCTTTCTCTCCCTTCTTCCCACCTTGCTCCTGTAGCCAACGCACAATTCCCCTGGATTTTACGTGTGTCATTGATCAAGACCTATTTCCATATTAATAATATTTGCATTGGGGGTGATCATTTAGAGTCTACATCCCCAATCATATCCCCTAACATTATTATTATTATGACTCAAGTGTTGTTATAGTAAAAAGAAACTGGACCTTTGACTGAGGATTTCCATATTGGAATTCTGGGAAGTCCCAGAGTGCAAATCCCATCTGTTTAAGAAGAAACAATCCAATCATCGCTTAACATGGATTCTTTCAAGTCAGTCAACAAGCGTAAATTAAATTCTTACTAAATCAGGCGCTGTACTAGGCACTGGGAATGTAAAGACAAAGAATGAGACAATGCCCTCCCTCAAAGAGCTTACATTCTTTTTGAGGGAGGCAGTATGTACAGATACAAGCATAAATAAAATAAATCTATTCAGGACACATGTAAAGTAAGTGAAAGGTACTTTAGGGAGGGAGAGAAGACATTAGTAGTCATGGGAGCAGGGAAGGTTTTGGATGGAAAGTGATCTATCTTGAAAGCAGAGTCCTCTATGAGAGACAAAATTATCTAATAATAATTACATCAACAGTAATAATAATAATATGATCTTAAAAGGTCTGAGTTCATTGCCATTACAGTCTAATTTTCAGGATTTCAGGTAACAAAGAACTATGAGTCAGAAGAACCAAACAGACACACTTACCATGGAATCTCCATGGAGACCATTCTGGAGAGTAATTTGGAACCATGCCCAAAGGACTATAAATTGTCTATATCCTTTTATCCAGAAATACCACTATTAGGTCTATATCTCAAAGTGATTTTTTTATAAAAAGGGGGAAAGAATTTATTTATACACAAATGTTTATAGTACTTCTTTTTGTGGCAGTTAAAAATTGGAAGTTGAAGATTTGTCCGTCAATTGGGGAATGGCTGAACCAGTTATGGTATATGATTGGTATAGAATACTGTTGTGCCATAAGAAATGATCAGCAGGATGATTTCAGAAAAACCTGAAAATTACTTGAATTGATGCAAAGCAAAGGAAGGAAAACCAGGAGAACATGATACACAGTGACAGTAATTTTGTACAATGACCAAGTATAAATGAATTAGCTATTCATAGCAAAATAATGATCTAAGACAGCTCTGAAAGACTTATGATGAAAAATGTTATATGCCTCCAGAGAAAGGACTTATGGTGTCTGATTGCAGATCAAGCATACTATTTTTTAATTTTATTTTCTTTGTGGGAAGGTGGGTGTTTGTTATATGTCTTCTTCTACAATATGTCCATTATGGAAATCTATTTTGCATGATATCACACATATAAAAATCTGTATCAAACTGCTTACCATTTTAAGAGGAGGGAGAACAGAGAAGGGAGAGAATTTGGAATTCACAGTTTTCAAAAACTGATGTTAAATTTTTTTCATGTCATTGGGAAAAAATAAAATATTGAAAGGTAAAAGAAAAGAAACTCTACAAAGGACAACAGACCTCTTCGTGTATTCCCTATCTAAAGATTGAAAATCATTTATTTAACAAGACTGTTGAAAACAAAACAAAATGAATTCAGTGACAGTGATCATCCCAACAGACTGTGAGCTATCTATTACCTTTGATCTTGTCATGTCCCCAGTATTAAAAGCAAGAGGCCAAGTCTCCCAAGGAGTAAAGCTAAGAGTATGCAGAATCAGTCTGTCTGGACCATACAAAATATCTAATGAATGGGACCATAGATTTAGGACTATAAAGGACTTTAAAAATCATCTAGTCCAACCACCTCATTTCATAATGAATTAAATGAACCCACCACCAAGATGATGACCAAGATCAAACATATTAAAAAGCAGAGCCCGGACTTTAACACAGGCTTAAATCTCCACATTTAATGTCCAGTGACACAGTGGATAGAGTGCTAGGTCTGGAGTCAAGAAGACTCCTCTTTGTGAGTTCAAATTTGGCCTCAGATACTAGTCATTTAACCCTGTTGGTCTTAGTTTCCTCACCTATAAAACAGGCTGGAGAAGGACACAGCAAACCACTCCAGTGTCTTTGCAAAGAATACCCCAAATAGGGTCACAAAGAATTGGACATGACTGAAAAGTGACTGGACAATCACAAATATACTACTCTGCCTTGATCCTGATTCAGGACATGTCAACACTATAGTTCTCAGTACATGGGGAATAAATGGGGAGAGTGACCCCAGGCCACAGGTTGGGGACAGGCTGGGAGGAAAAAAGAAAAAATGAAGAGTGACCTCCAAAAGCCCAGGCTTTAACTGTCACCTTTGATAACTACAGCAAAGTCTTCAAGATGTAAGTAATGGAGGCTGGTAAGAGAATGCGTTTTCACCACCCATTCCTCAGCTGAAATGAGTTTCAGCAATGCTCATGGAGACCAGGGACAATGTCTATTTAACTTGATTTGTATGGCTCCCAGTGCAGCACCATGTAGAGGTGAGTGCTTAATAAGTTTAAGATGATGGATGATGATTTAATTGGGGCAAAGCAATCCACAAGTGCCTTAAGGATTTAAAAACACCAAGGAGAGAATGAACTCAGTGTTCTAAAGAGCGAATAGACTAAATGAATAAAAGAACATTTTCAACTATTAGTAAGTTCAGAAAATGAAAGCTATTGGATAATGGAACAATTTCCAGGGGATCTGGCATTAAGGGCCAGGGAATACAACTTAGTGTTTTTAACTATATTGAGAATAAAAGACCTAACACATTGAATAAAGCAGCCACTTAGCAGAGTCACAGACTTTCAGAGTTGGAAAGGACTGTAGAGGCCATCTAGTCTTTCCCTAGAGTACTGGATTTATAGTCAGTATTTTTTTATTTGAGTTCAAATCCTAATTCCACCTTTGCTACATGTACGACCTTGGCCAAGTCACTTAATTTCTTTGGGCCTCAGTTTTCTCACTTGTAAAATGTAGTTTTGTTGCTGTTGTTGTGGAGTTGTTGCAGTCATATCTGACTCTTCATGACTCCATTTGAGGTTTTCTTGGCAAAAGATACTGGAGTGGCTTGCCATTTCCTTATATAGCTCATTTTACAAATGATGAAACTGAGGCAAATAAGGTTAAATGACTTGCTCAGAGTCACACAGCTAGTAAGTGTCTGAGGCTAGATTTAAATTCAAGCAGATGAGTCTTCCTGATTCCGTGTCTGGTCCTCTAATCACTAGTTTTACTAGGTAAACTCTAAAGTTCCTTCTGGTTCTAACCAAGAAGTTTATCTTCAACCACTCATCATCCAGACACTAATTTGGATTTTCTATTTAAAGGTCCTTTTCCTCTCTAATTTTTTTTGTTTCTATGACATTCTCCAAGATTGTTGAACTTTTATAATAAAGATGCTATTTAGGGAGAAGTGGGGGGAAAATCCCTTATGACAAATCGTTTGTGTACTGTAGGCAAAGTTTGGAAATTGTGGTCCTTGGATATATTTCCTTTTCATTGAAACATTTGTTTAGCATGGACAACTTGGCTTAAATAATCTTCCTTTTCTTCCCTCTTCCCCTTGTACTGACTCAGGAGAATAGTAATGACCTCATGGCATGTGTACCTTTTGAACTGTTAAGAAGTTATAAAGTTGGAGCTAACATTTTAGTAGAAAATTCAGTGAATGTTGGTCAAGAAGAATCTCCTTCATACCAAGATTCATGGAATCTCCCATATGAATACTGTGATTCTCTAGAGTATGAAGAGTAAGAAGTGCTAAGATGGAAAATCAGAGATTGGTCACAAAGCACCATAATCTGCAGAGCACAAACACATAACATGTACTTCTTCAACAGATAAATGTCCCAAGAGGAATTAATTTTCTTTCCTGCTTAACTGAATTTCTCTTAATTATATCTCACCTCCTTTGAGAAAGGTTGTTGGTTTTTTTTTCAAATCCTTCCCAATTCTAATAACTTCTTTCTGTTGATTATCTCTTTCTTATACTGTATATAGCTTATTTTTCCACAGTTGTTTGCATGTTGTCCCACCCACCCCATTAGATTGTGAACACCTCAAAGACAGGGACTGTCTTTAGTCTTTCTTTGTATCTGAAATATTTAGCAAAATAGCCTACATATAGTTGGTGCTTTAAAAAATGCTTATTGACTGACTAATTACTTTATTTTTCATTTTCAAGTCATGAACTACAATAATGTTGACCTGAGAGTGGTTTGTGTTGCTGGTTCTGGGTTTCACTTGACTTCCCTTGGGCCAGCACACATTTTATTCTTACATTGCTCCAAGCTGCTGCCTCCAGGTACATGTGTGCCTTTTACATCAGGTGCCAAAATCATCAGTTACGGTTCTGGTGGTAACTCCCTCCTGACAAAAGGAATTAAAATGTTCTCCCCCCCCCCCTCTCTCTCTCTCTGTCTCTCTCTCTCTCTCTCTCTCTCTCTCTCTGTCACCCCCTCACTCTCTTTCTTTCTCTCCCTGTGTCTCTCTCTCCCTCCTTCTCTCTCCCTCCCTCTCTCTTTCTCTCTTTGTCTTTCTCTCTCTCTCCCTCTCTCTGTTTCTGCCTCTGTCTCTCCCTCTCTCTTGTCTTTCTCTTTCTCATTCTCTCTCTTTGTCTCTCTCTATCTCTCTATGTCTCTGTCTGTCTGTCTCTCTCTTTCACACACACACACACACACACACACACACACACACACACACACACACACACACACACACTTTGCCTTATTAGAAGAGTCCAGAGCTTGCAGAGAAGGAGAAAGCCCAATATTTCCTCATCTTGCTGGAAATGCTACATTGAAAACAATGAAACCCAGGGAGTAAGACAGGGGGAGAAGATAGAGAGGGAGGGTTTACCCTGAAGGACTTTTATGTTTTGGGTTTTCATTGAATCTAGTGGTCTTCATCTTAATTCCCTGGGCATAAGTATCTGAGGATTCAATTGATTATTATAATTGTAATTTTAAAATCTACTCTGGAATCTGTCTAGCCAACTCAGAACTTATTCTTTAATTAGATCTGGAGTTTGCACCCTGTATTTTTTTGTTTACTTTTTTATGGTAAAAACAAATGGTCCTTGAAAATGATGTTTGATTATTCAAAGTTCTCATTTGTTTTCCTTTTTCTTTCAGTAAAACTTTCTTCTAAAACATTTTTAACCCCTCCCTTATGAGTATAGAGTTGGTGTCCATGTTCTGAGTGGCACAATACAGGAAACCTCTTCAGGAGTTCTGAATAGGAGAATATAAACCAAGGAAGGGGGAAAGGTTTGCCCAGAAGTTCTTGCTGTGAGAGTCTTTTGACAAAAGATCAGAGTATGGCTGAGTAGAAATAATGTTGTATTTGGTGTCAGCCAAACTTTGAGTCAAATTAAATCACATCTCAAATATTTACCTACTGTGTGATTTGGAGCAAGTCATTAAACTCTCTGATCCTTAGATTCCTTATCCTGAAAATGAAAATAAAAGTGCAGGCACCACCCACTTCATAGGGGTACACTGGATAGAGTGCAGGTCCTGGAGTGAGGAGGACTCATCTTCCTGAATTCAAATCTGACTTTGGACACTTACTAGCTGCTTAACCCTGGACAAGTCACTTAACTCTTATTTTCCTCATCTGTAAAAGTATTTGGAGGAGGAAATAGCAAACCACTCCAGTATCCTTGCCAAGAAAACCCCAAGTGGAGTCAGGAAGAGTCAGACATAACTGAACAACCCATTTCACAGGGTAGTAATGTACTGTGCAAACTTTAAAATGCTATATGTCATATAACTTGTACTTTTGTTATTATTATAAAATAAACATAGACAGAGAGCTTATTTCTAACCTTAAAAATATATGAGTGCAGGCAGGTAGGTGGCTTAATGGATTGAGAGTTGGACCTAGCAAGGGGAGGTCCTGGGTTCAAATTTGATTTCAGACAATTTCCTAGCTGTGTGACCCTGGGAAAGTCACTTAACCTCCATTGTCTAGTCCTTACTGCTCTTTTGCCTTGGGACCAATATACAGTATTGATTCTAATATGGAAGGTAAAGGTTATATGTATACATACATACATACATACATACATACATANTCCAGTATCCTTGCCAAGAAAACCCCAAGTGGAGTCAGGAAGAGTCAGACATAACTGAACAACCCATTTCACAGGGTGGTAATGTACTGTGCAAACTTTAAAATGCTATATGTCATATAACTTGTACTTTTGTTATTATTATAAAATAAACATAGACAGAGAGCTTATTTCTAACCTTAAAAATATATGAGTGCAGGCAGGTAGGTGGCTTAATGGATTGAGAGTTGGACCTAGCAAGGGGAGGTCCTGGGTTCAAATTTGATTTCAGACAATTTCCTAGCTGTGTGACTCTGGGAAAGTCACTTAACCTCCATTGTCTAGTCCTTACTGCTCTTTTGCCTTGGGACCAATATACAGTATTGATTCTAATATGGAAGGTAAAGGTTATATGTATACATATATATATAAACTATGTGGTAGGTAGGTAGGTAGCACAGTGGAAAGAGCCTGGAGTTGGGAAAGCCTGAGTTCAAATCTGACCTCAGAAACTTCCCAGCTATGTGACCCTGGACAAATCACTTAACTCTGATTGCTTCTCTATCTTAGAATTGATAGCAAGACAGAAAGCCCAGGAGATATATTTACATATGAATTCCTAAGAAAATAATGTTTGCAAGAGTCCCTCAATTTGTCTGATTTGCTTCTTAGGTCCCAGGTAACCACATATTTTTCCTATCCCTTGTCCTGTCTCTGAATTAAAACATGGAATGTAGTGAGGGAGCATGAGTCCTGAGACATCAGAATTTTGAGCCATAAGGGAAAAGCTGCCCCTACAATGATGAATATGAAGAATACAGAGCAGTATGGGAAAATTTATATGAATTAACTACTGCAAAGTGAAGTAAGCAGAACAAGAAAATAAAAGAAAATGTGCAATAAGGACAGTATAAATGGGAATATCAGCAACCAAAACTAAAGGCTCTGTCATTATACTGGCCAAGTAAGGCCTCAGATAAGATAAGAGAAAGGACCTCTAACCTTTTTTTTAAAGTATGCTGAAGTAGGTGGGAGGGTTGGACTAGACAAATGTGTTCGTCATTTTGCTGACATGCACTTTTTCCCCTCCCTTCTCCTTCTTAAAATAAAGGATGACTTTGAATGAAAAAGAATGGAAGGATATATTGTGAAATAAAGGTAGTATGAAAATAAAAGATATTGATTTTAAAATCAACAAAAAAGAATAAAAGAATAAAAGAGAAAGAAAGACAGGAAGGAAGGGAGAAAGGGAGGAAGGGAGGAATGGAGGGAGGGAGGAAGGAAGGGAGGAAGGGAAAAAGGGAGGAAGGAAAGAAGGAAGGAAGAAAGAAAAGGAAGGAATGAAGAAAAGGAAGGAAAGAATGAAGAAAAGGAAGGAAAGAATGAAGAAAAGGCAGGAAGGAATGAAGAAAAGGAAGGAAGGAAGGAAAGGAAGAAAGAAATCTTCTATAAACAACTTCTGACCAGTGGACCAACTGGCTCTTAATTAGGAGCCTCAGATTACAGATTTAAGGTTCAAAAGGATCTTAGAGGTCATTTAGTCCAGAAGTGTCAAACATGTAGCCCTCTAGCTCTGTGAGCCTCAGGACAGATTAAAATGCAGTTCGGGAATATTTAACAAAAGAAATAAAAATCCAATAAAACAGATGTTAATTTATGATTTTTGAAGTCAATATGTGGCCCACAGAGATCCTCACATACCATTAATAGTCCCCATTTTTGTTTGAATTTGACACCTTTGATCTAGTCCAACTGCCTCCCATTATAATGTAAGACTTCAGAGAAGTCAAGAGACTTGCCCAGTCTTGGCTTGTGGAAGGTTCCCATTCTCTGAATAGACAAATTAATTTTTAATAAAAATGGATTTTTATAATTGGAGACTGGAGAATTATGACAAGTTTAGGTTGGCAGTTCATTTTGGAAAACAGGACACACTAGAAGTGTTGTGCTACATTCTTAAAATCCGGGGTCCCATCAGCTTAATACTTCAAATGTGCATCTTTTAAAATAACTTTCCCCTAGTAGAAGCTCAAATTGCTTCCATTTTTGCTTTTTTCTCTTCATCTCCACTCTTTTCTTCTTCCTTTTTATTATCTGTTCTGGTAAAGTTGCAAATGAACCTCTAGGATTGCTGAGCCTTTAGAATGCCCAGTGTTTTGTTGAGCCTGCAGCCCTTTCAAGTTCATCTTTCTCTCTGAGGAAGTTGTTTTGCATACATTTTTATGTGGAATATAGTTTCTCTGGCTCTAGCCTGAGACATTTATTTGCGGGAAATACAATGCCAACTGCCAGTGCCTAGCAGCTATTGTTATTAGGCATTTTCTCCCCTATATATTTCAGCTGGAAGCAAGGCACTTGTTCTCATGCTTTGAAAAAGGCAGAATCTACCTCCACCCACACACCCATTGCCCTTTAGATTTGAACTTCAGTTCATTTTTGAGTTGATAAACACAATACATGATTAAAGAAATGCTTGGACAAACTTAAAATGTGCATATAAGACATTTTGAAACCAAAAAAATCTCCAGGACTTTTCAGCAAATCTTTGGGAGAAGATGCAAGTAGGAAGAAAGTGACTAACAATTAGATAGCAAATTCTGAAAGTTAGTTTCAGACATATTTTTACAATTTTTGCTTCTATTGGTCCAAACACTGAACTCAGAAATTCTTATACATTTTCAATATATTTCATGAAAGAGGAGGTAATGTTAGTTTTTTTAAAATCATTTAGCTAATTCCTTACTTCTCAGTGTGGTTTGCTGTGTTCTCAATTAGCTCACTTGATTAGAGTGCTATGGTAATTGAGGATGAGGTCATGAGTTTGATCTCTGCATGCCTGGGTTAGCTTCCCTCTGCTCTATGGCCAAAGGCTGTTTCCCCAGATGTAGCCAGCTGTTCTTCAGATGTATGCATTTGGCCTCAAGAAAGCTTGGGTTTCAGACTTTGGATTTATTAACACAAAACCATTTCCATCACTAGGGAAAAACAATAGCAAAACTCAAAGGTTGTGACTTTCTTAATAGCTTTTTTTTTCATCAAAAGGTGTCTAGATACTAATAATTACTAATAATGCAGGGTCAGGGAAATGCTGTGGTGCCAGCCAAGTTGCATTTCAGACAAGCATTTAAGAAATTTTGTCCTGCTAGACAAAATGGAGAAATTTGCACAAGATGAAAGTGGAATTATGTGGATTCCAAACTATTTGATTCTAACTAATCATGACTGATTGGTTGAAGTCAATCTGGAGCAAACTAATGGTGTATCCTGGAGAACCGTCCATGGCTCTGTGCCATCCAATATTTTTATCAGTGACTTAGATGACATGAAGGCTTGGGAGGATGGTGATCCAATTCAAAAGGGAATATCAGGATCGATCTAAAAATATCTTGACAGGCTATACCAATTGGTTGGATCAAATGAGATGAAATTGAACAGTAAAATCCTATATTTGGTTCCAAAAAAGATCAATTGTACTTGCACAGGATGGGGAGATATTTCCGGGTAACCGTTTATGTGAAAAAAAAGATCTATGGGGTTCTAGTGAATTACCCCATTGAACATGAGATTTTTATTTTTGGTTTTGTTAATATGAATACTTTATATTTTTGTAAATAATTATACATTTCCTTTAAACTATCAGTTTTAGTAGTATATACTAGTGCATTTTCTTTTCTGATCAGTTGGGTTTTTTCTTCTTTATTTTGAATTCACTTTGTTTTTAAATTTTGACTATTTTATTTTCCCTTTTTTCTTTCACATGAGCTAATGATTTATCATTTTGATCAATCTCTTTTTTAAAATAACCCAGATTTTTTTTTGCCTTTTAGCATTCAATAGCCTATTTTTAAATTTCATCTATTTCTCCTCATATTATCAAAAATTGTTGTGACTTATTTGGAGTTGTTCATTTACTGATTTTCTAGGGCTTTTTTTGAGTTGTATGCTCAGAATACTTTTATGTTATAATGTTTTCAGAGATAGACTTTCCCTCTGAGAACTGTCTTTGCTATGCTCCATAAATTTTAGAATATTGCCATATTTCTATAATTTGGAATACATATAATTTGTTCTTTAGACCCACCATGATGTAGGGTATTATTATTTAGTTTGCTATTAGGTCAGCCCATTTTATGAACATTTTCTTTATTGATTTTAAAAATTTTAGTATGTGCTATAAATGATGCGCTTAATTTTCTGCCTTTTTATACTCATTTATAATTTCTTTATGCCCTAGAACATGAACAATTTTTGTCAAGGTGCCACATAATACCTAGATTTATGTGTATTTTTTAATATTCCAATTTACAAATACATATATCCTCAGTGTGAGTAAACACCGTGACATAACTGACAAAGGAAAGAAATCTTGTCTTATGCTGCATTAACAGAAGTATAGTGTTAAAAAAAGGCAAGTGTTCATTTTCCCGTTGCACTGTTTAGATTATATCTGATCTATTGTTTTTAGTTCTGAGCACCACGTTTTAAGAAGGACATTGACAATTCTGAGCACACATAAAACAAAACAACTAGAGTAGTGAGAGAACCAAAGAACATGCTGTGTGACTATTGATTGAAGAAACTTTGAATGTTTAACCTGGAAGAAAGAAGACTTAGGGGTAATGTTATAACTATCACGTCTCTAAAGAGCTGTCCTGTAGAAGAGGGATTGGATTTTCTCTTAACCTCAGAAGGCCCCACTGGTTGGTAATGGGGTAGAAGTTTCAGGGAGATAGATCTTGGTGCAATATAAAGAAAAACTTCATAGCAACTAATTGGCCCAAAGTGAAATGGGCTGCCCTCAAGGGTCCTGTGATTTTCTTTACTTGCTCTTTCAAGTGGAGGCTGGATAACCACTTGTCAGGGATTTTGTCAAGGAGATAACTATTTATAAGTGGTTTGGATGAAGGAAATGAAACATCTTGTTGTGTCTTGCTTTTGTTAGATTTTTAAAATTGGAAGGCACCTTAACCATCATTCACTCTGTCCTCTTACTTCAAAAGATAGTAAGAGTTAGAAGTTAAAGGAATTTTTAAGACTATCTAATCCAAATCCCATTATTTTATAGTAAATAAGAGTTTAGAGATGACTAATTTGTCCAAAGTGTTCATTGTTGTTGTTCAGTTGTGTCCAACTCTTTGTGGCTCCATTTAGTTTTCTTCACAAAGATATTAGAATGGTTTGCCAGCTTATTTTACAGATGAGGAAAATGAGGCAAACAGGGTTAAATGAATTGCCTAGTGGCACATAATAAGTGTCTGAGGCAGGATTTGAACTCATGAAGTTGAGTTCCAGGCTCCAGGCCCAGTACTCTATTCACTCTGCCAACTAGTATAACCAAGATTCATATTTATGTCTTTTCACTCCAAATCGAGTGGTCTTTCTATGATATGTTATAGAGAGGAAGATGACAAATAGTTTATTTTAAAAATGAAATAGTTTATATTTGTTTTGTAATTTACTAATTACTTCCATTTTGGATCATTGTGCTTTTATAACTTTCTCATCAAGATGATAATGCAACTATTATTATCCTCATTTTACAAATAAGGAAACTGAGGTTCAAAAAGGTCATCAAGTTACTCATCTGAAAGCTCAGAGTTGGCCACTGGCAGATCTAGGACTCAGGGTGGGTTGACTGACTACATAACCAATGCTTCCCCCCATTTCCCCACTAGATCAAAGGAGGAAACAAAGACTAAAAGATATCAAGTGATTCACCCAGCTAGCTAGTGTTAGTACTGAGAAAAATAATCAGTCTCCTGACTTCAGATTCAGTCAGATCCAGATTCTGTTGTATCATGCCACTTTTCCTCAACTCAACTTTGGACTTATACTATAATACAAATAGGGAGGATAAGATATTGGCTTGCAAACTAGCTCAGACTAGTTTAAATGTCTGGGAATCTATCAAGCTCATAAATTAGGAAAAGAGAGGAAAAACATTTTTATTTAGGAAGAAAGAAAATGGCTTACAAGTTCTTTTATGCGTCTAACCTATACCCCAGTTCAAATAAAAATAGTACAGAATTAGGGACTCTAGCTCAGTGATATTAATTTCCTAGAGGACATACCCTCTAGCAACATTTAAACCTTACTGGAAAGGATGAATTTAGGCTGAGAAAACTAAGCAGATCTTATTTCTAATGAATGGATATGCCACCCTAAGAATCATTATGGAGGAAAGAGGTTGGAATTTTATTAACTAAAAATAAGATTGGTAATTATTCATGTATTCCATTCATTTTAATAAGTTCTTATTAAGTAGTTTTAGTTCCTCAGAGGAAGGTACTGTGCAAGACTGTTGCACCTGCTCTCAGAGAGCTTAATATCTACTCGGAGAGGTAAGATTTAATGATAAGAAACCAATGTGAGCAATAGGAGCCAATGTGATCAAGTTTTTAAAAAGCTAGAAGAAGCTATTATAAAAGATAATCAAGAATTTTCTATACGGTCAGCTCCCAAGATCAAGGTCTGAACCTTTTTACGTTTGACAATCAATACATTGTACATACTAGGTCCTCAATATACGTTTGAAAGAATGAATGAATTCATATAGTTGACTTTTTATTCACCCAAACATCTCTTCAAAAATCAGAAGACAAAAGTCAGAAGGCAGATCAGAGTCTCTACTCATTCCAAAAGATAAAATAAATGACTATTATCCCATTAAAACAAAAGCCAATATTTTTCTGCAGGACCTTAGTAATAGTATTTATCAGATAATGAATTTGTACTTTAGTTCTTTGAGAGTACATAATATAAGCCCCTGAAGGCCATTGTATCAATGGAGTCATGTGAATTAACAATTTGGGGTTCAGGTGATATATGAAGGACAGCAAGACAACATGCAAAAGAAAAAGAAAACAAGTTAGTGGAAAGAAAAACAGCCATTTTGTGTTGTATAGACCAAAATTTGATTTTCTAATTTCTTACACACACATACATTTTTGAACCTGTTCTTTCAGTATAATGTAGTCAGTATCATATCACAAAAACAACCTGTATTCACAGTGGTGTCTGGAAGAGAAGAATCCTATGTGCTCCTCCTCAGTCTCCTTTCCTGTATCTTTATCCAGATAATACTTGTTAATCATAGAGTTATCCCCCCAAGACTCAGTCCTCTCCTTTCCTCCTTTCTACATTATTTCTCTAAGTGATCTCATCAACTCCCATGGTTCCAATTATCATCTCAGAAATGGAATCTCAGACCTATTTGATCAAACTGAATCAAAATGAAAAAAGGAAAGAAGAAAAAGAGGGAGGGAGGAGGGAGGGGAGGGATTGAGAAAGGGGAGCGAGGGAATAAGGGAGGAAGGAAAGGAGGGAAGTAAGAAGAATCATTGCTGGTCACTGATAACAGCTAAAATGAAAGCCAAGGCTTCTGAATGGTCCATATAGTCCTCCTTTGCCTCAGGAGAAATCACTTTTCCTCTCTGGGTCTCACTTTCCTCATTTATAATTTGGCCTGATGGTCTCTAAAGTCCCATCCAATTCTAAATATTTTAGAGAAGATATCATGGTGTAAGGCACATAGCCCATAGGTGGCCCACCACACTCCCCAGTGCAGCCTGAACCAGATTAAAATATAATTGGGATATGGTTAACAAAATAAATAAAAATACAATAAAATATAGATCATATCACATTTTAAAACTGTCAGTTTATACCCACAGGAGTTCTTATGTATGGACTAGTAGCTCATGTTTTCTATTTGGGTTTGACATTACTGATGTAGTGGATATGATGGTGGACTTGGTGTCAGAGGCCTTGGGTTTGCATCCCAATTCACAATCCATTAGCTTTTTGACCTTGAACAAATTCCTTAAACTGTCTTAGTTTCTTCATCTTTAAAACAAATTCAATTGTTTCTAAAGTCCATTCCAGCTCCAGATCTATGATACTACAACCTACTATGGTGGATTATGATGAACTCAGGTCCAGGTGAGATTCTAAAGATTTTCAGTTCACCTTAACCAAAAGCTGCACTGTCATCTCCACAATAATAGCAGGCCAATCTATAAAACCACCAATCTTGGCAGGCTGTGCAGGCAGCTCTAAGGAGGACAGAATCCAGGGTAGCAATTAGAATTGGAGAAGGAAGAGCAAGAGGAAGAAGAAGAGGTCAGGGACCAGTCAATAATCAGCACACCTTCTTTCCCTGCCATCCCTCCCCCCACAACTGGCACTCTGGAGTGTTCTCTTAAGTCTGCTGATTAATTGAGCTTCAGATTTTCAGCAGTGCACTTCTGCCATCTAGAGGTTCTCATATATATTTATATATTTATATATATATTTTAAAAACATCCAAAATAAAAAGCCTTCTAGTAGAAGAGGATTTTGTTGCCAAGAACATAACAAAGGTAATATTAACCAGGGCTCCGATGTAAGCATTGCGTTCCAAAAACAGTAAAACTCAAAATAGAAAAATATGTTGTTCTCTCTCTGTCTTTCTCTCTGTCTCTGTCTCTGTCTCTGTCTCTCTCTCTCTCACACACACAATTTCTCTTCTTTCTTATGTACTCTGCCTCATACTTTCTTTCTCTCATTCTTTTGGTCTTTCACATTCTCTCTCATTCTCTTTTTATTGCTCTTTCATTTTCTCTTTCTCATATTTTCTCATTCTTTCTTTCTCTCATTTTCTTTTAATCTTCCTCATTCTCTCTCATATTCTCTTTTCTCTCATTATCCTATTATCTCTCTCATTCTCTCTGCTTCATTCTCTCTCATATTCTCTCTCTCCTTCTTTCTTTCATTCTCTCTGTCTCTGTTTCTCTGTCTTTGTTTCTTGTCTCTTTCTCTGTCTTTCTCTCTCCTGTCTCTGTCTGTCTGTTTTCCCTTTTCTATTTCATAAGCCAGAAAAATGGGAGATAATGGACATCTGAGTCATTCTAGAAGACAATTAGACCCTTAAATAACTAAAAATACAAATGGAAAATTGTCCTTTCTTTCCATAAGAAGGAAATGGAATCTTTAAAAAATAACTTTCCATTGTATATATTTTGTATCTACCATTTATTTATTTGCATGTTATTTCCCCTATTAGAATGTAAGGTCCTTGAGGGTAGGGACTGTTTATTTTTCTTTGTATTCCCTTAGCATAGTGTCTGTCACATAGTAAGAGTCTGATAAATGCTTGTTAATTTCAATTCATTCTGGTATCTTAGGAGGGGAATCTTAATTTAGATGATGTCGCTTTTGGCATTTTCTTTCATCTCAAGAGATCCTAAATACTTTGCAAGCCCAGGCACTTTAGTATCCTGGTAGAGTGCAATCAACTAGAGTAAAGGAGAGGAAAAAAACCCAAAACAAAACAGAAATGAAAAAAGGAAAATGCCTGCTACTTCAGGCACAGAGGACTGAAAAAAAAAAAGCAGCTAAGGAAGCTGCTGCTGCTGAGATAGAGAAGGGAAAACATTTCAAGGAGAGGGATTGACAGTATGAAAATGCCCTTAGTTTTTGAGCACTCCCTAAGGGAAGCTTGTGCCACTTGCTGGCTTTTTCAGTGTGTCCCTAAAGTAATTCATTAATATATTAATAGTCTATGTTTGCTGTCTGGGAGCAAATTGGGAGAGATCCAACTGCAGAAGAGCATATCAATATGTAGACAAGATATAAGGCCGGATTTGAAGCTCTTTAGAGGGCTGACTGCCATAGAAAATTGGTCCTGGAATGCTCTTTCTGAAGACACTAGCAAAAGCAATCAGTTTATGCCCCACGTGAAAGTCAATAAGATTTAATACCACTTTTCCTAAAAGAGAGATTTTTAGGCAGAAACTTTATACACATACACAACAAATATATTAAGTCGATGCCCTTTATTTGCCAGTGGCCAGTACTTAGCACAAGGAATAGGAATGAATATAAAACAATCATAGTCTTATAAATCCTACATGCAGTTCTATGCAGTCCCAATTGTCTACTTTCCTAATTCTCTGGACAGGAGAATCAGAAGACCTAAATTTAATCCCCAAACCTGCCATCTACTATCTGTGTAACCTAGGGCAAAACAGCCTCTCTGGGCTTCAGTATGCTCATCTGAAAAATGAGGTGTTGGATTAGATGACCTCCTGGGTCCCTGCTGACTGTGTAAAATGATGATTCTATGATCTAGATATTCATTTTTCACTTGCATCTTCAGTCATGGCTCAAGAACACCAGATAGATATATCTCTAAATCTCACTGAATCAACTTGTGAGAGCCCTCTGTCCCCTGGTATTCTCTGACAGAGCAGCTAAATTGCAGGGAACACATACCAAGACTTTAACTTGGGAAAAACCAAAGACAACCAGACAATTTAATAAAAAAAAGGCAGACGAGTCAGGATAAAAAGCATTCATTTGGTGCCATGTAGGCATACAGATCGATTGATTTACTGATTTCTTTTTATCTCTTCCACCATGTTTTAGAGTGCATAGATATTGGCTTAAACTTTCAAGATGGCTTGCTTTCACAGTGGTGACTGACTGATGAGCAAGCTTCAGGAGCCCCACTATTCCCACCCTCATCCTCCAGCCAACACTTATTCCCTCTTTCCTTTCTCCAGGTTTTGTGAATTTAGAATGTTAATTGTTTGGAAACCTTTGGCCTAATTTTTTATTCTGGACATGGCCTATTAGGCTGACCTCAATACTAGATATGAATGTTCATAGTAATTTTCTATAGATCGTATGCCTCATTTCTGATGTAATTTAATTCAATAAGTGTATATGTATATGTATATATATATGCATATATATGTATATATATATTTTTCCCATGCACAACATTTCCATATTGGTCATGCTGTGAGAAAATATTCATATATAAAACCAAAACCCCAAATAAAAGCACACACAAATAAAATAGAGAGAATATACTTCAATCTGCATCTAGACTTATTCAGGCTTCCATCTCTTGAGGAGGATAGCATTTTTTTGGTCAAAAGTGCATCAGAATTGTATTGCTGAGAATAGTTAAGTCTTTCACAGTTGGTCATCATACAGTATTGTTGTTACTGTGTATGATGTTCTTCTGGTTCTGTTATTTCGGTTTGTATCAGTTCATCAATCTTTCCAGTTTTTTTTCTGAAAACATCCTGCTCATTGTTTCTTATAAAGAAATAGTATTCTATCACCATCACATACTACAATTTGCAACAAGTATAAATGAAACATATATATATATATATACAAGGCATTTTTGTGTTAGGTGTTTGGGATACAAAAACAAAACACTCTCAGACTTCATGGGCTTATATTCTACTGAGGGAAAAGGAAAAATACAATGAGAACACAAGTATATAATAGATAGATAGATAGATAGATAGATAGATAGATAGATAGATAGACAGACAGATAGGGAGATGGATGAATGGAAGGATGGATGGATGGATAGATGGATGAATATATGGATAGACAGATAGAGAGACAGATGGATAGATGGATGAATGGATAGATAAATTGATAGAAAGAAAGCAGCCAGATAGATACATAGATAGACAGATGGATGGCTAGAGAGATATAGATAGAGATAGATATAGATAGAGAGATAGAGATATATGATAGAGATTATACTTACCAAGTAATAGTATAGATAAGTATGTGTGCATGTATAGATACAGATACATCTATCTATCTATCTATCTATCTATCTATCTATCTATCTATGCCTGCATGTAGCAGTTATGTGGTATATTACTGGGCTTGGAATCAGAAAGACACCATCTTGATAAGTTTAAATCTAATCTCAGATACTTACTAACTGTGTGATCCTGGGCAAGTCACTTAACTCTATTTGTTTCAGTTTTGTCTTCCATAAAATAAACTGGAGGAAGAAACGGCAAACCATTCCAGTAGCTTTGCCAAGAAAATCCCAAAATAGGATCGCAAAGTCAGACATGCCTGAAAAAATCCAACCACTATACTTACATACATACACGCACACCCACATATATGTGGATATGGATATATAGACATCTCTATATATGCCAAGTAATAGAATGCAATTTTACAAGGGGGGAAGTGCTCATACCTGGGAGAATCAGGAGAGCCATTAAGTCCCCTGAGTTATACTTTGCAGAAAGTTTGGGATCACAAGCTTTGTGCTAAATCCAGGCCTCTCAACTCTAAACAGGGCTGACAAAAGTGAATTCAAATGGGAATATAGAGATTGGTCTGTGGTTTACAAAGGAAAGATCAAAGGTACCTAAAAGCCAGCTGTGTCCCTGCTTGCTAAAATGACAATGGGGAGAACTTCTAGTGCCCTCTGTTGGTTTTTCAGCAGTAGTTCATTAACAAATCTCTTCCAAGATTTGTTGTTGTTCATAACAGGAAGATGACCCCACACAGACTCTGTATTCCCCCCCCAACTAATTCTACTCTCTGTCCCCTGTTCTCACCCTACTTTCTGCCACTTCGATGACTTATTCCCTCCCATGTCCATTCTTGAAATAGACTCTCACCTCTGCCTTACTTCTCTGTCTGCTGAAATCCCAAATCTCATCTTTCTTTAAGGATCAATTGAGATACTCTCAACCACACACACACACACACACACACACACACACACACACACACACACACACACACACACACACCATCCTGAAGACTCCCTTAAGCCACACCAATAAGAGTTATCTCTTTGTCTTTAATTTCTCCCAATACCGTTTCTGGTTTTTCTTTGCCCTTTCTACATTCTGGTTTATAATCACACTTGCTTGGTATTTTGAATATTCTCTACCTTCCCCTCACCTCAGTCCTATAATACTGTAGTATCTTGCATAAATCATCATCGTCATATTTCCAGCACTTAGAACTATGTGCCTGGCACATAGTTTCTTCTTAATACCCATTTGTTGAATTCTGTTAAATGACCCCACTGATCGATTTTTAACAGGACGAGAACATTGGTTTTTATTCCATTTGTGATTATGAATTCTAAATTATCTCTTAAGTCCTTTCCAGATCTCTACCCTCTGAATTTTTCTGAATCATCTAAACTCTAACATAATCTCACCTTGTTATAGACAGCACACATTTGTATAAAACTTACTGGACTAAGAAAAATAATCTATAACTCCAGAGCTGAGCAAAGCCCACTGACCTTTGGGAGTCTGAGGACCATGCCCTTGGTCTCACTAGAACTGATCCATAAACAGATAGTGAACTATTGCTATAAAGACATATTCAGCTTAAAATGGTTCTGTAAGATTGATTAGGGGATGCTAGGTAGGGCAATGGATTGAGCACTAGGCTTGGAATCAGAAAGACTCAAATTCATGAGTTCAAATCCAGCCATAGGCACTTACTAGCTATGTAACCCTGGGCAAGTCATTTAACCCTGTTGGCCTCAGTTTTATCATCTTTAAAATGAACTGGAGAAGGAAATGCAAAACATTATGGAATCTTTGCCAAGAAAACCCCAGATGGATTCAAGAAGAATTGGACTCTACTGAAACAAATGAACAAAAAATACAACAAAAATTAGTTAACATCCAGATAAGCACCTTCTCAAACTACCCACTTTAGAGCATAAGAATTATTGTCTTGGGAGATGAAATGAGCATTAGAGATCACTGACTTAGTCCCAGCTAGCCTACTTTTTAACTGTTCTGTGGTAGATTATTTCCTTATCAGATCTAAGAGCAATTTACATGCACCAGTAAATAGATTTAGTTTTATACTCTGGACCAGAAAGGAAAAATTAAATGGAAATGAAATTAGTTAAGATAATAGTTATTTCCAATTAGTCTTTATTCTAACCCCTTTCTTTGGTTTTACTTTTACTTTATCTTTCACCCGCCTTAGCCTCCTAGCATTTTCCCAAATACACTCCAACTCCTCACCATCTTTCAGACTCCTCATTCCAGTATCTACCCCTCTTCTCCTTGCCCATTGACCATTATGGACATCATGGATAGAAACTACCCTATTGATCAATCAACAAAAAAAGCATTTATTAAGCACCTACTGTGTGTCAAGCATCATGTTGGTTACTGGGAATACAAAGACAAAAATGTAAGGGTCTCCACTCTTAAAAAACCTATATTCTATTGTATAGATAACATTTTCATATCTAAGTGTATTTACATACATAAACACACACCCATACGTGTATATGTATATATATATATATATATATATATATATATATAT
>NC_058130.1:663114634-663179815 GCF_016433145.1 Gracilinanus agilis
AGAGAGAGAGAGAGAGAGAGAGAGAGAGAGAGAGAGAGAGAGAGAGAGAGAGAGAGAGAGAGAATAAACATAAAACAAATAACAAAGGTAATTTAGGGAGGGAAGAGGAAGGCAGTAGCAGTTAGAAGGGAATAAAAAATAATTCTTCCTAGAGAAAGTAGTATTTAGTAGTATTTTAGTTGAATCTGAGAGGAAGGAAGGGTCCTAAGAGGATGAAGTTAGGAGGGAGTGTATTCCAAGGATGGGTGATGGCCAGGGCAAAGGTACAGAGATGGGAGATAGGAGCATGTGGATGAACAAGTTCCAGGTACATAAAAGCCATGTAGAGAATTAATAGACTAGCTCTGGCACTTTTCACAGGATGGTATGCAGTAAGTTGCCAAGAAGGAAACAAAATAGGTTTTTAGAGATGCAGAACTTTTTTCTTTAGAAAAAAAATGTTTTACCCAGTCCTGTTATTTCATTGATATAGGAAAACATGTTATTTATGCATGTAGGCATTTGCTATAAAATGTTTAACAACTGGCTCTCTAAAACTATGTATGCACAATGCTCTTTAAAGATTAGTCTACATAATTAACGTTTTCCCATCACTTAAATCTAAACAATAAATAGATCAGTCAATCAAGCCCTCATTTGTAATTTTCACCCATTTCTGCAGTATAAATACTCACACTGGAATTTTAAGAATTAGCTCTCAGAATCCAGTACAATTTGTCTCCAGCTCCCGCCTGTACATATGTGTTTCACCTCAAAAACAGGTCTTTTGCTTACCCATTACACACCCCAAAAGCAAGCCAGATAAATATTTAATTACCTTTACTGAGAAGTAAAAAGGCTTTAGTTTGAAATAGGCATGACATCCATCCACTAATTATATTAGGAAATTGATGAGAGCACTGCTTTTACATCTGATTATCTTGATACCTACTGAATCAAAAGATATTTTCCCCTCATTAGCAGTAAAATATGTAGGGGTAAAAATCGATTGGTCCAAGTATTGTTTCCTTTATTCTGGTCATAATCATTTTATTTAATAAGGAAGGACTAGGTTCAATAAAGGATTCATCTGGCTTCAAATGATAGATCGATTTTATGGAGCTTAACATGCCGTGGAAGCCAGACAATTTCTTATTGAATCTAACTCCTATAACATGAATCACAACCCTTTCCTCAGCTTGCTTCTTTTATCAATCAGGCTTCATTTAATATCTTTGGGTATTTTTTTAAAAGGTGCATCCTTTATCCTTTCTGTCATAATTAATACTGTGGGTGATTAGCTTCTGGGGCTGAAATCTCTTTTATCTACATGCAAGCCACCTGTGCTGTTTTCCTTTGCTGCTAGAAATGAGGACACTTAATTTTTATTCCTTCTTCAATTACTCCTCAGTGATTCCTTTAATTGGGATGTCTATTTTCATGGTTCTATAGGGACCTTAACTTTTAAAAGCATAACCCTGGACAGATTGGCTTACTTTAGGGGGACAACTGCTCCTTGCAATGTCACTTCCAATTCCACTGGGCAGAAGATGAGTGAAGCATGTGGGTTACCAATATGGTATGAGGCCATGGCACACTGTGGATGCTTCAGATCCAAATGAAAAAAGGGAATAAGTCAGAACAAAGGCATGCCTGAGTAGGCAGATAAGGCTGAGCTTGCTTTTGAGGTTGGAGCATCTCGTGGATAAAGAATGGAAGCCAATAAGCTCGATTTCCAATATGAGAGTTGGACTAGCTCCACAAAGGAGGCCAGGCACATTCCTATGATTCCAGGCCATCTGGAAGTGTTTCTGGACTTGATGAGCCAGCCACTTCTACTTCTTCTTGCTCCTAAAAGTGAAGAAAGTGTCGCTTTCAGATAGGCCTCCGCTAATATAGTGTCTCTCATTTTTCCAACTCATAGAATCATAAGCTTAGAGTTAAAGGGATTTCATATTCCCTTAGACCGTTCCTTATTTCAACCATGAAGCCTGTTTGCAATATAAGATTGGTACTGTGGAAAGCTCATTGTGTTTGGTCAGAAGACTTGGATTTGAATTCTAGCTCTGCTATTTCTTATTGTGGGATGCTGGGGAAGTCAAACAAATCCTTATTTCAACCACGAATCTCATTTCCTATATTAGATTGTATGGAACCATGGAAAGCTCATGGAGTTTAGTTAGGGGACCTGGATTTGATTCCTTGTTCTACTAGTTCTTGATTGTGGGGACAAAAAAGAAGGCAAGCCCTCTGTGCCTTAGTTCTTCATTTGTAAAATGCTAGGGGGGTTGACTCAGTGGCCTTTAAGGTCTCTTCCAGATCTGAATCAATGGTCAGCCAACAGTGGTCATTTATTCAAAAACTGCCAGTGATGGAGAATTTAATATCCTCCAAGATAATCTATTTCACGTTTGGACCGCTCTAATTATTTTCCTTTGTTTTGAAGAATATAAGAAATTGCAAATGTTGAAAGAGTATCTGGCCTGGAGTCAGGAAAACAAGTTCAAATCTAGTCTCCTATGTTTACTAGCTGTGTGACCCTGGAAAAGTCACTCAACTGCTGTTTGCCTCCGTTTCCTTGCCTATATAATGAGGATAACATCTGCCTCTTGGGGTTGCTGTGAAGCTCAAATGAAATAATAATTGTAGAACATTTAACACTATGCCTAGTACATAATAAGCACTTTATAAATGTTAATCTATTATTATTCAATTAAATCTGCCTCCCTGCAACTCCCACCCTTTTGTTTCTAGTTCTACTTTCTAGGCACAGAACAATTCCATTATTTCTTCTATGAAATGACCTTTCGGATACTCGAAAACAGCTATAATTGGTCTCCTGGAAGTCTTTTCTTCTGCAGGTTAAACATTTCTGGTTTCTTCAAATTTAACATTTTAAGTTTGTTTCTTCACCTTTCTATTTTGATTTGTAAATAAAATACAGAAATATTTTTCTCTAGGTAATTTGTTTTGAATGTGTTCTATTCGACATGCTTTGAATATCTAAGAATGAATAATTCCAGGACCCTGGAATTGGAGACAGGAAGACATAATTTGAAATGCTAGCTCAGACACTTAGTAGCCTTGCGACCTTGGAAAGGCCAGTTTACTTCTCTGGACCTTAGTTTCTTTTTCTGTTAAATAAAGGGTTTGTACTCAATGGCCTCTAAAGTGGCTGCTTCCAAATCTAAGTCTATGACCCTATGACAAACTGTTGGAAAAAGCCACTAGTGTCGTCTTACTTCTTTTCCTCTCAAATCCTTGCGGTCTAGTTTTTAACCTAAACAGTTAACTGAATCTCTCTCCAAGGTTACCAAATATCCCTTAATCAGTTATAGACTTTCCCTAGGACTTACCTTTTTTTTTCTCTCAGTAGCATTTAGCTACTGCTGAACTTCCTTCCTTTTGAGCACTCTCCTCTTTATATTTTGGTGACATTGTTCTCCTGTTCTCCTCCAGTATGTCTCATTTATTGAATCTTCATTCCTCCTGTGTATGTCCCTACAATTCTGTTCTTGTACCTGTTTCTCTGTTTGTATTATTTCTTGGTGATCTCACCAGCTATTTTGGGTCCTGTTATTATCTCTATGCAGATGGTTCCCCCTTCACTCCTCAGCTCCCCTATTCTAGATTATCTACTACCTTTGGGTGTTCAGTTAAGACTAGTACCTCTCGTGTGAGGGTTCAACAAGATCTTTTCATGGCTGGTTTCCTCCTTTGGTGATCATGTGCCACCCAACTCTCCACTATGGTCCCAAGAAGCTATAGTATGCACAGTGGCCATACTGCCATAAATAATCTTAACGGGCAAGCTACACCAGGTTGAGGGTAATGAATAGGTCTTAAACCCATTGGTGAATTAGCAGAGTGTCTACTTCAGGAAAGATATCTTCTAGAAGAAAGATCAGATGAGAGCAATTTGTTCCAACAGCCATGGTTGCAGTTGAAGCAGAAACTGTAGAGAGCTTAGAGCTTGGTCAGACATTGAAGATGCCAACATAACATTCACTGTATCCTGAGCCCTCATTGGTAGTTTTGACTTTTATCTTGCCCCTGGACTTTGATGACTGGAAAAGAGAGTGAGGCTGAAGACTTTGTGTACTTCTGCCTCGTTTAAACCCAATTTTAAAGATTATTTAATTTTATTTATATAATTTATTTATTATATAATTATATAATTTATTTAATTTTAATTTTAAAATTAAAGATTAAAGATAAAAGATATTACCAGTGATGCCATTTTTTGTCCTCTTCAAAACCAACCAATAAAACTGATATCTCCACCTAGACGTCAAAAGGCATCTCAATAATAGCTGCTACTTAAATGGTGCTTCAAGGCTTACAAAAGTACTTCATACAGATTTTCTTGCTTGAGCCTCACAGCAATCATATGAGGTAGGTACTGTTGGTATTACTATACCCATTTTACAGTTGATGAAACCTTTGAGGTTGAATGAAAGTTGAGTGATTGGCTCAGGGTTATACAAATAGTAAATATCTGGGGTAGGATTTGAATACAGATCTTCCTGACTCTAATACCACTGTACCACCTTGTTGCCTCAAACTCTACATATACAAAAGAGAAATCGTTATCTTTCCCCCAATTTACTCCTCCTGCTCACTTGCTTTTCTATGTAGGTCATTATAATTCTTCTAAACTCCCAGCTTCCCAAACTCAGAGTCATCCTTAACTCTTTACCTTCATCAGCACCCATATCCAGCCACCACTTATCAAGCCTTATTAATTCTAAATCCAAATCACTTCTTTCTCAGAGATCTCTTTTTTCCCCATATACCTAGCCACCACCCTAGAT
Source organism: Gracilinanus agilis (assembly GCF_016433145.1). NCBI lineage: Eukaryota > Metazoa > Chordata > Mammalia > Didelphimorphia > Didelphidae > Gracilinanus > Gracilinanus agilis. The sequence continues at coordinate 663,119,428 of NC_058130.1, forward strand.
CACTCCTTCATTATTTCTTTATCTGGACTATTGAAGAAAAGTGGTAAGGGCTAGGCAATTCCTGTTAAGTGACTTGCCCAGGGTCCCTTAGCTTAGATGTGAGTGAGATAAAATTTGAATCCAGGGCTTTTTGTCTCTAGACTTGGAACTCTATCCACTGAGTCACCTCACTGCCCCCAAAATGAAGTTTCTAAAACTAAAGTATGTATGTCAAAACAAGTATGTATATCAATCCTCTGCTCAAGAAACTTTGATGTCTCCCTATTATCTCCATGATAAACTACACCTCTGCTTTATATTTAAAGCCTTTTGCAATATAGTTCAAACTATTTGTCCATACTGATTTCATATTATATCCCCCCCCCCAGTCTATGTTCTAACTGGCCTGTTTGGTCTTCCCTGGACAGAACTACTCAATTGTACATAAAGATCCTTGCAGGTTGATACAAAAGTGTATATATATATATATGTGTGTGTGTGTGTGTGTGTATATATATATATATACATATATATATATGCACACAACACACATATAATAAACACACATATTATTAATATATCAATACGTTTAAGAAAACACTTGATCTATACAATGTGTCATCTCCCATTTATATTCCTCTGTTTACGCTACTCCCCATTCCTATAAAATTCACTTCTCTCTTTCTCTCTCCCTCTGTCTGTCTGTTTGTCTGTCTGTCTCCTTTTTTGGAATCCCTAGTTCCCTTCAAGGGTCAAGTTACTCAACTTCAGCTCAATTCAGTTTCCTCATCTGCAAAATGGGCATAATAATAAGATCTGCCTCAAAGTATTTCTGTGAGGATCAAATGAGATGTACATTAAGTGTTTTTGAAACCCTAAAGTGCTATTAAAATGCTGTCTGTTACTATTGTTATTGGTAATTATTTAAACTCAGAATCTCCTATATGAAACTTTTTCAGTCTTTCCTGACCCCCTCCTCAGTGCTTTCTCTCTCATGAAATTACTTTCATTTGCTGATCTGCATATTGTATCTATCCTTTATTCTCAATAAATGAGAGCTCTTGAGCTCTTTGACTGTCTTCTTTTTGTATTTTTATCCCTAGCAACTAGCATGATGCCTAGCACAGATTACACTTAATGAATATCAGTTAAAAATTGTTGAATTGTCCCCGCTCATATGTCACTTTTAGATAGATTAGACCAGAGGTGTCAAACTTTTGTTCTTATCATTTGGTTCTATCCAACTCCTCATCACTCCATTCTTTTTTTTGGGGGGGGGGGGAAGCAAAGATCCTGGAGTGGTTTGCCACTTTCTTCTCCAGCTTATTTTACAGATGGAGAAACTGAGGCAAAATGAGTTAAGCGACTTGCCCAGGGCCACACAGCTGATAAGTGTCTGAGATCAAATTTGAACTCAGATTTTCCTAATTCCAGACCTAGTTTTATCTACTATGCCCCCTACCTGTCAAAATCACCTCCAGAAAATTTCTAAGGAAGGTCTCACCCACTAGATTACAATGAATTTAAGAAGTGTTTAACAAAGTAAACTAAAATGCATTACAACACAGACATTGCTAATTTGTGGTTAATTGTGGTCAATACAAGAATCTTTTTCTATCTGAGTTTGATACCACTGGACAAGACGTATCTAATTTAACTTCATGTGTATTCACAGTTAAAGCAAGTCAGAACGGAAATCAGGGATATACTACGTAGCCTCCAATATATACAAAAATCCCTTCCCCCCAAAAAAAATTAAGTAGGAAATATTTCTGGAATATTTGGTTCACAATCTTACATTCCAAGTGAGAATGATATGGGATCAAAATCCATAAAAATAAAAAAGCAGATGTGATACATTTGAAAGAGTAGACCAGGTGTTAAATTTGAAGTCATAACATCCAGGGTTCAAATGCTGCATTAGACAAATAATATCTCTTTGACCCTGGGCAAGTCACTTGATATCTGTGAGCTTCAATTTCCTTGTCAATAAAATGGGGTTAGAAATAGATCATCTTTCTAACAGGGTTGATGTGAGGATCAAATGAAATGGTGTATATAAAGACCTCAGGAAACCTGAAAGGTGTAAATGTGAGTTATAATACTACTAAATATTATTGTTGTTATTTCATCAGATAAACTTATTTGACACCAAAGAAGATTTTTCATCTTTACCAGATCTTTCTTAGTTTGGGGGCTGCCAAAATAAGGAGCTCCTAGGGAAAGACTTTCTATATTATAGGACCCATCATTTAGAGATCCTATTAAGGGGCAGAGACTGTAGGAATGCCCCAGCATGGCCCAGTGTGAGGGTGGCCAGTCTAGCAGATAAACAGATGCATCATTAACTCCATTAGCATGAAATTAGATTTGAAATAAATCTTCATTTGACTGTAAAATGGAATGCATTTAACTTCCTAATAATGAGGAGGAAATTTAACAAGTGCTCATTTTTACCATATGTTTCCCTGCTTAACTGTCTAGTTTGGAAGCCCCTTATCCATCAACTAATAATTTGTGCCTTTGGGTCCCCATTTTTCACTTCAGGGATCAATTAAAGACATCAAAACATTTCTCTCTCTTTCAGTGGGGCTTTTTACCTCCAGCTGTTAAGATCCTGGCTTTCCGAAGTATAAAGTGTGATATTCCAAAGAGAGGGTACATGAGGAAACCAACCAGTGAGGGTAGGTGATAGAACGGTTGAACTATTACAAGTTATTTTGTATAGCATAAACATTCTGAGGTTCCCGTTTTATTCAGGTGGAGCAGACTTGTTTTTGAAATGTCTGTAAACAATGCAGCTGGCATCACAGCGGGGAAGAATCTACCTCCTGAAACTCGAGGGAGGGTTTTTGGCAGGTAATCCAGTGCAAGGGTAATTTATCACTGACACAGGCAGAAGGACTCAAGAGGGTCCCCCCTTCCTCCCCTACCTGATTTCCCATTATATGTCCCTAGATTTCCTGTTCATGTTAAATGAGATTGGCCTCTCCAGAAGTGGTTAGATATTTTCCAGATAGCATCGAACATGGTGCCACATAGGCTCATAGATTTAGAGCTGAAATGGAGCCTTTTGCTGTTGTTTTTCAGTTGTTTTTAGTTGTGTCTGGCTCTCTGTGATTCCACTTGGGTTTTTTGGCAAAGATAAGAGAACAGTTTTCCCTTTTCTCCTCCAGCTCATTTCACTGATGAGGAAACGGAGGCAAAGAAGGGTAAGTGGTTTGCCCAGGGTCACCCAACTAGTTAAGTGTCTAAAGCTAGATTTGAACTCATGAAGATGAGTCTTGCTGGCACCAGATCTGACCTTCTATCCACAAAATCATTTACCTACCTGAAAAGGACCTTAGAGATACCCAAATCCAACCCCTTCATTTTACACATGAAGAAACAATGACCAATATAGGTAATATGATTTGCCTAGGCTCACTCAGTGAATAAACATCTAAGGCAGGATTCAGGACAGATGGTGCCCATCCAAAAGTTAGGTTTTCTTGACTCTATCAACTACCCCATCTTCTTTATTTGATAAGTAATAAAAATTAGTTGGATTAATTACCACGGAATGGAAGAAAGGATCTACCCATGATTTTTTAAAAGAAGAAAAGAAAGTTCCCTACAATACCTAACATAATCTGGTGGATAGAGCATTGGACAAGTAACTGAGATCAGCATTTCTTCTGAATAAAGCACTCAAAGTTTACAGCTTCAATTCTCCCTGTGCAAATAATCACTCGATGAGACCCCTTTACAGTACTGCTATCTTATATTCTTTTACTACATGCAGTCACGTTTCAGAAAATATGTTGGACAATGGAGATAATGCAAAAATTAAGTAAGATGCTCTCATGGAGCTCACAGACCCTGAGTGGGTGGTGGGGGAGGGATTGGGAGCCATACCAACAATATAAAATGACACCCGAGAAGTAGGTATAATTGCTGAATCACTGATGGTGCTCTTTGGGAAACAGTGGAGGATACTTGGAGGCAGGCAAACCTGCCTTCCTGATTTTCAAAATATAGGAAGCTTTCATCGTATAGGACAATTAACTTGGCTTTAATTTATATTTATTTAATATACATTAAATATATATTATAAAATGCAATATAGTATATATTTATAGTGATATTCTAGAAAACACAGTAGATAGCTAGTAAGGTTTTGAGAACATCCAGAAAGGAAAGCAGCAATCACTAAGAGTGAACACAGCTTCATAAGTCATGCCAGATTAACCTTGTTTCTTTTCTTGATAGGGTTACAAGATTGGTAGATAAGGGCAATGCCATAGACCATATATCTGTATTTCAGTGAAACATTTGAAAAACACTCTGATCCTATCTCTCCAGACAAAGCGGAGAGATGTTCTGTATGCTAGTATAGTTATGTGCTTAGTTACAAAACTAGTTGAATACTGAGACAGACACGAAGATCAGTCATTAATGTATTCAGTTCTACTTTTGGGAAGATATCTAGTAAAATATTTCAGAAATAATAATGGTGATAATAAGAATAAGAATGGAGGTTTATGAAATGCTTTTAAGTGCTTGCAAAACACTTTAGAAATATTTCATTTTATCCTCAAAACAACCTTGGCCACAAAGTGCTATTATTTTTCCCATTTGACAGATCAAGAAAGTGAGGTAGAGGTAAAGTGGTTTGTCCAGGATCACCCAGCTAGTATTTCTGTGTTTGTTTTATAGAAATGGAATTGAATGAATATTAATTAAGTACCTACTGAATGTCAGGCACTATACTGATTGCTCAACAAGGTTTTGAGAGGAGCTGTCCAGAGAGAGTGTCTGTAGGGGCAGAGTATACTTCCAATGTATGAATGCCAGCTAGATTGGAATGAATTTCCAGGAATAAGTTGTTTCTGAAGAATGGAGGAAACAGTCTAGCTTGCAGCCTTGGAGAGCAATGGTTTGAATGAAAGCATAGATAGAACATTTATCAAATTTACAATGACATACATTTGAGATAGATAGCTAATGTGTCAAGTGATTGAGTCAGAATAAAAACAGATCTCGACAGGTCTGAATAGAGGGTAAAACTAACTTAAAGATAAATACAGGGGCAGCGAGGTAGCTCAGTAACTAGGGAGCCAAGCCTAGAGACAGGAAGTTCTGGGTTCAAATTTGACCTAAGACACTTCCTAGCTGTGTGACCTTTGGAATGTTACTCAACCTCTATTTCCTAGCCCTTATTGCTCATCTGCCTTGGAATTAATATTTAGTATTGATTCTAAGACAAAAAGTAAGGATTTTAAAAAAAAGATAAATATGAAGTCTTAACTGTGAGTTTATTGCAATTTGAAAGAAGAGTGGTTAGATAAACATTTGCATGAAAAGGAAATGGAAGTTTGAGTGGACCACATGCTTAATGGAGTCACGTGTTTGCTGAGAGAACTAATGAAATCTTAGGCTGAATTAATACAGACAAAGCATCAAAGACTAGAGGATGTGGGTTTGGGTGTTGTCCCTTAAGAGCCTTTCGTGTCCACTCGTAGATCTTAGATATTTCAGAGGCTCCATTCACAGTTAAACCAATTTCAATAACATTTGGCCGATTTATCATTATTATCTGTATTATTACTGCTGCTGCAGTAATTGTTGTTATTGTTGTAGTGTTGATCTGGAATATTTTTTAACACAAGAGGTTGATTTTTATTTAATAAGAAGAACACCAGAACAAAATGGTGTTTATTTTTCCCAAAATGTTGAAAGAGGGAAGGGTGAGATGGAAAGTCATGGGAAATTCCTATCATGGAAATTATTTCCATTAATGCATATCAGTTACTTGTTTGTAATCTAGTCTTAGAAAACCTGGGAGCTGAAAGGTTACATGACCTGCCCATAGTTGCAATTTAATATTGGTATGAGTTAAATTAAGGCTTGGACTCAGGTCTTCTTGGCTCCATTCTGGTCAATTATCTATTACCCACAGATTGTTTCTTTTATATTCTGTTATATTTATATGATTTTATATCATTAGATATTCTAAAAGAAGGCCCTTTCCCATGGAGGCTAGATCCATGAGGAATCTTCAAGAAATTTACCATACTAATATATATTGAGGATCAAATGAAATAAAATATATGCTATCAAATAAATGCTGTTGTTCAGTCATTCAATTGGGTCTGACTCTTTGTCATCCTGTGAACCACAGCTATCAATGAGATTTTCTTGACAAGGATACTGGAGCACTTTGACATTTTCTTCTCCAGCGAATCCTTTTGTCAGGCAATCAGAGGTTAAATGACTTGTCCAGGTTCACATAACTAGGACGTGTCTGATGTCAGATTTGAACCCACGACCTCTTGTCTCCAGGCTTGGCTTTCTATCTACCAAGTTACCTAGCTGCCATTCTAATTCTTTTCTAAAGCAAAAAGTTCCCCTATAAATATTTTTTGTCTACATGGATCCTTTCCCACTGTCTTAACATCCTTGGTGTAGATGCCAAGTGCATTGATATAAAGGGTATACACAGTTTAATGACTTTTTAGCTAGCTATAGTACCAAATTGCCTTCCAGAATGATCAGACTATGCCACAACTCCAACCACAGTGCATTAGCATACCTGCCCTCCAACAACTGACATTTTAACTTCTGTTATCTTTAAAAATCTAATGAATATGAGATAGAGACTCAGAGTTGTTTTAAACTTGCATTTCTCTAATTACTAATGTCTTGGAGCATTTTTCACATGTTTATTAATAACATGCAATTCTTCTTTTAAAATTTTTTGGTTCATATCCTTTGACTACTTATTGATTGGATAAAGTTATCCTTATATATTTGTATCAGTCCCCTATATATCTTGGACATCAGACTTTTATCAGAGAAAATTGCTTCAAAGATTTCCGCTCACAGATAATGGTTTCCTTTTTAATTCTAACTACATGGATTTTACTTATGCAAAATCTGGATTGTATCCAGATAGCAATTTCATATACTTAAAATTGTCTATTTTATCTTCTATGATTTCATTGAGGGGCAATTGTGAAATTAAATAAATCAGCATGGGAAAAGAAATGAAAGCTCTATTTAGACCACTGGTCTCTTGATTTTTTTTCCATCATGCATTCATAACAATAAAATGTGTTTGATCAGGCTTACCAAATAAGTGTTTTCCTGTTTTATACAGTTTTATTATCATTTAATAATTAGTTACATCATAAAACTTACACCAAAATAAAAAATTTTAAAGGATGAGATGAAGAAAAAACCACGTCTGATTGTAGGAACTAGTAGAATTTATTGGGTACAGTGGATAGATTCTGTGCCTGAAGTCAGGAAGACTGATCTTTCTGAGTTCAAATCTACCCTCAGACACTTACTAGCTACCTGACCCTGGCCAAATCACTTAACCCTGTTTGCCTCAGTTCCTCATCTGTCAAAATGAATTGAAGAAGGAAATAGCAAATCATCCAGGATCTTTGCCAAGAAAAGCCCAAATATGGTCATGAGGAGTTAGACATGATTGAAACAACTGAACAAAAAGAATTTACCGAGTAAGTAGAGTTGGGGGTTAAATGGTCAGACCTGTGCCTTAAGAAAATCAATTTGACAACTGTATGGAAGATATAATGGGATGCTGAAAGACTGGAGGCATGGACACCAATTAGAAGATTTTGAAAACAGTCCAGGTTCAAGGTGATGAAGGGTTGAGTTGGGGTGAAGGCCGTGTCAGTGGATCAAGAGACCAATCAGTCAACAGATTACTAAATGTTAATTAAACACTTACTTTGTTCCAGACTCTATGTTAAATTTTGGGCATATAAATATAAACAGAAAAAAATATACTCTCTTTCCTCAAGCAGCTTACATTCTAATAGAAAGAGACAACTGCGGATGGGGAGTGTAGCAGGGACGAAGGTTGAAAAAGTGGACTACATGGTAGAAGAAGTCCAGAGTGTCATGTGTGCAGCCTGGAGAGGAATGAAAGAGAACAGAACAGTAGATGTTACAGTAATATTAATGACAACATTTGCCCACTAATTCAATTAGATATGTGGAGTGAGGGATAGTAAAGTCCTGAAGATGGCACTGGAGTTGTGAAGCTAGGAACTTGGGAAGATAGGATGGTGCCTTTGACAGAAGTTTAGAAGTTTAGGAAGAGGAGGGTTGTCTTTTCTTTGTTTTTTGGGGGGACAGAGAAATAATTTTAATGATATCTGTTATGCAGATCCCAATCCATCTATGTCTACTTATCTGTTGCAGTTCATTCTGTCCCCCCAAAATGGAAAAAGAAGGCAGGGCTCCTACTCATAAGTCATTGACCCTTCAAGAGTACTTCCTACACTGGGGGAAGCTGGACAGGTCAGTAGATTGAGAACTAGTCCTAGAGATGGGAGATCCTGGTTTTAAATTTGGCCTCAGATATTCCCCAGCAGTGTGACCCTGGGAAAGTCACTTAATCCTCATTGACAAGCCCTTACCACTATCTGCCTTGGAACCAATCAATGCATGCTATTGATTCCAAGATGGAAGGTAAGGAAGGGTTAAAAAATAAGACTACTTCCTATGATCATGAAGAGATCTGAAAGCAGAGAGAGGGGATGTTTCTCCTTTGGGTACCTGGTGACTGGTAGGTCAAAACTGCCCCCAGAAGTTACCAGTGAAGGACTCCAAAGGCTTGGGAGCCTCTATCTGTTTGGGAGGCACAACTGGTGAGGGTGGAAGGATAAAGATTAATGTAACTGTCTTGAAGACAATCTCTGGAACTGGCTATGGTGAGTGAGGTGGGTGGCCTGAGATTCATCTTTCTTTGATTAGTTGACCACATGTTTCTCAGAGATGAGATCATGGACTTCCAGAAGCCCCTCTGGAGACCCCTTGTCTAGACCATAGCTTAAGCAATAGGAGAAGCTTGGGATTAGGAAACATGGTACAATGGAGAGTGTGTTGGACTTGAAGTCAGAAAGCCTGGGTTCAAATTCTCATTTTGTTGCTAACTACGACTATGATTTTGGACATGTCATTTAACCACCCTATACTTAATTTCCCCCTCTATGAACCAAGGAGGTTTTACTAGATGATCATGCAAGGTTCCTTCCAGCTTTAAATCTATGATTCTCAGAAAGAGGAAGACTACATTACAATTGTAACTCTATCAATAACTAATATCATCTCTGTGCCTCAGTTTCTTGATCTATAAAATGGGGATATTAATAACCTTTCCTTTTAACCTCAAAGGAAAGGATTTTAGATAATAGATTTAGAACTTAAAGGGATCTTAGAGACAATCTAGACCTTTATTTTTTGAGGATAAGGAAGCAGAGGACCAGAGAGATTCAATTTCTTGCCCCAAATCAGACAGGCTAAGAAGAATCATCAGAGCTAAAGATTAGAACCCAGAGCCACAGACTCCGGGGCACATATTCTTTTCATTGAGTCACACTGCCTCTTTGTTGCGGGGATCAAACAAAACCTACAAAGTCCTCTGAAAAGCATAAATTACTATATGCCAAAATGAGGTATTCTTTTCTAGACATACCCTGGACATGATTATTCCCTGGAGCTCCAGCATTACACATCATCAGAATAAGACTTTGCAAAGAAGAAATCATTGTTCTTTTTTTTTATGGAGAAAACCAAACATCTACCATATTAATAGCTTTTTTTAAAGAAAAAAAAGGCTTTCATTGCTTACAGTACCATTTCAAAAGCTTGAAATTAACATTTGCTTATTGTTGGTTTAATCTCTTTCCATTTGGCAGATGTTGAATCCAGCTCTAGTTTCAAAGGGAGATGCAAGCAAAGCTGGTCCCACTTATGTGCTTCAATATTGTGGGGGCTGTTCAGCGCCAGGCTGGGGACAGCATCCGACAGCAGCAGCTGCTGGGCTGCTGCTGAGCTCGCTGGAGCCACTGGCCCATTGCTTTCTGCAGGGTGGCTCCCTCAAAGATAGTGGTTCATTTTGATTTTCATTTCCTACTGACAATCTGGCCCCTTTTAAAGGGGGAAATGGGGAGAGGCGGTGGAGAACTTAGCAGTAATTTTGATTTCAAACCATGCAAAGGGGAAAAAACATTACAAAGTAGTCACAAGTCATTTGTATACCAAAAAAAAATCAATGCCTGCCCCTCAAGGAAGCTTGGTTCAGGTTTGTCACTGAAGTATGAATCTAGCTGCCAACAATAATATATCTCTTTTGGTCAAATGTCTCTCATCTTTTAAGACCTGTAGGCATTTTCAGAGAACTGTTCTCGGCTGATGTCCTTGCCGTAGAGCATCCTAATGGGCCCAAATCATTATGATGTGTGGTGTTTGAGGCAAAGTTATTCATCATAATTTAGCAAAAACCCCAAGTGCCACTTGCATTTTTTTTGTGGAATTCCTCACACATAAGAGGAAGCATCTGGAGGTTTTGAGAGCCAGGTACACTCAATCCATCACAAAACAACAGATTCCTATGAGCTTAACTTAGATCCCAACATGGCACCTGTACCATGGAAAGGGGAGAGGTTTTGGTTCATTTGTTTCTTTTAAAATTCAGACTGTGCAACATATGAACCTTGGGCTATGACTCAGTTCCTGTTACATTTAGGGAACAGATTAATAACAATTCACATTTCTTTAAAATTTTACGAAGGTTTTACAAAAGTACTTTCCCTACAACAATGCTGGGAAGTAGGCAGTAAAAACGTTCCTGCTCTCATGTTCCAAATGAGGAAACTGAGGTTGAAAGAGTAAGTAAGAGTGCCCATGGTCAGTCAAACAGCTGCTAAAAATCTGAACCTATATTCCCTGATTCTGAGCCCAAGGCACTTATTCACATTAAGTAGCAGAAATTTAACAAGCAAAAGCAGTATACAGCAATCAGGCACCATGGATAGACTACTAGGTTTTGAGTCAGGAAGTTTGTTGTTATTCAGTTGTTTTTCAGTCATGTCCAACTCTTTGTGACCCTGTTTGGGGTTTTCTTAGCAAAGATACTGGTGTGATTTGCCATTTCCTTCCCCAGCTCATTTTACATATAAGGAAACTGAGGCCAACAGGTTTAAGTGACTTGAATAGGGTCACAAAGCTAGTATAGTACCTGATGCCATATTTGAATTTAGGAGCATGAGCTTTCCTGATTCCAGGTCTGGCATTGTATCCACTGTGCCATCTAGCTAGCCTTAGAGTCAGGAAGACCTGAGTTCGAATGTTGGTTTCTTCCTAGCTATATGATATTGGGCAAGCCACTTCCCTTTACTTTTCTGTCTCAGATTCTTCATCTGAACAATGAAGGGGTTGAGTTCAATGGTCTTTAAAGACTCTCCTGGCTCTAAGCCTATGGCCCTATGATTCTTTGTCAGCTTACTCCTTGGTTTCAGAATAAAAATGAATGGGCAATCAGATCTCCTTTAAAGGTAAGGATAAAAAAGGAGAGCTCCAAGAAAGGCTGACCTGATCCCCAAATAATACTTCTATATCCATCACAGGAGACCATACCCAAAATAAACTTCCATAGACCATGATGATAAGATAAGCAAAGGACCAGATAAATGTGAAGATCTTAAGGGAAAAGAGCTTATTTTTAATAATGATTTAGTATGGGCAGATATCGGGTTTTCTAGGCCTTAAAATAAGTGGAATGTTTTGACAAAGAAAGGCTCTGTAGCCCCGTTTTTAGCACAAAAGAAATAGGCCAACTCTGTGGATGGTACATTGCACCATGATACAATAGCTCCTCCTGCTGTCTCTTAATAGACTGAATTTCAAGAGATTTTTATTTGATTCATTTAAAAAATAATACTGCAAAAGAAAAAAATTTTTTCTTTTCCCTTATTCTCCGGATCCTTTTCTTCACTGCCCTTTTCCTTAACACACAATGGATTATTTTTATCTTTTAGCCTTTTTTTCTTCAGAATCTTGCCTCACTTCCCCAAACTATCACCTGTTTTTATTAATCTTCCTACCTGGTTCAATTCAGTGATATCTTCTCAGAAGACATCTGCTCAGTATTCTTTGCTATTTAACTGGCATTTTCTGTAAGACTGATTCTTTTAGTGAAATTTCCTCAGCAACAACAACAAAATCACTTAAAGTCACACTATTTTAGGAAATTTTTGTAGTATTTGATGGTTAGAGCTCTCTCCAATGACTGTCAAACCACCTCAAATCTATTATTGCTGTTGCTTTTGATGTTGAGTCATTTCAGCCATATCTGACTGTTCATGACCCCAGCAGGGGTTTTCTTGGCAAAAATACTAGTTTGTCATTTACTTCTCTAGTTCATCTTATGGAAGAACAACTGACACAACAAGGTTAAGTGACTTCCCCAGAATCACAAAGCCAGTAAGTATCTAAGGCCATATTTGAACTCATAAAGATGTCTTCCTGATTCCAAAGCCAGTGCTCTATCCACTGTGCTCTCTAGCTGCCTCTCTACTGAAGGATGGTCCATGACTGATTATTAATTGATCCTGAAGATGATTCCTGTGCCTCAATCAATCAGTGAACATTTATTAAGCAATCTGTCTAATACCAGGCAACGTGCATGGATTCAGAACCAACCCTTAGCACAACCAAAACCTAGATGGAATTTGTCTTCAAGATACCAAGCCTCCTGGTTCCCTATGTCCTGATGCTCTCTGCCCTTCCTTCATCCTACAGAAAACTGGTCTCAGGGAAGGATCTTCAAGTGAGATATCAATGACTTGTTGACAGGACTAAAGGACTGAAACTTCGATTTTGGAACTTCAGAAATTGATCAGGGCATATATGTTGAATGTGTATTTTAAAGGCAGTGGGCTTCTCTGGCATCCCTCAAATAATATGTAGGCAGTCCCCGACTTTGTGCATCATATAAAGCTGTCCTTGTATAAATTTACCTAGAAATATGCATAGGCATACCTGCATGAGAAATTAACCCGACTCTTTGGGGATAGATTTTCAGAGTGAGCCTTCTGAAGCTGGGCAAAGCATTAATTGTTTAGCATCAGAGGCAGTGGGCAGTGGGCAGTGGAGAGAGATCTGAACTTGAAATTCTAGAAACAAGAGTTCAAATGTTCATTCTGGTCTTCCTAGCCTGGTGGCTTTGGGCAAATCCCTTAGCCACTGGAGCTTCAGTTTCCTTATCCAAACAGTAATGCATTTGGACTAGATAACTCTATTATGGAGATAGCACAGGTACTGTCCTCAAGACCCAGATTCAACACTGCCTTTGTTACCTACAGACTCCGTGACCTTGGGAAAGTCACTTAAACTCTCTAGATCTCAATGTCTTCATCAGCAAAATAAGGAGATTGAAAAAGATAGATGGTCTCTCAGGTCTCTCCCTGCTCTAAATCTGTGATTTAATATTCTGGAAAACACCTGGTTAAAGAATACAAATCCTAGTATTTATTCTCTCAAAGGTACTCTTGCCACAAGATGGCACTGCTATTCTTCTGATTACCTTCCATGTTGGAGAGGCCTTGAAGGAATACCCCAGGGTCAGAGGAATGCAGACTACAAAAACCCCTAGGGAAAAACAACCAATCAACACCCCCTCCCCCACAAAAATCCTTCAGTCATTTAAAAATGTTTTCAAGATATTTCTAGAGTAACAACTTTTTAAGATCATTGAGTTTTCAGACATTTATGAGAGGAGAAAATGGAATACAGGGCAAATGAAATAAACTAACAACATCCTTTGGTAAATTAATAAGAGGTCTTATGATGAGTAACTGCGAAGTTTTAGCAGGAAATGACTATTAGTGCAAATGAAAACTTCCCCCTCCCCTACTCCCCTGGAAAGTCTATGATTCTTACTTTCTCCTTGGAAGATCTTTCTATTCTTTTTCTGGTAGTCCTCAGATGAATTTTGATTTTATTATTTATTCCATGTGTAGTGAATTAGGGAATTAGGGCCCCCTTAGGGCATGTGTGGCTGGCATTTGAAGAAAGATCATGGAAGTTTGGCGCGGAAGGGGCTGCTTGTAAGGAGGGTAAACATGGAAAGACTTCCCTGTGCATTATTAGAGAAAACAACCATACCATTGAGATCACAGATCCAGCCAAGACTGAAGAACCTTTATTTTCCTCAAGGAAAAAGAAAATGTTGGTAAATGCTCACTGAAGTACATCTGAGGCAACCTCCATCTTTGCTGAATAGGTCATCTCCATATACTGAAGGGAAATGACCAAGAAAACAACTCACAATGGGGACAAGATTAGAAGCTGATACATAAGGACTAGTTAAAAGATCTGGTGATATTTAGATTGGAAAACAGAAGATTTTTGGAAGGTATAATTTATGTCTTCAAATAGTTAAAGGATTGTTACATGGAAAAGGGATTACATTTGTTCTTTTGGGTCCTACAGGTCATAAAAAGGAGTTATGAGTGACAAGCACGAACAACAAATTTCCTTTGTTGGTTGGGGGGTGGGAGTGGGAAAGAAAACTTTTTTATACTCAAGCCCCAAAGTATCCCAGAATGGATTGCAATACCTGGCTACCTGAGTTCTAATCCTGGCTCTGATTGTTAACTAGTTGTGTTACACTGGGATGGTCATTCATATTTTGCTGGGCATCTAACTTCTTTTTTATATAAAATAAACAGTCAGAACATCATCATAATGCCAACCTTTTGTATTTTAATGTTTGTGAAGTTCTTAACAAAAAACACAAAAAGTCTCATTTAATCCTCACAAGAATTCTGAGAAGTAGGTGCTATCTCCATTTTACAGAGGAAGAAAATGAAAAGACAGAAGTTAAATGACTTGCCCAGATTCATAACTAGTAAGTATCTGACCATATTTGAACTTGGGCATCTTCTAGACTCTAGGACCAGCTCTGTCTCCACTGGGCTACCTAGTTGATCTCATCTTCCATCCTCTCTAAGGTCCCTTCTTGTTCTATCCTATGAAAGGAGATGCCACTTTATTTTGAAGCTTATTTCAGTAACAAAAGCTACAATCCGAGCTAATTGGCACTCAGCTGACTCAACAGCAGCCAAATCCCCCATTCTTATTTGAGACAAGTCTCCTTTACACAGTCAAAGAACATGCTTAGCATATGTTTGAAAGGAACTTTTGCACGTCCTCATGGCTCAATGAAATATGTGATTTCAGCTAGAACTAACCCCTATGTGAGGAGGCAGCTTTTTATCTGGGTAAGTGTGGATGCTGGGTAGCGAGGAACATCTTTTGGCAAAATACAATCTAATGCCAGACTGGTTTTTTAAGAGTTACCCAAGTGGCAGCGTTCTGTTCCCAAGTATTTTCCCCTCTTCCTCCCGCCCTCCTCCCCACCTCCCGACTTTTGCCTTATCTCTGTTCCTTTCTTAATCCGCTTTACCACACTGGCTCTGTTATCCCAATTTGATCCAGTATACTGACATTTTCCAGCTTTGCCTAACCTAGGGGAACTGTGCATGTGGCAAGAGCTCCCCCTACTGGCATTCTGAAAAAAGACAGACTACCATTAGATTCAGGCTATGAGGCTTTCCAAAATGAAAAAAAATAATAGGAAAGGGTCCTTGTTGTCTTAGATTGTTTAGGGAAAACATTGTTTATTTTTAAAATAGATTTTCTTATTTATCGTGAGCTTGACAATCCCCAGCAGACCCAAATATTCTAATATTCAAAGAACAAAAAAGAGGATTGGATATATGAAATATATCCAGATTATATATATGAAAACTTGAACAAGCATATGTATATGATAATCCGTGTTGTATACATATATAAAAATATGTTACATCGTTTGTTTTTAAATGTACAGAAATGTTTAAAAGGTATTAATAAAATTTCCATATTTGTATCTCCTACTGAAGAAAAATGGAAATTCAAATCCAGCCTCAGATACTTATGACATTGGCCAAATCACTAAACTTCTTTCTACTTTCGTGTTCTCATCTGTAAAATAGGAATAATAATAGCATCTATCTGCAGGGATTCTTGCAAGAAAAAAAGAGATGTTTGTAAGTGCTTTGCAAATTGTAAACCACTACATAAAGGCTAGTTATTATTACTGCTTTTTAATCAATGTATTTTTATTAATGTTTTCCATTTTTAAAATTTACTATCATAGATTTTTTCTTTTGTCTTTATCACTTCCCATTAACTCATCCTGATTTCTCCCTCCTTCTCCATCTTCACTTTAGTCCTCTCTTGTAACAAATAAATATAGGCAGACAGAACAAATCAAAATTTACCCCATAGAATCCTGAAGAACAAAAATCAAAACATTGGCTATGACTAAAAATGTTTATTTCATTCTGTACTTCTAGTTTTCACCTCTTTGCAAAGAGGTAGGAAGCCTGCTGATATCATCATTGTAACCATGCACATAAACTTTTCGATGAAATATTGCTCAATGTATCATTATTCAACATTAGGCACTTAATAAATGCTTATTCCCTTCTCCTTTCCTTTTCCTCTTTCAGGTTTACTCTTGAGTCTCCAGATTTCTCCACTATGTCCTAGCTGCCTTCTCATCCTGAAAGATTCCTTAGCCCTTTTGAGTCTATGACAATGAAAAACTTCAAGAAACTGGTTTCTGGGTAATAAAATCAGTTTTTTTAAATTAGGCTAGCAATAGCCAATAAAATAATTAATCAGTGATCTCTCTCTGTGATCAAAGACCAAGAAGTTCTACCATGTGGATCATCAAATACAATTTTGGAAGCTCATTATTTAGCTGTCCCCTAAAGACCCCAAGACATTTCTAATTGGTGAATAACCAATGAGAAGGTGGTCCATCATATTCTCAGTCACTCCCATATTCCTTGAGTGATGGAAGACAATCATATGTCTGGTCTCGTTCTGCCAATGTCTAGTAAGAAAAATCGAGTTCTGTCTGGTTAGAAAGGGCTTTGCCTAACGCTTCCCAATACAAGATTCAAAGATTTTGATCTGCTGCTTGCAAGTATGTCTAGCCTAAACTAGCTCCTATTTATTAGGCAAAACAGAACTCATAATCTCACTATCTATCAGAATTTTCTGAATTTCCTAGGAACAAAGAAATGAGTAGGAAGGTCCAAGGGAAGCTCTGAGCTTCAATTCAAAACTCAGAAATAGAATTAATTCAATATATTAGAAATAAATCCTTTCAAGTTCCTTTTCTGATAGGTCAGTTACTCTTAGAATCTCAATTTTGAGGATATACCCAAGCCAGCTGGACTCACTCCTTCCCTTTCCCACTGGATGTATCTTGCTTCTCTGGTCTTCTCTAAAATACCCCTGCAAGGGCCATTTCTCTCTCCTCTCTGACCATTTCCTGCATTTTGGGTCCTTTTTCTAGTTTGACTTCCCTGTTAAAAATCTAAGTTTCTACATAACTGAAACTCAATTGCTTTTTTATTTATATCCAAGTGTTTGGTATATCCCGTGGTACTTGGCACATAGTAAGTGCTTAATAATATTTATTGACTTGATTTGACTCCAGAGTCCCTTTTCAATCTTTAAATAATAATCCTGTGTTCTAGCAGATCACTTATAAGTTTCTGTCTCTGTCTATAGCAAAGACTCTTCTTCCCACCATTCATTCTGACTTCCCTGTCTAAAATACTGCTCTCTAATCATTATTCCCTCATAATCATTATGGGTTGTCTCTCCCTATTATAATGTAAGCTCCTTTAGGTTACTACGGCCTTGCTTCCTTATTTTTCCATTTCCAGCTTCTAATATAGTGCCTTAAACATCGTAAGGATTTGATAAATTCTTTATTTCATTCGTTCACCCATTCACCCATCCATCCATCCATCCATCCATCCATCCATCCATCATCCATCAATTTCTTCAACAACTGTCAGAGGTAAGTGAGTCACCTATAGTAGATAACTTACTGTGAGTGAGAACAAATGAATGACACCTGCTTATTCCTATAATCTAATGAAAGGATTGGCTGTGAAGTCATGTTGTAGTTTAGGGGATAAACTTGTTATTAGAACAAGAGAGGAAGTGGCCTAAGGGTAATGAGATATGTTAACCTGAGTCATCACTTGCATGCAAAATGTATGCACAGCAAAGCCATTGGAGCAATATAGCAAGGGAAGCATTTAGAAGGATCCATACAGTTGAATATTGAGTCCCTTTACAAATGGCCCATGGGAAATGAAAAGCAAAGCAGGAAAAGTGCTGAGTGTTGGGCAAAAGAGCATGAAATGAATGCCTTTCTATTCTCAATTAAATGGCATGAAAAGGAGGGATCCTCAAGAGAAGAAACAGATAGAAGAGGTAAGAGCAGAGACCGATTTCTTCTCATTCTCTGCCATTAGAAAGGAGCAGGGTGAATAACTGCTCCAGCTTCATAACCCAGAATTATCTATACCCTGAGGACAATGAAAGAATATGCCAATAACATCCTAAAGTAAGGTTACAGGTCCTGAAAACTGACAAGTTTCCAGTGATTTTGTGGTTCTTAAGACTCACCGATTTGCTAGAATGAAAAGGGAATGGAATTTTGCTTTCCAAACTGGGGAAAGAAGGGCTGGAAGGACTCCACCACAATCCATCCCAATTACTACATCCTGGGCACTCCCAAGTACCACTGCCCCTCCTGCCCTGGCTAGTAAGTATCAGACATAGCATTAAAAAAATTTAGTTGGGGGCCTCAAGGGGAGAATTCAGAGCAGTCACACTGACAATCTCTTTTAGAGGATCAAAGGAAGAATAGCTGAAACACCCAGTCTTTCTACCCTTCCCACATATCCTTTGTTGCATTCTTTGAAGATGTGACATGGTACTCCAGGGGCGGGCATCCTTTAGTTAAGGTTTTAAGAGGCGCTTGATAACACTTCAATGCCAGAAATGAATGTATAAAACATGAGGAATTGAAGTTGGCAGATAAGATTGAAAACGGGCTTCATGGCATAGGAATAACAGGATGCCATGGAGAATCTCAATCCCTTCTGAAAGGAGCCACTATCTGGCAGCTATCGAGAATGCCGCTGGAACCAGACAGAAAGAAGTTAGATTCTTTTGTTATGTTTCAGGGCAGTCAAAGCAAAATGTACTTCTAAGCTATGAAACAAAAGGATGAAAAGGCCCCTTAGTGTCATAGAAAAACTAAAGTCAATACATTCATTTTCAGATTATTGACAATAATAAAATGCATGTTTGTATTTGCACACATTTATGTGTGTATATATATCCACATGTGTGTTTATAAAATTAGTAAGCTTATCAGGACACTAAGGATCTTCTAATCTGCTCAACTCCCCAATAGAGAATTTTTCCTAAAAGCACACTAGAAAATGTTGGGGGTGGGGAGTCATCAATCATTTAGTATTTATTGACTATTTTCTATCTGTTCAGAATTGGACTGGGCCTGTGGAGGATACAAGAAGAGTACAAAATATGATTTATTTTCTTAAGGAGATTACCATGTAGATAAGGAGACACTACAAATACATGAATCCAATTTGGAATACGTTGAGTTTAAGGTGTCTACAGATCATCCAGGTAAAGAAATCTAATAGATAGCTTGAGGTGTGAGAGAGCACCTGTCCTACTTGTAATCTTCGAGTTGCTTGTGGCACAAAGAGATTAAGTATCTTGCAGAGGGTCACTAAGCCAGCATGTCTCAGAAAGAACATTTGAAACTAGGTCTTTCTTTCACTGAGGTTGTTTCTTTATCCATTATGTCACACTTCCTCAATGAGTGTATATAATTATTATTTTCAGTTCAAAGATAGGTAATCATCAATGTTCTTTAATTTTAAAGGTTCTAGAAAAGATCATGTCTAAGAGGTAGTATGATACAGTGGACAGAGGTCTGGATTTGAAGTCAAAGAACAAAAAAAAATCCTGTCTGTTGTTGTTCAGTCATTTTTCAGTTGTATCTGGCTCTTCATGGCCCCATTTGAGGTTTTCCAGTAAAGATGCTAGAGGGCTTTTCTTGCTCATTTTATAGATGTGGAAACTGAGATCAACAGAGTTAAGTGACTTGCCCAGGGTCACACAGCTGGTGAATACCTGGGGCAAAATTTGAACTTAGATCTTCCTGACTCCAGACCCAGAGTTCTATCCACTGCACCACCTAGATGCCCTTATTATTTTATGTTTCTATTACATATTATAAGTAATATTTTTGGTGCCTTATTGTCCCATTTTCTATGCCTTCTTTCCTAAAGCACATATCTGGCTGCATCACTTAATAAACCACAATGGTTCCCTATTAACTCTAGGATCAAATATAAATTCCTCTATTGGTTATAGTGACTTATAAGCAAGTTCATTTAACCTCTAGATCTTAGTTTCATAATGTGCGAAATGAAAGGATTGGACTTGTTGGCCTTCAAATGTCTCTTCCAGTTAGAAATGTATGATGCTATATATCCCCCAACAGAAGCTTCAAATTTCACCATTGATGATTCATCCCTTTGATTAACTATTACCTTCCTCCTTCTTGAACTTTTTAAACATGCAAATACTGTTCTGAGATAATAGCATTAATATGAATAAGCTTATCAATCATACTCTTCTAGGAATGCTAGGTGACACACAGAGCAGTAATTCTCACAGTCAGTATGAGATGTGTTCAATTGATCAATAAACAAGAATTTATTGAACATTGTCCAACACTGTTATTTTCACTGGATATTCAAAGAAAAAGTCAAACCTGCCTCTCACTTCAAGGAACTTATATTCTAATGAGAGAAGTAGCTTATGTGTGTGTCTCTCTCTAGATATAAAATATACATAATATATAAATATGTGATATATGTAATATAAATGCTATATCACTATTTGCATATTAAAATAGAAAAATTAAAAGTAATTTATATTATATTAATATGTAAATAATTACCTAAATATGTGTATAGACACATATATATTTAGATATGTCCTAGATACATACAAGTAGATAAAAGATAGTGTTAGAGGTTCAGGTGATTTGGGAAAGCAAAAAAGGCCTTGGGCAGAAGAAGGTGATGTAAGAAAGCTTGAAAGAAGCCAGGAAAGCTAGATGAGGAAGGAAAACATTTTAATCATAAGGGAGAGTCTTAGTCACTATTAAATAAGGAATAGTAAGACCAGTTTAATTATATCTTAGGGTACGTGAAGGGGAATGATGCATAAGAATCCTGGAAAGTTAGGAAGGTCAGGTTGTAAAGAGGATGCCAAAAAATGCCAAACAGAGGAATTTATATTCGATCCTAGATTCAATGGGGAGCCACTGGAGTTGATTGAGTAATGTACATTTATTAGGAAAGAGGCACAGAAAATGGGAGGATAGGACACCAAAAAAAATTTCATTGACTTCACAAGTTTGCCTAAGGTTGATGATCCTGCCTATATAAAAAAAATAGGTTCAAATGCCACTTCCTCATTTTCATTTTTTTTTCAAGGTTAAAGATGCAGTGGATAAATCATAAGGAAAAATACTTAGTAAGAAAAAAAGCAAGTAGTCAACCCACAACCTTATTTTCCTTCAATATCAGGAAATAAGTTTGCCAAATTCCTTCATTTTAATACTATATGCTTCCCATCATATATTATACTAATTAAATCTGATTGAAATGCACATCAAACATAGCCTTGAAGGGCAAAGGAATTGCATAAAAGGACAGCCTATTTCCTGAATGTTTTCTGGATCTATTACCTAGTCCTTACCACTCTGATGCCTTGAAACCAGTGCATAGTATTGATTCTAAGATGGAAGGCAAGGGCTTTTAAAAATATATAGAGAGAACTGGGATCTTTAAAATAATTTTGCTAATCTCCAAAGGATATCCCATCTACTATCTTTCCCTTGTTCAGTTATGGGCTAAATTCACTATCTACTTACAGTATCTATCATATTATATAATATCTATAACATAAACATATATTTATCCATAATTGTAGTATATAAATATATATTATATCCACATACTGTAAGAATGGGATTTGTGCAAGGGGAATGGGACAGAAGGAGCCAGAGAAGGAGTGACTGATGGTCAGTGAAAGTTGGTGACAGTTGGGACCAGAGGGAATTCTGGAAATCCTCCAGAGGAAGAAGGAGAAGAAAAGGACTTCCAGCAGAGGACTGAGTGAAAGAGAAGGAGGGCATCTCAGCTCAGATCCAGTCCTGAGGGCTTCCTGAGGATCTTTCTTTTGACATTGAAACCCTGATTCCCTGGTCAAAGGCATCCCATTGCTTCTCACCCATTGCTTCTCACCCATCAAGACTTCAACTGTCGAGGCAGCTGAGAAACCCTTTCTGGTTTGACTTGCAATTATAGAAAAGGATAGAAATAGAAATAGAAACTGAAGGAGAAGAAGCAAGGGGAGAAGCTTGGGAGTGGAAACCCCAAAGGTTCCCACCCGAGTGATGGAACCCATAGAAATAGAGAAGAGGACACCCCAAAATCCCTCTGCCCTTCACCTCTTTCCCCAACCCCTGAATTGTGAATAATAAAAGCTATGCATTAGTTAGATAGCATTCCAGAGTGCCTGAGAGACAATGAGGGAGAGGGGAACCACAGCTTGGTCTAGCTGCCTCCATCTTGGAGCCAGACCACCCCATGTGAAGTTGGCTGACCTCGGGGGAGGCTTGTGTGAACCCCATCCTAATTCAGAATTGGATTGGGGTCTCCCATACCTCATATTATAGGGAGGCCTCGCCCCCAACTCCTGTGGGGCAGCGTGACGATTCAGGTCACCCAGTTCCAGGGTGACACCCCCTCGAAGTCTCTCGCGTATATTCAGCACAAGAGGAGAGAGAGCTAGAAGAGAGTCTCACCTCATAGACTCACTCTCTATCTCCCCTCCATCCTGAACATTGGTTTGCTGGCTCTCATTTATTATTACAGTTTTGGCAGCAATCTCTTCATTCTTATAATATACCTACCTATATGCATATGCAAAAACATGTGTGTAAATGTGCAGATAGGTAATTTATATATCATAGTCAAGATGGCAGGCATTATCAATCAACTTGGTTTTATCCTCTGTGGATAGATAAAGGTGCTTATGTATTGCATTTAGGAGGATTTGCAATGTTTTAGGATTTGGTGCAATAAACTTAATGTCATTTGCAAATCAGAGCATCTGTTGGACTTCACCATCTTCAGCAAATTCCTCTTTGGTTTAGACTTTCCTTGATAGTTCCTATTTAAGGGTAAAAGGCATTTCACTCATGGCAAGTAATTTAATGTAATAAAGAGCAAAAGCCTAAGGCAAAGACCTCTCTTCCTTTTAGACCACAAGGTCATGAGAAATAGGACTTAGATTTGGCCTTTG
The DNA here is from genome assembly GCF_016433145.1 of Gracilinanus agilis. Classification (NCBI taxonomy): domain Eukaryota; kingdom Metazoa; phylum Chordata; class Mammalia; order Didelphimorphia; family Didelphidae; genus Gracilinanus; species Gracilinanus agilis. The sequence goes on from NC_058130.1 coordinate 663,142,549, forward strand.
TCATTTGTCCTTTTCAGTTCTAGGTGCCAGGATTAGATTCTTGGACCTAAGAATCTGAAACATTGGAATCCACAAGTAGAGGAATACAGGCTGAATATTTGGAACCATCCAGCAGAGAAACCCTGAGTAGCAAAAATCCTGGATACCAGTCAATTGGAGTTTTGGACTTGAATTTGGTGGGACTAATGCCATTTAGGAACTGAGATAAACTATGAATCTAATCCCTGTCCCCTCTCCAAATAAAATTATGCCATTGAGGTGCTGGAGGAAATGTTTTTAATTTATTCTTATTATAACCTTAAAATAAATAATCTCTTATAAAAGTTAATCTATTGTTTTGTGGTTAAATGGAATTGGAGAGCTAATCATGATTCTTAAAAACAACAACAACAACAAAAAAAAACCAAACACAAATGTTGGCAATTTTGGTCAATGACAAGAGAATGGAGAATTCACAATGCCATCAGTATACTGGAGAGTCCCATGGGCTTTATTAACAATAATAATCTGACAGAGAGTGGAATCATAATACATCCAGGTAATATGTGGTCCCATCTGGTATAAAATGGGGCACTTAGCATTGCAGGGACCCTGTGAGAGATTTTCTGCTTTGGATTTTAAATTGTGATAACCTTGTTTGTGAAATCCTAGAGCTGTATTTTTATTGTTGATTCCCTGCCCCAACCTTTGTGTTCCCCTAGAAGTCAGTTCCATTGGTGAGCTTTTACCCATAATTCATTTGTTGATTCCCTGAGTGTCTAGATAAAGATAGAATGCTCTCTGTATTACTGAATCCTGTATAATTATTGATATTTTCTAATATGAGAAATATGGAATTTGTATCACTAGAATTCTGTCACCTACTAATAATGGTCATATTTCTTACTTTGCATTTAAATAGACCTAGACTGCTTACCTTATTGTGAGAACAATATATTCCAAAGTTTCTTGGGATAAAGTTTGCCTCTGCCTAGAATCCACAAGTAGTAAGTAAGCCTACCTCTCTTTTCATACAATTCCATTTGACTTATTGTTAGCAGAAGCAGCATTTCATTGGGGAATTTTAGATGCTCTTTGTAATAAAGACCTAGAGGAAGTTTGCCAGCATCTCTAAGGGTATTGTCTATTAAGTAGGAGACCACTAGAGAATTTTGACAAGGAACACTTGAAAATGTTGTTCCGAACCCATTTGAATGGCCTCATACCCTGAGAGAATCTCTGAAAAGTTTCCACCCAGGGCAATATTTTCTCATTTGAAAGAGAAATAGTAATCCCTAGTTGATCACAGGTCCTAAATCCCTGTGAAAAGAGCTCCCACATGGCTTTCTGATTCTCTTTCTCACTATCATGCCTCTTTACATACCTTTTCCCCTAAATCTTTTTCCACTCCTTTTTATGTATTCGAATGTAAACTTTCTGAAGGAAGGGACTATCTTTTTTGTTTTTATTTGATTCCCTAGTTCTTAGAACAGTATCCGGAAGACAGTAAGTATTTAATAAAAGCTCACCTGTCTTTGAACTGAACTTCTTCCATTACAGTGGTGAACACCTTTAATGAGCACATGTCTCCTTATTTTATACTTGCTTGATAACAATAATGACCATCAAACAAAAGGGTAATGAATAGAGGCTTGAACTTAATGTAAGGAAAACCTGGGTTCAAATCTCTCCTTAGGTACTTTTTTTTAGCTTTTATGACTCTAAGCATGTCATTTTAACCTTTTCCAGCCTACTATTTCCTTAATTGTAAAATGAGAACAATAATATCTGTAGAAGTTATCTCACAAAATTGGGTATTAAAGAAGAAAACACATATAAAGTACTTTTCAAACCATAAAGCACTACCTACAATGCCTTGCCCTTGTCACTCTTTTGTTTCAGAAATGATACTAAGTAATAAGACAGAAAGTATGGAGTCAGAAAAAGAAAAAGACTTTAAGGCAGTACGTTGTTCTACAATCAAAGTTTCCTGAATTCAATCCAAGAGACATTTCTGCTCTTACTGTGTGCCAGGCTGTGCTAGATATTCTTGATAATAAGAATAAAGAATAAATATTCTTGAAAAGTAAACCAGGGTAATCCCTGCCCTCAAAAAACTTATAGTCTACAGGAGAAAGGAGGGCAAGATATATAGATGAGTAAATAAGAATAACACTAAGAAATGGAGAGATGAGGAAAGTCCTCTTGTAAGAAGTGGTTTTGGAGCTGTACTTAGAAGACAGGGGACAAGAGGAGGTAAAGATGGGCATGATAAACAAAGGCTCCAAGTGAGGAGACAATATATTGTAGACAGCAAGTAGCTCAGTTTGATGGAAACAATGTGTACAATGGAGAGTAATATTAAATCAGTCAAGAAAGATAGGTCAGAGCCAGCCTGCAAAAGGTTTTAAGTGCCAAACAGAGGAGATTGTACTTTATTCTAGAGGCAAAAGAGAACCATTGGCAGTCCTTGAGTACAACACTGACATTGTTGCATTTTTGTTCTTGGAATGTCACTTTGGTATGTGAAGACCAATTAGAAAGCTACTGTAATAATCTGGGTTAGAGGTTATAATTTTTCTGATGGAGTAATGGAAAATAAAGAATTGAGGGTGACCCCAAAAGAAGAAACCTGGGTGACTGGTGAGAGGTCCATATGAGACCTGATAAATTCCTGAACTATTTCAAATGAAATAGGGGAGTTTGGAAGCAGAATGGATTTGGGGTAAGTCTAGTCTGGCTGCTTTTCCCATCTTGATCTTGTCAGTGCCAATTTATTTCCTAAATAAGCACAGATTAGACTATTATGTTAAAATCTAAATATGGTAGCTTTACCATCTTGATATTGAAAAGAATCTGTTCAAAAAATCTTTGAATCTCTTTTCCACCTTTAATCACTTCTTTTCTTTTAACTCATACTTGAATGCCTTTAGGATGACTTTGTTTATCTTGTTCTTTTATATAATTTTCTTCAGAATGTTTTTTTCCTCTACGGTTTCTCACTGTTTTATGATATGATACTTCCCATAATCCCCAAATGCTTTTGTGGCTTATTTTTTTCTAAACAATAACCTTAAAACTATGAATAGAATCATGCAGATGAGGTGATGGAATATAATGCTTTGTAGCCACCTTTATCTCAGGCATTGCTCTGTCTTCAAACAGATCTTTTCAATACATTCATCAGAAGAACAGTTCTCTACCTGGTCTTTAGAACAGTATGTGTGTCTCTTCTTGGCATTTTATCTGAGAGGCTATATTTATTCTCAAATTGATTTTAAGCTTTTCTTAAAAAAAAATTTCCTGCTCCTTTCAGTAACCAAAGTGTCCACATATGAAAAGGGCAATGCATACATTTTTGTGCTTGCATATATGTGAATATATATGTGTTATATTCACAATATATGTGTATGCAGGAATGAAGAATGTTTAACAAGTTGTGGTGTATGAATGTAAGGGAATATTATCATGCCATAAGAAATTATGTAGGGCATGTTTTCAGAGAAGCCTGGGAAGATTTGCATGAATTGATGCAAAGTAAAGTGAGCTGAATATTGAGGACATTTTATAAGAACAACATTATAGATCTAAGGGTGAGGAATCAATCAACTTATTCATTGAATCAATCAGAGGTATGGACAACCTAGATGGTGTTATTAAATCAATCAGTCAAAGATATTTTAACTAGGAATGAAAGGTGCTTGAAATCAATCAAATGAAATGAAGTAAATTGCATAGGGCATGTATATTTGGTATTGGTTGAGAATACTCCTCAGTCTTTTATAAAATAGTTTGGAACCGAACAGAACAGGTTCAGGAGAATGAGGGCCTTGCCAAGCCCCTGAGAGGAAATTTCTTAGATTGGATTCAGGGAGAGTATAAATGGGGAAGAATAAGACTAGTTTACTCACTTTCTCCATTTAATAAGGCCTTAGGACCTTGAGAGGTCTAGAGAATTTGAGACTTCTCATTGGGATCCTAGCAAGATCCCTGGAACAGCTATGTCTTATATTAGGTACTGAGGAAATCCTAGAAAAACTGATGTAAAGCAATTTCAAGATTCTAATGAGGGGCAGCTGGGTAGCTCAGTGGATTGAGAGTCAGGCCTAGAGACGGGAGGTCCTAGGTTCTAATCTGGCCTCAGACACTTCCCAGCTGTGTGACCCTGGGCAAGTCACTTGACCCCCATTGCCTACCCTTACCACTCTTCCACCTATGAGCCAATACACAGAAGTTAAGGGTTAAAAAAATAAAAAATAAAAAGATTCTAATGAAATGCAGAAGAAATTTCCTTTGTATGTAAGGGAACTTCATAAGGATTGAAAAAGAGAGGGGAAGAGGGGGACTTCCAGGAATAAGGGGCTATGAGTCACCCCTTTGCCACATATGCTCTCTATGCTATAACCTAATTTCCCTTGTTCCTCTGTATGTATTTATGGAAGAATGTGTCTCAGAATCTTGAGGGATTTGTTTGTACCACCCATTCTTATTATACCATCTTAAGAAATAACCATTTCTAAGAGCTAATTAAATCTGGCTGACTAATTGGTATCAATTTACAGTCAAGAAGAAGCACGTCAGTGGTGATTTGTGAGTTTGAGAATTAGACATCAACCCTTCATTATTCCCCAGAGAATCCTGAGCAGAGCAGCTACCCTCAAGAGGGAGAAAAATCTACCATTTTGAGTGAGGATTGGGATGAATATATGGATATCCTATTAGAGAACTTCTACAGGATATCTGGAAGAATTTAGAGCCCTCCCAATAAACAAATGGAAGGAATATTGCAGAAAGTATTTCACTTCCACCCAATAAGTTAAAATACTTCCATTCTGCGATTTATAGCAGCTCTAACAGAGTTCTATATATTTTGACCATAAGAAAGAATAGATCCTTTAAAAAACTTTAGGCTCTGAGGGGAATATTTTTTTAAATGCTTGTTTCTTTTTTTTTAAGTTACATGTAGAAACAATTTTTGACAATTGTTTTTTGATATTGCAAAAATTCATATTTTCTTCCTTCCTACCGGCCCGCCTCCCTGAGATTGTGAATACTTTGATATAGATCATATCCATACTTTCATGTAATATATATATTTCCATATTGCTCATGTCATGACAGAAGACGCATGTCACACATACAAAAGAAATCTCATGAAGGACACATATGTGTATACACACACATATATATAATGGTATGTTTTGATTTGCACTCAAGATTCTAGTAGTTCTTTCTTTGGCTATGTGTAGCATTTTCTTCATGGGTTCCTTGTGGTTATCTTGGAGACTTATTTTGCTGAAAATATTTTTAGTCCTTCACAGCTGATCAATGTACACTATTTCTGTTACTATTCTACTAGTTCCGCTCACGTCACTTTGCATCAGTTCATATAAGTCTTTCTAGGTTTTTCTGAACTCATCCTGTTTATTGTTCCTTACAGAGCAAAAGTATTCCATTACTAGCATATACCACAACTTGTTTATCTAATGCTCAAGCATTGGATAAACCCTAAGTTTCCAATTCTTTACCACTACAAAAAGAGCTGCTAAAAATCTTTTGGTACAGGTAGGTCCTTTTCCCTGATATCTTTGGGATTTGTTGGGTCAAAGGGTAGGCATAGTTTTGTGGCTCTTTGAGCCGGGTTCCATATTGCTCTCCAGAGTGCTGTATCAGTTTACAGTTCCACCAGTAGCATATTGGTGTCCAAATTTTCCCACATCCCCTCCAATACTTATCATTTTTTCTTAAAATAATTTGTCTTGAGCTTTTCCAGCTTAGGCATGTTGCTTCTCTGTGTCTCAGTTTCTTCATCTATAAAGTACGGGTTATACAATATGACCTTTAAACTCCCTACCAGCATGAAATAGGTAATCCTGAGAAAAATAAGAAATAGATATTAGTTACATCATGTCATATATAGTACAGAAAGTAAGAAAAACACACTGTCCTTGAACTCTTAGATCATTCATTATTCATATTCTTACCTGCCTTTTTTTTTCTAGGTTTCTGTTGGGTTTTCAGGCTTTCTGGCAGAAGGCAAGGGCAGCTAAATAGCCCAGTGATTGGAGTGTATACAGCAATAAGGCAAGGATGCTCTCTGTGGCCTTTGAAGAGTCACTTGACCACTCTGTGTCTCAATTATTGGCAAAACAAGGACAGCAAGAACAACACTTACCCTACAGGGATGCTGTGAGAGCCAATTAAATGTTGGTCATGCCACTGGAGATTGAAAGATGAGAGCTATTACATAGTTACAAAGTATTATTACTGTAGAGCAAGTTGCTAACTGAAAGTGAAGAGTTACCCAGGAAATTCATGGATCTGCCTAGCAGCGTCTTACTGATAAATTGCCAATAAAACCTTCCTAATTTATCTCTTTCTGCCTGGGTGGTGACTTGAGCCTAATGATCTCTGGGGATGACTGAGAGGGAGGGCAAGAGAGCTAAGACAGGTACAAAACATTTACACTGTGAAGAACTTGCCTAAGACAAGATTTTCACTGCAGCCACATTTTTATTTTTTCTCTTTAAAAATTCAACACAATGAGGCTTGAAGGGATTTTTTTAGAACCTTGGGAGAGGGTAAGGGGAAAATTTCATAGGAATATGTGCTATCCTTAGTGTTTGGTAAGTGAGAGATCTTTCAGTTTTTCCTTCCCAAATGATGACACCCACCCCAAATGTCATAAGTTCTGATAGAAAGCTCATTGACTTTTGGTTTTATTGAGATGAAGAGGAAGCCTGGGATGGGAAAGAGAGTGCTGGCTTAAGAGTAAAAGAAGACCTTGTATTTTAGCTGGAACTTGAAAGAAATCAGGGAAGCCAGAAGGCAGAGGTATCCCAGTGATTAGTGCTTGGATTTGAACCATTGAACATTTGGCCAATAGCTTGAATATAGGAATAAATAGAATGTTTATCAGACTTTCTAGTGATATAAAGTTGGGAGATATAGTAGACACCCTGGGTTTTAGGATTAAAAAAGCTCTTGATAAGCTAAGATATTGAGCCAAATAGAAAAAGATGCATTGTAATTAAGGGAAAATATAAATGCTTATATTTTTGGTACAGGTAGGTTTTTTATTTTTTTATTCAAAATATTTTTTTTTTTTTTTTTTTTTTTTTTTTTTAAAACCCTTACCTTCCGTCTTGAAGTCAATACTGTGTATTGGCTCCAAGGCAGAAGAGTGGTAAGGGTAGGCAATGGGGGTCAAGTGACTTGCCCAGGGTCACACAGCTGGGAAGTGTCTGAGGTCAGATTTGAACCTAGGACCTCCCGTCTCTAGGCCTGACTCTCAATCCACTGAGCTACCCAGCTGCCCCCCAAAATATTTTTTGAGTATAACATTTGGCATTATATTCCAACGTACAGAAGATCTGAGGATTTTTAGTTGAATAGATGTTCCATATGAGTCAACATATGACATAATATGCTAAAAAGCTAATTCAGTCTCAGCATTGAGAGTAATATTTTCCAGAATTGGGTGAAACTTCTCTCTTCTTCTGTGGTTAAACTACATGTGGATTATTGGGTACAGCCCTGAGCACCACATTTTACCAAATCCATTGATAGACTGAAGAGTGTCTGGGGCAGGAGAATGAGGATGGCGAAGTTAATACAAGATGAAGATAGGTTGAAGTACCTGAGAATGTTTAATCTGGAGATGAAAAAATTTAAGGGGTTCATGATAAATATCTTCAAGTGTTTGAAAGTTTCTCATGTCCTGTTTGCCTATAAGGGTGGAAGTAGGAACAATGGGTGGTAGTTGCAAAAGGACAAATTAAGAGTTGATATAATGAAAAGTTTTGTGATAATTGAACTATTTTCAATTCAATCCATTCAATAAAAATCTATTATATACCTACTATGTGCCAGGCACTGTGCTAAACACTGGGGATAAAATACAAAAAAGAGACAGTCACTGCACTCAAGGAATTTACAGTTAATGGGAGAAGATAACCTACAAAAGGAAGATGAAAAAGGAGAGGACTTGGGATACCCACCTCTGAGACATATTGTCCCATGGAATCAAAGCCAAGCAGAGCAGCTGAAGGAAAATAGAGTTATCAAAGAGGTTTTGAATCCTCTATAAAAGACAATTTTGGGAGGTGTTAAGTGCTCTGACCTCCAACCCTTCAATCAAAGGGGAAAGACAATTAAGGGTAATACTTCCACTTAGAAGGTGGTGAGTTCCCCTTCTTTTGGATGTCTTTGAGAAAAGGCTGGACAAACACTGCTAAGTTGAGTAAGAGATCCTTCTAGATTGAGACTGATGACTACCAAGGTTATTTCCAACTCTGCAATTCTATCTTTTAAATACTATGCCATGAACAGTATTAAATCTTCTTCATCATGATAACCTATTATGTGTTGAAGATAATCTGATTACCTCTCAAATCTTTGTTGATTCTACTGTATGTTGGATATATCTCCTATATCCATCCCTTCCTCTCCAACTAAGTGAGGCCCTAATGCACAAAACCCTGGGCCTGAAGTCAAGAAGATCTGAGGTGAGATGCAATCTCTGGAATGGGATGACATTGGACAAACTATTTAACCTCTATTTGGCTCAGTTTTGTTGTCTATAAAATGAGGAATAATAGTAGCACCTACTTTCCAGGTTGCATGAGGGTCAAACAAAATAATAAATGTAAAGCATTTGGCACATATTAGGCATTTAATAAATGCTTTTTCCTTTATATTCCCTTCCCTCTCTCAATTTACATTACTATCACTTTAGTTCAGTCCTCTTGGCTCTTCCAGGTGAAAGCAATCCCTCTTTGCTTATATTTCATAGAGAGCTTAGTCTAAATTCTCTAATATTTTATCATGAATGCCTTTGATTTGTGGATATATTTTATTGTTGCCAATCAATCACTGGTCTATTGTAACAATCTCCTAACTGGTATCCCTGACTCCAAGACCTTCCCTTTTCCATCCAGCCTTCACAAAGCTGACAAAATATCTCATAAAATCACAGGTCAGACCATCGCTATTTCATTTCTGAAGCTCTGTATTTTCTCAATAGCTTTTTATTGTTTCTAAGTTAAAATAAAAATTATTTAGCCTAGCATTTACAATCTTCCATAATTTGGTTCTAACTTAACCTTCTTCACACAGTCTAAATTTTAGACACATTGGACCACTAGATATTACCTTGTTCCAGCCTCTTTTTGCCACCTTCAAGCATTGACACAAGTCATACCCCTTGCCTGTAATAAACTTCCCATCTGTGTCTCAAAGATCTATTGAAATCCTTCTCCTTCAAGGACCATCTAACATGATGCCTCATCCATGGTCTTCCCTTATTCTTGCTTATAGTTCATATAGGGCTTAGTCTAGGTTTATTCTTTACTCATCATATTTTATTGTGGAGTTTATGAAGTGTTCCAAGAGAACTAGGACCTTTAGTGTAAGGGTTTTCCAAGCCCTTTCCAGGACTGTCTATCCATTTTTAACCCAACTCTCATCTGTGGATTCAAGAGCTGAAGCGTACACACTCACCACATCCCAGAAAACCATTTCAGCAGATGGGCTAAACCTTGTTAAGGGTAATTGACAGGTCTTAAACCCCTTGTAGAGTTAGGGGAATGTCTACCCCAAGCATGTGAAGACTGGGCAGATGAGAACAATTTGTTCCAGTAGCTATAAAAGCATCAGAAGCATAATGGAGCACTCAGAGCTTGCTCAAATATCAAAGACACCAAGGTCATCCACTGCATTCCAGGCCATCACAGTCCTCCTGACTTTTGTCTTTCCATTGACTTTGATGACTCTGGGAGAGAGAATGATGCTGATGACTTTGTGCAGCTCTGCCTCACTGAAATTCAATTCACTTAAAAGTCATCATCTGACTTCAAGATGAATATATTATTGATAAGAGGCATATACAAGCTATGTTTTTAAGTAGCCCTTGGCTCTGAGGAGCTAGACACGCTGAACTTCTCAATTATCTATGAAGCCAATGGATCTATCTGAGCATGCTCTGAAAACTTCCTTAGCAAATCACATCAGTTTAGGGGTGTGGCTTTCTCTTGCCAAGAAACTTACTCATCCCTCACTTCCAGAGATCATAGCTTTCTTTTCAACCCCTACTATTTACAAAAAATGACATCCATGAGGGAAAAATGGAAAGTAAGAATTCCCTTTTGCAGCCTGAGGTAATAACCAGCTTGTATATTTGTTTCTAGGGGTATCCATATTCCAAATTCATTGCTAGGTTTGTAACAGTACAATATTCTATCTCCACTTTGCTCTTACAATTCTAAAGAATGACTCCCCAGGCCCCCAGTCTAAATGAATGAAGCAAACTTTCTCTCATCTCCTTAAAAAAAAGAGAACCTGCGCTCTCTATCCCTTCTGTTCTGTATCTACAAGCATTTACTAAGACAACACATGGCTTTGAATTTTGGTTAATCAACAGCTTTCTTACATTCACCAACTTAAAAAGCAAAGTATAATGAAGGCTGTCTCTCGCAGGTAGTGGGGGAGTGTCACTGCGTGGCTTGAAGGGAGGCAAAATAGATTTCTCGTCTTCCCCCAATTCTTTTTTTTTTCAATCTTCCTAATTAATTTAATTTTTTTATCTATTCATTTTATTTATTTATTTTGTAGCACATTAGATTTTTATCTCTGAAAATTTTATTTAATTAATAAATTTAGGATATTTTTCCGTTGTTACAAGATTCATGTTCTTTCCCTCCATAGCCAAAGCACAATTCCACTGGATCTATTTCTGTACCATTGATATTTGCACTAGGGTGATCATTTAGAGTCAACATCCCCAATCATTTCCCCATCAACCTATGTGATAAAGCATTTGTTTTTCTTCTGTGTTTCCACTCCCACAATTCTTCCTCTGAATGTGTATAGCATTCTTTCTCATATGCCCCTCCGAGTCATCTTGGATCATTGCATTGCTGCTAGTAGAGAAGTCCCTTACATTGGATTGTACCACAGTATATCAGCCTCTGTGTATATGGTTTTCCTGGTTCTGCTCCTTTCACTCTGCATTAGCTCCTGGAGGTTGTTCCAATTCACATGGAATTCCTCCAGTTCTTTATTCCTTTGAGCACAATAGTATTTTATCACCAACAGATAACACAATTTGTTCAGCCATACCTCAATTGAAGGGCATCCCCTCATTTTCCAATTTTTTTGCCACCACAAAGAGAGCAACTATAAATATTTTTGTATAAGTCTTTTCCCCTATGAGCTCTTTGGGGTATAAACCCAGCAGTGGTATGGCTGGGTCAAAAGGTAGACAGTCTTATAAAGCCTTTTGGGCATAGTTCCAAATTGCCATCCAAAATGGTTGGATCAATTCACAACTCCACTGGCAATGCATTAAAGTCCCAATTTTGCCACATCCCCATCAACATTCATTACTTTCCTTTGTTGTCATGTTAGCTAATCTGATAGGTGTGAGGTGGTACCTCAGAGTTGTTTTGATTTGCATTTCTCTAATTACAAGAGATTTAGAACATTTTTTCCTGTGCTTTTTGATAGTTTTGATTTCTTTATCTGAAAATTGCCTATTCATGTCTCTTGCCCATTTATCAATTGGGGAATGGCTTGATTTTTTTGTACAATTGGTTTAGTTCCTTATATATTTGAGTAATTAGACCTTTGTCAGAGTTTTTGATTATAAAGATTTTTTCCCCAATTTGTTGCTTACCCTCTAATTTTGGTTGAATTGGTTTTGTTTGTGCAAAACCTTTTTAATTTGATGTGATCAAAATTATTTATTTTGTAATTTTTTCCAACTCTTACTTGGTTTTAAAATCATTCCTTTCTCAAAAATCTGACAAGTATACTATTCTGTATTCACCTATTTTATTTATAGTTTCCTTTTTACAAGAAAGACTAATTCCTTCCAGGAAGGGAAGCAGCAAATTGGGGTCAGAAGAGGCTATAATTATATCTATCTGCTCCCTTAAATATTGTTAGTCTAGAGGAAGTGATTTTCAGATTCAAATTCATTTCAGATTGCTGCTCATTATTGGAGAGAAGCAGCACCCCAACTTTATACTTAAGGCTTGACCTTTGTCCCATATTAAGTGCCAGTTCTATAGTGAACACACATAGCACTTAGCCAGGAAGCCCATTTATCCAAGGCAGTAACAAAAAGGAAGTCAGAGAAAGTATATGTAGGAGATTATGTATCAAGTAATAGAGAATGGTGTTCTTCCATTGAGGGCAAGGTAACTCAGTTCAACTAAGAGGTGTCCTAGATCTCACCTAATTGGAAGGAAGCTCCCTGAAGTCTCTAGAGTAGCAAGCTAGCAAGAAGGACATAATGGAGACTGCTAGCTCTTATGTCTTCCCAGAGTGTTTTTCTTCAGCAGCCAGAAATGCAGTTCGTGTTTTTTATCTTCTTTCTCAAAACTGGAAGGCAAAGCATCCGAAATCTGAAGTCATTCGATAACTTGATGACAACTTTGAGACAACCAGAAGAGAACTCAATAGCTCTTTTCTGTCTCCTTTCATCAACTCTTCCTTGTCTTTCATATAGGTCAGGGGCATTGATCTCTACCAATAAGGAGAAAGGTTCATACCAATGGGCTTTGGGACTTAGGTTATGAAAGTAAATATTTAGAACAAAGAGTAATGCTTCCCAAGTCCAGAGGGAAGCATGAAATTTGAAATGAGTAAAGGACTCCATGATGCAGTTGACCCTCTCCAGGGAAAATGGTAATAGCTAACATTTACATAGAACTTACTATGCTTGACTCTGTGATAAATGCTTTACAGTTATCTCATTAGATCCTCTGGAGGTAGGTTCCATTATTAACTTCATTTTCCATATGAGGAGATTGAAGCAAACAGAAGTTAAATGACTTGTCCAGGTTCGTTTAGCTATTAAATGTTTGAGACCAATTTTTTGAATGCAGGCCTTCCTGAGTTTAGTGTCAGCACTCATCCATCACATCCCCTAGTTGCCTCCTCCCCCTCCAAAATGGTGGAAAGTCATTAGGAAAAGGAAAAAGGAAGAGGAAAAATTTACCTAGGAAAATTCAACATAGGAAAAATCCTCCTGACCTTGGCTTAGGACTTCATGCATCCTCATGTGACCTTATGCTTGCTCTTCACAACTCTACACTTACATCTCTTGCTCCTGAAGATGTTCATTTCTCCCTCCTTCCAGAAGAGCCAAGATGGTGGCATAGTAGCAGGGAAATCCTTAAGCTGCTTTGAATTTCCTTCTGAACTGATCATTGCAAAGCATCTCAAAAGGAAAGAAGTCAAGGCAGGATGAGCAGAGGAGCTCTTTCACTGCACCCAGTATGAAGGGTAGGCAATGAGAGGGGATTTCCATGTTATAAGGGAAAAACTGCACAAAGAAAAGCACAGGCTAACCCCTTCCCTCCACCTACCATGCCAGAGCCAGAACCAGAGCCAGGACCAGGGCAGTCTCTGAATTCTAGGTGGTTGGCTACACCAAAGAAAACACACCATAGACATACCCCCTGGAGGCTACTTTAGGCCCTGACATGAGATTCAAAGCTTAATAGCATCAGACTCATTCCCATCAGCAGAGGCAGCAGTACAGCAATAGCAGTAGCAGCAGGGCAGGGAAGATAATCTCAGAGCAAAACACTGTGCAGAATGCTACACCACAGACCCACCCCTGGAAATCCCAGGCCCTTGGAGGTGAGGTTCAGAGCTCCAGAGTACTGGACTCACATGGCAGCAGGTAGCAGCAGTAGCAGCAACAGCAGCAGCAGTAGCAGCAGCAGTGGAGGAAGATAGCCTCAGGGCAAAGCACTTTGAAGCCTGCTATACCTTCAAAAAAAACAAAAACAGCACAGACCTACCTCAGCACAGATGAGGAAGGAAAGATAGCCCCAAGGCAAAGCCCTGTGAGACAGAAGTTAATAGAAATAATTAGCAACACACAGGACTCCCAGTCCTATAGAGGAAAAATGAGTAAAGAACAGCAAAAAAATCCTCGTACCTGGAAAATTTCTACAGAGAAAAAGAGCAAAAAACAGAAGCAATAGCAGAGAGTCAGAAACAAGCAAACATATAAACATTCTACAAAAAAAAGAAAACTGATCACAAGCTCTGGAGGAACTCAAAAAGGAGTTCAAGGTCCAAGTAAGAGAAAATAAAAATGAGAAAAAGAAAAGAAACTAATACAAAAAGAAAATAACAGCTTAAAAGAAAATTGCCCAAAAGGAAAGAGAGGCACAGAAATCAAGTGAAGTAATAAGCAAATTACAAACCCAAATTGACCTACTGGAAGAACAGGCAAAGAACTGCAATGATGAAAAGAATGCTTTGAAAAGCAGGATAGACCAAGTTGAAAAAGGAAATCAAAAGATCATGGATGAAAATCAGTCTTTAAAATCTAGAATTGGGCAAGTAGAAGTTAATGATTTCATGAGATCAAAAAAACAATAGAACAAAATGAAAATGAGAAAAAATAGAAGGAAATATGAAATTTCTCATTGAAAAAACAACTTACTTGGAAAATAGATTCAGGAGAGAAAATTTGAGAATTATTAGACTACTTGAAAACCATGACCAAAAGAAAACACCAAAAAATGCTAGACATCATGTTATAAGAAATTATCCAAGAAAACTTCTTGAACAAGAGGGCAAAATAGACATTGAAAGAATCCACAGGTCACCCCCTACATTAAATCCCCAAATGACAATTCCCAGGAATGTTATAGCCAAGTTCAAGATCTTCCAGGTCAAAGAGAAAATACTACAAACAACCAGAAAGAAACAATTCAAATATCATGGAGCCCCAAGTCAGGATTACATAGGATCTGGCTGCTTCCACATTAAAGGACCACAAGATTTGGAGTATGATATACATGAAGGCAAGAAAACTGGGTCTACAACCAAGAACCAACTACCAATCAAAACTGACTATATGCTTTCTGAGGAAAGTACGGACATTTAATAAAATAGAAGATTTCCAAGCATTCCTGAAGAAATGGCCAGAATTAAACAGGAAATTTAATGTCCAAATACAAAATTCAAGAGAACCATAAAAAAGGTAAATAAGAAAGAGAAAAATTTAAGGGCTTCAATAAGGTCATATTTATTATAGTCCTATATAGAAAAATGATATGTGTAACTCTTAAAATTTGTTTTCATTATCATAGCAGATAGAAGATATATATAGCAGATGGTGTGGTATTAAGCTATTTAGGATGATATGTAAAAAAATAGTAAAAATAAAAAGAGGAATGTAGTAAGAGAAACCCAAAGAAAGGGATAAAATGTGGTAAATCTCTCTCCTTCCTCCTTTATTTTTTTCTAAGACCAAGCTCTCAAGATGGTACCAAAGCCCAGGGAATATTAGGTAGGCTACCTAAATTCAGGCAGGTTAAACCCTGGCAGTACTAAATACAAAGTAGAAATTAGATCATTTTTTGGGGGAAGTCTGTCTCCTCTGATGGGATCAGAAAAGACTAGGAAGGAAAAAAGGGATCTTGGAACCTAAACTCGATGTAAACTAAGACTTTTAAAACACGGAGTGGAGGGGCAGCTGGGTAGCTCAGTGGATTTAGAGTCAGGCCTAGAGACAGGAGGTCCTAGGTTCAAATCCCGCCTCAGACACTTCCCAGCTGTGTGACCCTGGGAAAGTCACTTGACCCCCATTGCCTACCCTTACCACTCTTCTGCCTTGGAGCCAATACACAGAAGTTAAGGGTTTAAAAAAACACAGAGTGGGATAGCCACTTACTAAATGTTTGTCAAATTGAATAGTTTAGAATTTTTCTAAGGCTAGAGACATACAATTTGAGAGTGGTACATAGTCACCTTTCCCCCTCACATTCAAACAGGCCAATCAAACATTTGGCTTCTGCGGCAGTGATGGGCAAATGGTTTAAAAAGGGAGCCAAAGGAAAGGAAATGTTCATCTGTCAGTCTGTTTCTAAGGTAACTCTTTCAAAGTTTCATTGTATTGTATCTTACTCGTTGTATTCATCAGATTAAGAATAATGAACATTTCAGGGGGCTGCTGGCCATAGTTTGCCCATCACTGTTCTGTGAAATATCACCAACCCTCAGTGAGAAGAGGAAATCAATGATTGTATTCATTGCCTGTTTATTGCTTGCTCTTAAGTGTTCCATCCCCCAAAAGCAATTGGTGATCTCTAAGAACCTCCTCTTCTATATTCTTCACCTTGAAATGTTATTCCTCTGTCAGACCTGGGAGGAGATGAGGTCATCTGGCAGAACTGATAGCAACATGGGCAGCCTCATCAGCAGTGTGGACAGCTGCCTCCATGGGACGGGTTAAATGCAAAGGGAGCACTACATTTAACTGAGTCTGTGGAAGCGATTTTCAGGCATTACGCCAAGAATTCAATCTGTTCCTGGCTCTCACACATAACAAAATCTGTTACTGTGTTATCACTTTAAAAGATGAAACCACATGTTCACATGTATGCTTACCCTTAGATGGTCAAATACCATGTGTTCATAGACCAAGAAAAGAGCCTGTCTTCTGAAGGTTAATGGGTCTGGCATCAACATGTCAGCCTCCAGACATGCTGATATGCCCAGTTAGTGATGCTCAATCTAGTCTGTGAAGCTGCTGCCAGCTTTATATTTGGCTCCTTGAAAGGTTCCATTATTCTCAGCTCTACACCCTAGACCTGGGCTCATACCTTACCTCTCACCTCAGAAGCTCTGGGGCCATAAGCAAATCACATCAGTTCTCTAAGGCTCAGTTTCCTTATCTGCAAAATGAGGACTGTACATGTGCTACCTGCCACATGAAATTTTTAAGAGAAAAGCATTTTTTTATTTTTTGTTTTTTTAACCCTTAACTTCTGTGTATTGGAGTGGAAGAGTGGTAAGGGTGGGCAATCGGGGTCAAGTGACTTGCCTAGGGTCACACAGCTGGGAAGTGTCTGACGCGGGATTTGAACCTAGGACCTCCTGTCTCTAGGCCTGACTTTAAATCCACTGAGCTACCCAGCTGCCCCTGAGAAAAACATTTTTTAAAAAGTCCTATGCAATGAGTCTGAGGGATACCATCTAGATCTGTGATTTTATTGGTATAAGGAGCTCTGAGATAAGGAAATTCCCATACTAATGCAGGATTGGCAGTTAGGTGACACAGTGGACCAAGTCAACTCACTGAACTTCTGTCTGCCTCATTTTCCTCAACTGTAAAATCCTGGTGATAATAAAGCCTTTAATAAATGTTTGTTCCCTTCCTTCTCTCTCCCCAATAAGTTTCCAGAGCCATCACTTTAGTCCTGGTCTCTTTATTCCCCAAATGAAAGTAATCCCTCCTTGTTTTTTGATTTGTGATACAGCTCACCTAGCACAGAGGAACTTAGATAGTATAATGGATCAGTTACTGCACAACTGGAATAAAAGAGACCTGAATTCAACTGTGACTTCAGACTTGTGACCCTGGGTAAGCCATCTAACTTCTTTCTGCCTCAGTTTCTTCAAGTATAAAATCATGATTCTAATAGTACCTATCTCCCTAGGTTGTGAGAAATAAATAATCTGATATTTCTAAGATGGTTAGCTTAGTGCCTGGTACATAGTAAATGTCTAATAAATTCTTTTAGCTCATCTGATATTTCTAAGATGGTTAGCTTAGTGCCTGGTACATAGTAAATGCCTAATAAATTCTTTTAGCTCAGAGATTGGTATATACTGAATGCTTAATAAATGCTTGCTTCCTTTCTTCTCTGAAATTTACAATCTTAGAAAACTGTCTAGAACATTAAGTGGTTAAGCGATTTCCCCAAGGCCATCTGAACAGTATGTGTTAAAATGAGGACATGAGTCCAGCTTCCTATTCACTATGCTGTGCTACGTCTCAACTATTATTATCAATATCCTTATTGTTATTCAGCATTAAATTGCAAAGCAGGGTCACCAAATAAGAATTTGAAGCATAACTAATCCCTTGCTTTAAAGCTATGCTGGTTGCTATGAATGAACAAAATTGGTCCTTTCCCAGAGGTTATGGCCAGAATTCTACATGAGGACTTTTGTAAATACTTCAACAAAACATTCGGAGAGTTCTATTGTTCTAGCTTCACATGTTCCAATATATAAGGAAAGGATGTTGCACTGTGCCTGGTACATTTCTCTATTAACAGAAGTTCTAACAAAACTATTGATTACTCACTGTACAGAAGGGAGGAACTCTAAAACCCTAAGCCCCTCAAAAACAGAAACAGTAGAAGTTTCTGAGAAAAAGTTGCCTTGATGAATAGAGTGATCTAAATTTTATGAAGGGACCAAAAGAAGACAAAGTCTATGTATACTACATTGGAAGGTGATTGTTAGCGCAGAAAGAAAGGCAGTGCAGCTAAGTTTTGAGTATGAGAAGGCAGGAACAGGTCAACATTCTTGAGAAGTATACTAGCCTCTTTTCTGTGTTTGTACTATTTGTGGCATAGAGAAGTGTTCTTTACTCTGATGGTGATCGAAAGCTAGCCCCATAGGACCATATTTAAAGAGCCACGTTATGACTTAAAAAGAACAAGGTAAGACCTGTGAGAGCTCTTTGCCATGGAACAGTACAACTTCAGAGATGGGATATTCTTGGGTATCTTTCCTTTTTTGCTGATTAATGTGCTTGACATTTCCTCTGAGTGCTCTACTAGGTCATTCTAGGCTGCTGACCTGTTTTGAGGTCATTTCTTAGACCAAACCCCTGTGGAATGATATGTGAAGTCACATCCAATCTAGCTCTCCCTATATGAATGTAACAGCTGAGTTTAGCTCCCAGTCCTCTTCAGTAGGATATTAGCAATGATGGTGGCACTGTGTATGTATACTTTGGGCAAACCTGAAGGCCACTGACTGGTTGTCTGAACTTCTAAGAGTTATATACAGTGGGAATGAGAATTATTGATGAGGCTTTATTAAGTATTTAAAACACATTTTTTATTTTAGGATATTTTTTGGAATGGTGTCAATGTATTTTTGAATGATTTCTATGCATTATTTAATAATAAAAAGTTTGCAACATAACATGATTTTCTTGATGAATGTGTACAACTTTTAGAGTCTGGCAACTCCAAGGAACAAAATATTATGCAGAGAATTGACTTCATGTCTGGAAGATTCCTGAAAGGACAATATATCCCTCTAAAGAGTATAAGCCTTAAAAAAGAGGTCATCCAAAGGGGCTATTTTGTCTGGATTTATTCTCAGGGGAAATTAGTACCTCTATTCAGTAACCCCCCCCAGAGATCTCTTCTCATTCTCTGGGGCCTGCTTGGGCTAGAAATGGACACCTTCATTGTGACCCTCTCTAATCTAAAATATTCCCTTTCTCATCAGCCAGTGGTAACCATAACAACAGAAGGTCCCTTGCCATTAAGGGATGCAACCTGAGCACTTTGATGGCAGGGTCTCCTTTCTATTTGGGAGTATAAACATTGATTTACATGTGTTAAGGTGTTAGGCTCTAAGAGATGCCCAAATGTAATTATGTCATGGCAGTAAATATGAAAGAAAAATGGATAAACAAAAGCCAATGATTTATTGATTGGTAAAATCTACTACAGTAAAATGTACAAAAGCAAGGTGCACAAAAAAAAGTTACAAAGATTTGATGAGGATAAAATGCAAGTAGTACATTCAATAATGGCAAAGTTTTCTGAGCACTTTATGCAAATTTTCTCATTTGAACATCACAAAAAAAATACAACCCTGTGATGTTATTGATGAGAAAATTGAGCCTTAAAGGGGTTAAATTACTTTCCTGGTGTTACAGGAGAGTTTCAGAAAAAAGATTTGAACTTAGATCTCTCTGACTCATGGTCAACATTCCATTCATTACACTACACTGAGTTTCAGTAGAGTGGTAATCACATATGGTGACTTTAACTCGGCATGAAGTAGCTGAAGATAAAATAGCATGACAGTTCATGCATCAGGGCAAGGCACACCACCTTGATCAATCTCTTCTGAACATGTACCAGTTTGTTAACGTCTTTCCTATAATTGGTATATAGAACAGAACAAAGTATACTAGTCCAGAGGTGGTCTGACCAGGACAAAGACCATAGCCACTCTGGGTCACAATTTCCTCATCTCTAAAATAAAAAAGAATTTGAGCTAGATCATTTCTAAAGTCCTATCTAGTTCCATCATTCTTTATTCTTTAATGATCTGGATGTGTCATTTTTCTCCATATTAAAAAAGAACGAAGCAGACAATAGTGTGCTGACTGGCCTTGGAGGCAGGGAGACCTGGGGTTCCCCATAAAACACTGGAATGTGCTAAAATATCTTCTTAGGCAGGTCACATACCCACAATATGACTCAGGTAACTCTCTAGTACTTAATTACTAAGTCATAGATAGGTTGAGCTCTTTGGTTTAGGAAGTTACAACACATGGAGTTATTTCCTCATGCTGACAAAATCACATTTTCTTCACATATTCTCATATAAAGATAAACAAACATCTCTACCCTTCCATAGTTCACTCCACTTACATGCTCAGAGACACTTGCTCAGATATACATCAAGGTTGTCTTATTCTCAATCATACTATAATAGGCTTTTCCTTGATATTTGATGCCAATTGATCATCATGAACCAAATCACTAGGATTCCAAAGAACAGTTGCTTTTCTGGCTTTAAAGAATAATGGAACAATAATTATTCCATCAGTAATAGTTGATGAATATCATAACATGTTTGCATATACACTGCTGCAACCATATTTTCTCAAAACCAGTTCAGCAATTTAGACACACAATAAATCATGCATTATTGAGTCAGCACACTCAACAGCATGGACAGCCAAAATGAGGGTAAGTTTGGGATTTCCTGCTATTCTTTTCTTTTTGCTTCTCCCTTCATCCTTGCTCCAGTAACATCCCCTCATCCACTATCACATACCTGGTGTTACCTTAGTCTTTCCTGCCCACAACCTACTAACACATCTACTCTCAGGAAAGGGATTTTTAAAAAAAATCCTATTCATGCTCATCAATGAAGACATTTCCTGTGTTACTTTTCCCAGAGATACTCACATTTTGATAGGTAGAAGAGCATATGTTTGACTTGGGCCAAATGAGTAAATGTAAATTATGAATTCCAAGGATCATTAATCAAGGAATGGTTGGTGGACATTTAAAAAAGGAAAAAATGATTTAAAAAAATTCAGGATGGCTTCATCAAAAGGAGGTCATAGTAGATTAAACTCATTTTCTCTTTTCAAAAGAATTATTAGACGTAGATAAAGAAGAAAATATAGGTACAGTTTACTTTAATTTTAGGAAAGCATTAGATAAAGTAGTTAATTCTTCCAACAATTCTCCCAAAAATTATTAAGAGAATAAGAATTATAGACTTGCTAAATAGTTAATTGGATTCAGAATTGGTTGAATGGTGAGATCCAAAGAGTATACATAGTCATTAATAGTTCAATATTAGCTTGGAGGAAAGTCTCCAATGGGATGTTTGACTCCATCCTAGAAAATCTTTTTTTAAATAAAATATTTGAATAAATACAAATATGTTTATCAACTTTTCAAATGACATAAACCTGGGAAGGATAGCTACTTTGATGAATTAATGGAACAATGGGTTTGAAATTAGAATATTCTAGTTCAAATCCCTTTACTTGCATTAACTATGTCACTTTAGACAAGTCATTTAACCTCTATGGGTCTTAGTTTGCTCATCATTAAAATGAAAGGATTAGTCTAGATGTCCTTTAAGGTTCCTTCCAGTTCTACATCTATGATTCTATGATGAAGGAATTTAGTTGACAGAAAAATCTATATGATTCAACAGCATGATAAGGTTGCCAAAAAAAGCTAATGTGGTTTTAGTTCAATCTCATACTTCAAGGACCAATGATTTCAATCTTACTTTCAGTTTTAAAAAATCAACGTGATAGGTACAAGATAGGAAGGCACGTTCATCTGAAAAAAGATTTGGGGATTTTAGTGGACTACAAAACCACTATGAGCCAATAGTAAAATACTTGTTTTCTGTTGTCTAAAGACCAGCCTAGTTAAATCTAATGAGACTCAGCATGAGGTTGGTCTCAAACTGACATATATTTTGGCAACAGCAGTTTTTGATGGACATCTATTATTAGTAGAAAAAGGGAAGGAGGGGGTTATGTTGAAATCTTGTATAAATCTTTATAGTTTGGCATAACCTGCTAAAGTTGATACCTTTTTTGTTATGGTCTTACAGAATACTGAATCAAATCTACACCATTAAGAAATATCAGATTAAGACTTTAGTGGAAGTAATATAGTCTTAGGCAGTTTTAATACTATATTGCATCAAACCTCAAAACAAGGAAGGTAATTGTCCCAGCTAGAGAGCATAGTAGAAAAAACATAGGATTTAGAGTCAAACAATCTCTATTCAAATTCTCGTTTTGTTATTTACTATTTTTATGACCTTGAGCAAGTCTTTTCCCATTAGTAGGATTCTGTTTCCCATCTATAAAATGAGGATTTTGGATAATGTGGTAGCAGCAATATTTATTAAGATCCTTCTTACTTAGTCTGAATCAGCTTTTCCTAAAGTCCTAAAGGGACCATTGACATAGCCTTCTGGCAGTATGAAAGCCAATATACAAAGCACTAGAAACTCTTCTCTCAGGTTACATATATGCCTCTGGTCATTCCAGGATCATAGTGAATGTAGATGGAGAGAAGCTTGTGCCCAAATGAATCAATCCTATATCCTTGCTAAATAATCTTTCCCTAGTAATGTTATTGCTAAGCAAACTTCCTTTTGCTATTACTAACAGTTCTGTAAATATCTCATTTCATTTCATTTCCAAACATGAAGTACCAGACTGGCCCAAGACAATGATTCACAAGATGATCTTGAAGGTTCCTTCTAAATTTAAATATCATGATCAATATAACCATTGGTATCAGGATATATCTGAAAATGTGTAATTAGTCCTGAGTGTACCACATTTTGAGATGGGCATTGACAAACTAGAATATATCCAGGATAGATAAATGAACAGAGTGAATAGACTGGGGAGACTGAGAAGACTAAGGGGAAACATGGCAGTGGTCTTTAAATATTTTGAAGGCTCCTCATAAAGAAGAAGGTATAGCTAGGTATTTCAGTGAATAGAACATCAAACCTAGAGTTAGAAGGACCTGAGTTCAATTCAGCCTCAGATACTTAGTAGCTTTATGATCCTGGGCAAGTCATTCAATCCTGTTTGCAAACATGTATAAATCATCAGCATTTTTGTATGTCACTAACAAAGACTGCAAGATGAGATCAAAAGAGATACCCCATTTAAAATATCCATAGACAGAATAAAATATGTGGGAATATATCAGATGAAACAAATCCAGTAATTACATGAACATAATTATAAGACACTTTTTATACAAATGAAGTCACAATTAAGCCATTGGGGAAATATTAATTTTTCATAGATAGGCAGAGACAATGTAACTAAAATGACCATCCTACCTAAACTACTCTACTTATTCAATGCCATCTTAATTAAATTACCAAAAAATTATTTTATTGAGCTAGAAAAAATAATAACAAAATTCATTTGGAAGAACAAATAATCAAGAATATCAAAGGCAATATATGTATAATCAAGATCAAATTGCTTGCCATCACTGAGAGGGGCTGGAGAAGGGAGGGAGACAATTTGGATCTTATAATTTTTGAAAACATAAGTTGAACATTGTTATTTCATGTAAATTTGGAATAAAATGTCTTTGAATCAAAAAGGATACCAAAGGAATTAATAAAAAATTGTGAAGGAAGGAGGTTCAACAATAACATGTTTTAAATTGTATTATAAGGTAGTAATTATGAAAACTATTGGCTAAGAATTAGAAAGATAGATAAAAATGTTTGCCTCAGTTGTCTCACCTGTTAAATGAGCTGGAGAAAGAAATGGCAAACTGCTTCAGTGTCTTTGCTAAGAAAGCTCCAAATAGATTCACTAAGAGTCAGATATGACTGAAACAACTGAATTACAACATAAAGAGCAAGATAAAACATTATTTATATAGCTCAAGGAGACAGACCCATGGATGGAAGTAGAGTAGTATCAGATTTCTCCTTAATATGAAGAAACTTCCTAATTATCAAAACTATATCCTGAAATGTTCTCTCTAACCTCTACTTTTCAGATTCCCCAGTTCCTTTAAGATGTGAAGAGTCATTTCCTGTGTAAGGTGAAGAGTCATTTCCTATATAAGGATTTTTTTGACTCCCTCAATTGCTAGTGCCACCTTCTCCAAAATTACTTCATATTTATTACAAATTTATCTCTGTGTATATATTATTCTTCCTGATAGAATGTTAATTACTTGAAGTCAACGACTTCTTCATCTTTTCATTCTTGCACCTAATCTAGTGTCCAGCACATAGTAGCTACTTAGTAAGTATTTATATATGAATTTATATTCCTGGTGCCCAGTACAGTCTCTGCCCCATAATAGGCATTTAATAAATTTTGGCTTATGTGATTGAAAAAAATATTTTTGCATTGAATTGGATGACTTCTAAGGTCCCTCCTAAAACTAAGATTTTCTGGTTCTATGTCTCCCAGGGACAATTTTTTAAAATGAAGGTCAAACCTTTATACTAGGGATTAAATTATCATTTAAGTGAAGTTCCTTGCATTGTTCAGGAATGGGAGATTTTCAGGGGTATCAAGTGCTTCTTAAGACTCCAGAAATTACCCACAAAGGTCAATGACTCCTAAAATTTTCTCACAGAATCCTCACCAATGAGACTTTGGGGACCATATAGCCAATAAGGAACTAAAATCAATATTACCATTTGAAAAGATGATGTCTCCTAGATGACAGTAATGGTTTCATAATTTTTGAATGCAACAAAAACTTTCAAAACAAAACTCTAGGTGAATAACAAATAACTCTTTAATCTTCAGGCTATGTATAGAATATATGCTAAGCCACTTTCCATCCCTACTCCCCCACCCTTTGTATCCTAGGAGCAAATTCTGAGCAGTTCCTGGCACATAGTAGGTACTTAATACTTATTGACCAATTAAAGATAATGCCATTAAGTACTTCTCTGTGGAGCTGGTTATTGATTGATGTTTCTTGGGGCTGA
The DNA here is from genome assembly GCF_016433145.1 of Gracilinanus agilis. NCBI lineage: Eukaryota > Metazoa > Chordata > Mammalia > Didelphimorphia > Didelphidae > Gracilinanus > Gracilinanus agilis. Next base: position 663,167,587 of record NC_058130.1, read on the forward strand.
TAGAATAAGGTGTAATTGATTATATCATTGTTATAGTTGGTCCTCTGACTAGAGAATCAACCCCTTTTCTTCCGTTAATGTATACTTGACAAAAAGATAAAAAGCACATTCTGTGTTTCATCATGGGTCATTAGGGTGGGATGAACTTCTTTTTTTGAGGTCCTTTCAAGACAACTCAAATTTCAGTTTCAATTTGAGGTGGGAAACCTACCATACTGTATATATCTGCTTCTTAATATAAGGCTCAGGCAAGCCATCCCTAGATAAGGCATAGCTTGTTCATTGATCCAATATTATTTGAATATCTTATAGATATCTTTCAGAGAGTGTCATTTCCATGTTACTTGAGGCATTTGAACCTAGTCTGGTTTTACTATTTGCATGGTAGAGAAATTGTTAATGAATACCAAAAAAAGATGAACTTCCCAATAATGGCAATAATGATTTAGGCACTGGAATTCTGGACCACAATGATATACAGAGAGTAGGAGCTTGCAGTATACAATGGAAAGAATAATGTGCATCACCTCTTTACAGAATCTTACAATAAATAAATAATGCTATCAGAGATCAAAGAATATAGAAACAGTCTACCATGTGAAAAGACAATGAGAAATTTACAGATCCAGAAAAATAGTTATTCCAGGCAATTTGCAGATGGGGAGAGGGACTCATGGGACCACAAATGGTCAACTAAAAAGTCTAAGACTCAATGTGATGAACCAGTTATCTCACTCTTTGGATAGAGACAAAAAAAATGTGTTCAGGATACCTGATTTGGCATTTCCATTTTCTCAGCATGATGAATGCCAATAGATTCACATACAAATCTTTTGACTTTGGTCAATTCTAATCAATTTGCCTGAAATTTGTTCATTTACACACTTTTATTTAGTGTTTAGCTACAGAAAGCTGAATGGAAGTTAAGACTGTAAATTTGATCTTCATTCATATCTATGTCCTAAAACTGGAAAGAGATTAAGCAAATTTGGAAACAATTCAGAAGAGAGCAGGAAATGAAAGTCTTGGAGAATAGACATTATAAAAACTAGAATGATTTAGACTAAAGAAGAGGCTGAAAAGATATAATAACCGTCTCCAAAATATTTTAGATTATTAAACAAAAGGAATTGGGCAAAATGAAGTTTTTAGCAACATGTTAATGACAAAATTCTACTATTGAAAAAAAACTTAAAGTCTTCATGGAATTCATTGAAAGAAGATTTAATAATAACATTAAAATCCTAAATGTATACTTTATCTTGACATTAATAATATTAAGCATAGAATAAAATTAGACATAATTGTATCCCAAGTTAAAGCTCTCTCTCCTGAAATTTCTTTGTATTATTATGTATATTTAGTATTTTGTTTTAGTTGACTGTGTGCCTCTTATATCTTGTGCAGAAGAACATAAGCTCTTAGAGAACAGGGATTGCTTCCATTTTGTCTCTCTTGGCTCATCCCCCAAGAGGAACTGTGCTCTAGGGAAGAGGGAGATAGCTGAAGAGTCAAGATGTACTGGGTTAAAGTTTATCTCTACCACAATGTGGCTATTTGACCTCAGTGAGCCACTTGTTCTTTCAGTATCTCAAGCAATTCTACAATTCAAGTTTTTAACCTTTATTGTGTCATGTACCCCTTTGGCAGTCAAGTGAAACCTAGGAATTCTTTTTTAGAATCATATTTATTACCCACATTCATAATTGAAGGGAATGCTAATTTTCAGTTAGAAGTTAGTGAAAATAAAGATATAATTTTTCCCTATACAAGTTCATAGACTCCCTAAAATCCATTTATGGATTCCAAGTTAAGAACCTCTATTCTGAGACTATGTAAGCTTCAGAAGGAGTAATGATATGCATTGCTGAAAGAAGTTCCTGGGAACTTCCTACATACCTGATAAAAAGCAACAACAACACTTTTTCACTCCCTGGCAAAGAGCCCAACATATAGCAAGGAGTTCAATAAGTGTTTGTTGAATTGAATTGTGATGTCATATAACACCTTAGAAAATTTTTCTGAAATGTGATTTTGTAATATATGGGAGTGGAATACTGAAATGTCATGGGAGAGTTATTTTCGTGGGTTTTTTTTTCTAAGCCTGAGGCTTGAGCACTTACTTTGAATTGAGATCTTAAGAACACTGTGGTTAGGATCACTGTCTAACTTGAACCTTCTGAGGCTTGCCAGGCACTAGTCAAAAATATCATGTTAATAAAAATACAAAATTTAAATCATTTCTGGACCATGTCTGCATGGAACAGCATTTATCCTAGTTCCATGACCACATTCCTAAATGCCTAGACCACAAAATGGACCCATTGACACATGTGGTTAGGATAATGTCTTCATGTGTTTTCCTATCACAGGAAATAGTTTTATAAGCACATAGATCAGCTTAACCAGCAAGCTATAATACATGGATGTTGCTGCTGCAGACATTTTCTTTTCTTGGTATCCCAAGATTAGCTCTTAATTCTGCCTTATACCCACAGTAATTACTCAGTAGATAGTGGTGGTTGCATCTCCTCTTCCCATGCCCTTACTATAAATCTCTTGGTCTTCTGTCACTTCAGGCTATGGAGGATGCTGCCTTTTAAGTATGTTTTTATCTTTGAAGAGTAAGGAATCTGAAGACAGGAAAAAAAACTGAGGGTAATGGTGGTAGTGGTTGGAGCGGCAGAGGATAAGCTCTGGGACAAGCGAAGTTTGCATTGCTAGACCTACAGAAAGTTCAGCTATTTATATTTTGTGGAGACTTGGGTAAAATTTAAGAACCATAGATAAAAATTAAGGCTAATTTCATCATAACTGGAAGCACTAACAATGGGGGACATATTTGTATTTATAAGAACTATTTTCTGGATATCAATTTAGTAAAAATGAGAAAAATGCAACAGATTTTTTGCTTATGAAAGGAAAGGTCCTTTGTCTATGTTACTTTCATTATGCATTTTGATATGAGTACCTGAGAAATAACAGATGGACCTTTTGTATAGCAGAATCTAACTTAATCCATTCTTTTTTTTAGTCCTTTAAAAATAATAATTTTCAGATTTCTGTTAATAACTTGTGAAGATAGTATTTGCTCACCAACATAACACCTATCCCATTTTCAAACAGCTTTCTTCGAAAGCCCATTGAGCTTGCAATCATGTCATATTTCTGTGTGTAAGATGTCATTGAGTATTTGCAGTTTCTTCAGTCTGGAAGAAACTACTTCAAAAGAATACCTAATCTAATTTTTAATTACTTGTTCATCTGTATATGGGAGCCAAAGTCATTGGCTATATATCTCTTCCACCCAAGAAACCAAAGATAGTCAACTATGGTATAGGGTTCCAGAGAGTAAATGATATAGAGGAAGGAACACTGGTTTGGGGGGTTGGAATCCTGGGTTATAGTCCTTGTTATAAGTCTCTGTGTAAACTTGGTTGAGTGCCACAGCAAGTCAGAAACACAAGTCCTTACTCAAGCTCTCCAACCTCGGCTATTGCATCTTTAACAGTTCTTGTGAGAATAATTGATTTTTTTCTCCCATAAAATGAGGGGACTGGTATAAATTATCTCTAAAGTCCCTACTAGCTTTAAAACATCATATTTTTTCTTTCTAATTTCTTTTTTCATTTAATTTAATTTTTAAAATATTTTCCATAGTTACATGATTCTTGTTGTCTCCCTCCCCTTTTCCTTCCCCCCTTCCCAGAGTTGACAAGCAATTCCATTCGATTATACATATATTATCACTCAAATCCTATTTCCATATTATTCATGTTTGTAATTGAGTAACCTTTTAAAACCAAAACCCCAAATCTTATACCCCAATAGTGAAAATCATATGTTTTTTCTTTTGCATTTCTACTCCCACAGTTCTTTCTCTAGATGTAGGTGGCATTCTTTCTCCTAAGTCCCTCAGAATTGTCCTGGATCATTGCAAAATTGCTATTAGTAGCAAAGTCAATCACATTTGATCGTCCCACAATGTTTCAGTTATTGTGTATAATACTCTCCTGGTTCTGCTCATTTCACTCTATATCAGTTCATGGAGGTCTTTCCAGTTCTTATAGAAATCAAGCAGCTCATGATTCCTTGTAGTACAATAGTATTCCATCTCCATCATATGATTTGTTCAGCCACTCCTCAATTTTAAATCCCTTCTCAACCTTTTGTTGCTTCTTTCAGCAAGTACAATGTCATTGAGGGAAACTTTCCACATATATAAGGAAAAAAGACTTTCTACAGAGGGAACACTAGTTTACCAAGAAAATAGCCACTACTTACAGCAAAAAGAAAAAGAAAAAATAACCTAGCACCACAAACTCTTCCTCCCAAACTACTGTCAATTAATCTCTTATCCTCACCCCTAGTCAGGACCACTGGGGATGAAGAATAGGTTGCAAATGTGAGGTTTTAAACAAGAACATCATTTGTGGGATAAGGTGTAGGCAATTCTGAACCAGGATTCAGGTTTAAAGGGTGGGGGGGCTCAGTTCACCTCTATTCAGTAACTAATTTCTGTCTGGCCCCATCGTTGAAAAATGAGAGGTAAGTAACAGAAAATAAAAAGTCTTAATGTTAAGGATAATGTTAAGGTAATAGAAGTACAGACATGGGGTCCAGCTAGATGGCTCAGTAGATTAAGATCCAGTCCTAGGGATGGGAGACCCTGGGTTCAAATCTGGACTCAAATACTTTCTATCTGGGTGATCCTGGGCAAGTCAATTAAATACCATTGCCCAGGCATTACTGCTCTTTTGTCTTGAAATCAATGATGGTATTGATTCTAAAATTGAAGATAAGGGTTGGAAAAAAAGAAGTACAGACATTAGTCAACACTATGACTATTTTATAATGTAGGAAATGCTCCTATCAAAGTTGAGGGAATTAAAGGGTAGCTATATCTAGTTTCCAGAGAAGCACAGGTCAAGCCTCCTTTATAAACGAGACATATTCTCTAAGGAGCCTGTAAAAATAGGTAGTAGCTCTGATTAGTGTGAACTCTGTGAGTCAAGAAGAGGGTGATGAATCTTTGAGATGGCATTATTCTCCACCTCTCAGTATGGGAAGGAATTATTCTTTTCTCTTTCCCCCATTAGCCAAGGTGTCTTGCCACAGAGCTATGTATGCAAGAGGAGACATCACATCCAACAGGGAGCAGACCTAGAAAGTTAAGGCAAGATTCTTCTGTAAGTTGAGAAAAGATCCAGCCTTGGGTATCAGAGGGTAAGCTGTGGAAAGGAACAGACCCAGAAAACTCAGCTGAGCAAATAACTCAGCAGAGATGGTGAGCCCAAGAAAAGGAACATGAGGATGCCAAAAGAAGGGGAATGACAAACTTTGTCTCCCAGCAGTGCCAGAGGTGTGAGTTGCCTTGGCTACGTGTTCCTTACATTTACATCTCTCTACTGACATACTTTAACTGCATGTTTGTGAGAGAACACATCTCACTTTTATGAAGGAAGTGTTTTATTACTGTTATTTTTACAATGCCACCTCAGTAAAAAAAATGTCTTTGCTTTTAGCTAATTGTAGTATCTGGTAGAACATTAAGGATAAATTAACTGGGAAGGGAATGGACCCAAAGAATATTCTTAAACCCAAAGTAGCTGTCCCCTACTCAACCTATCCTACTGGTGTAAGTTGAGGGGGGAGTTTTAACCCAAAAGAAGGATGCTACAAGCATTGAAAAAAAATTGAATATATTAATGTATCTCCACTAAATGAGAGGAAGAGAACCAGTTTTTATTAAGTATCTGCTATGTGCCAAGCATTGTGCTAAGTACTTTATGATTATTATCTCCTTAAATCCTCACAATAACTTAATGAGGTAGATATGATCACCATTTTACATATGAAGAAACTGAGGCAAACAGAGGTTAAGTTACTTGCCCCAAGGTCATACAACTAGTTAAGTGTATGAGGATGGATTTGAGGTCTTTTTAACTAGTTCCAAGTCCAGTGCTCTAGCCATTGTACCACTTGGATCCTAAAGTCCTAGTATGATGCCTCACTGCAGCAAGCAGATGACCCAAGGTTGTGAATCAGTTAACCAACAAATAGCTGTTAAACTAGAGGAAGCTAGAGGGTGTTGGACTTGGGAATCATAAAGATCTATGTTTTGAATCCTACCTCAGACACTTACTAGTTGTGTGACTTTGGGCAAATCACTTTCTAATTTCTCAGCCTCTTTTTTCTTATCTATAAAATGGGGAATGATAGCATCCACCTCACATATCTGTTGCATGAACCAAATGAGACAGTATTTATAAAGCATTTTGAGAACCACAAAGCATTATATATAAACACTAGCTATTATTAAACCCCCAAAAGATGTTAATCTCTGGAGATAAAGACCAGAAAAATCTGTACCGTTAAGGAGCTTATAATCTACTTGAGACAATGCCCATACACATGTGTTAAAGAGAATAAGTTACTTTTTACATCACCTCTGTTTGTTAAAATACTTTTTTATTTTTTCTTTCTTTATAAATATTTTTGAGTCTTGACTCCCAATGGGCCTTATTTCTCAGGTCACTAATTATTCTCTCTATTTTATGGTGACACATGCAACAAATTCTGTTTCTGATCATGACAAACTTGTGAAAATAAAACACCGCCAGACTTCTCACTGACATCATCCTGCTCCTGGTGACAGATACGAAGGGCCTGTGCATGTTAAATCTGCTGTTAACTTTATCTGGTGTTCAACCTGTCAGAAATCCTGTGGAGGGCTTTCATTTGCAGGAAAATGCAGCTCCTTGTTTTGACAATTCCTGCCCCCTCCCCTCTTCTGCAGTACCACAGAAATACAGATGGTTTTAGAGCAAATTACTTCCATGTGTCCTTCTTCTGCACAAGCCATTCCCAGGTTTGTAGGATACCCTGTCTTTCGAGATCTTTGTGGCATAGTAGAAATCAATCAATCAATCTACAAGCTTGTTTCAAGCATCTGTTAAGCACTTGGTGCCCTCTTGGGTGCTAGGGATACAACGATGAAAACAAGACAGTCCCATTCTGTTAAAACCCCATCAAATGGAGATTCTAAGCCTTGGAGTTCTAGTCCTGGTTTTGCCATATCTTATCATATCAATGAATCAATATATCACTTTTATTAAGTGCCCATTATGTGCTAGGAACTGTGCTAAGTGCTTTATAATATAAAAAGAGCCATGATAGTTCCTACCCTCAAGGAGCTCACAATCAAATGTATCTCTATGATCATGAGCAATTCATAGAATCACTCATAATTAGTTCATCTTTTAAAAATGGAACAATAATGATATTTATAGGACTTATAAGGGCTTTGAGATAAAGAATAATATCTATAATTTATAATCTTAGAAAGTTGCCTAAGAGTCATGCTGGTCTGTAGTTACATAGATAGTGTTTGAGAAAGTTTAAACTTAATTCTGTGGTTGTGCTTCAGTCATGTCCAATTCTTTGTGATCCCGTGGACCACAGCATGCCAATACTGTCCATGCTATTTCCTTGCCAAAGATACCAGGGTGGTTTGACATTTCCTTCTCCAGAGGATTAAGGCAAACAAAGGTTAAGTGACTTGCCCAGGGCCATGCATCTAGAAAGTGTTCCTTACTGACTCAAGGTCCAGTATTCTGTCTACTGACCCACCTAACTGCCTCTGGTAACTCAATTCTTCTTACCTCTGATTATCCTGCTTTATCTATAATGACATGCTATTTAAGGGAAATTAAAAGGAACAGATAAGATCATGTATACAAAACATTTTTAACTATGACATTGAATTTTTTTTTAAACCCTTGTACTTCGGTGTATTGTCTCATAGGTGGAAGATTGGTAAGGGTGGGCAATGGGGGTCAAGTGACTTGCCCAGGGTCACACAGCTGGGAAGTGGCTGAGGCCGGGTTTGAACCTAGGACCTCCTGTCTCTAGGTCTGGCTCTCACTCCACTGAGCTACCCAGCTGCCCCTCATTGAATTTTTAATAAAATACTTAATCCATTCCCTCCTCAAGTGTTATTTTTCAAGTGTACTTATGCATTATTTACTTTAACTTAATATGATTTTGAGAAATAATACAAAGGGGACATTCTGGTATATGCAAAACAAGAGTTGGCATCTCTTCCCTCAATGACAGAGAAAACTTGGTTGTTACATTTTGAGAAAATGCTGATGGAGAAAAGCATAAAAATAAAGTTTTGAGAAATCTCAAGTTTCCAGTTGGATTCCAGAGTTTGTCATTACTACTACCATTATTATAGTGGCTGACATTTATATGTTTCTACATGAAAGGCAAGGCATTCACCTTTTCATATTTTGACTTTTATTTTCTAAAGGGAGTAGGAAAAAAACACATTTGTGTGGAAAACACAAAGAAAAATAGCTTGAGGAGAAATACAGACAGCACTGAGAAGACCTCCATGAAAGGAGGTCTCTCCCTCAGAGAAAAAAGTACTGATTGTTGATAAAGATGTTTGTCATGCATTGTTTTCTAATAGCTAACTTGTAGTTGACTGCATTTGGAATTTTGAAATTTATTGTTGGGAAAGTGAATCAAAGAAATGTTTTGAGGATGAGGGAAGAGTTGTATATTGGCTATTTTTTGTCAGTCTGAAAGAAATATACATTTTAGGTTTCTCAGGCTAAATTAGAGATGGGTCACTCCACCTAAGGATGTCCTGAAGAGAAACAAAGAAGCTAGGGAATTTGAGGATAGAAGTCAACAGAAATTGTGTGTAGATGTCAGATAATAGAAGATGATGGAGCTGGGAAACCTAAAAAGCTAAGAAGTCTACAGAAGCAAAGAAGTGGAACCAAGCCCTTCCCCCAGATTCTCCCTCAAAAGAGATAATAGTAGTTGCTTTGAGTTGAGCTCAACTAAAAGTCAACCAAAAATAGACAAATTCTGAAGTTACTGTAGGGAACAAACCTGATTGGAGGAAAGTTCTGATGCTGGGAGCTATTTGGAGAAAGCAGAAATGTCTATTTTTTGAAGAGCTAACTAGATAAAAGCTGTTGTACTTTCTTGTGCCACCAATAATTTGAAAGAGGGAAAACTTCACAGAAGATTTTTTATGTTCTTTCTTGCTGTCCTCAATGTCTCTAGAGGTGGAAACACTTTAAAGCTCGAAAAGCTGATCAGAATTTTTTTTGGAACCTAGATTTAAGGAAAATATTATTTTACTAAAAGAGATGAATGCTATCACAATGTCCATCCCAAGGAGAAAATCTGATAAGCTCAATAGATTCAAGGTTTATGGATTCCATCTATTAATAATGTTTCCACAGCCTTAGAATAGCGTAAAATTTATTTTATCCAGGAAGCAAACAAAGAAGACCCCCCAAAAAAAGAATAGTTTTCCCTAGAAGGCTAAGATATAGTGAAAATTATTCCTTAAAGAGACAAAAAACCTCATGGTCAGAAGTCCAGAGTTGTAAGTTTTCTAGGGCACATAGATTTCCTTTACACATGCATTTCAATGCTTCTTTTCTGCAAGTTTGTGTCCACTCCTATGCATGAGTCTCTGTGTATTGGTGAGAGAGCATGATCCAGATTTATAGATGAATTGTCATATATAACTATTAATTTACTTCTTTTAGTAAATGTTTCATGGTTAAGAGTTAATTGTGTCATTATAGCTGATTTATTTGAAATATATCAATGTTAGCTCATTTGTTACACCTGTGATTAGAAGATGTTCCCTTTCTATTACAGTTACTTCTGTAGGACCCTGAGTAAATTATAGCAGCCTGGACAAACACCTAGGGCACCACCCCAGTTTGATAGAGTAGTAAATTACTCTCAGTTCAGGAAAAGAAAGCTTGAAGAGAACTGGACCATGTTCACTTATGGAGGAAAGCACGAGAAGAAAGTTCTTAGAGACTCCCAGTTTTCAAAGAGAATTGGGGAGTTGATGACGACAATTATTACTAGTACAATAACTGATTTATATATATATATATATGTGTATATGTTGCTGTATGTCTACACTGTATTACAATTTGTATTACAAATGTGAGCTCTTTTTAATCTTCTCCATCACCCTGTGAGGTAGGTACTGATGAAGAAACTGAGATACAGTAGGTTTAAATGATTTAAATGGTCACAAAAGTAGTGAGTGGCAGAGTTGGGATTTGATGCCACATCCCACCATATCTGGTTCTTTCTATGGCAATTCCTAGGAGAAAGATTATATCTAATGCAGAGCTATTATGGATCTAAGAAGAAAAGCCTAGAAAATTAAAGAAAGAAAATTTTCACCTAAGTTTTTTGAAGAATTTTGGAAAAATTTTCTTGGAAAAAATGGTAAAGTCTGCTGTAGTTCTTTCTGGGCACTAAGTATTTCTTTTCTAACAGTAGTGAAGTAGAAGCTTCCTGGATTGGTAGAAAATTGGGTTATAGTCCTAACAATTAGCCTCATGATCAAAAAGAAGTAGGATCGTTATATATAAAATGAGGGTTTGGGCTCGCTGATCTCTAAGACTCCTTCCAGATCTAATATTTGATTATTCAAAGATTCTAGGAGCTGATTAGTTGGCTACTCACCATTAATTCCATGTCTTGTGGCAAGTTTTGGACTGCTACATAGAACTCTAATACAGTTGCATATAATTAAACAGCAGAACGGGAATGTAATATGATAGAAAGAAGACTAAACTGAATCAGGAAACCTGGATGTCAGACCACTGGTTCTGCTTTATTGGTTCACTTATGTGACCTGGGTTAATAATATTTAGCATTTATATAAAGCCATAAGCAATGTGAAGCACTTTATATATGCTATCTCATTTTTCCTTACAATAATCATTTGAGTTATGCACTACCTCCACTCAATTTCCACAAGGAAATTGAGACTAGGGGAGCATAAGTGACTTGGTCAGAATTACAAAGTTAGTAATGCCTTAGGCAGGATTTGAACTTAGGTCTTCCTGACTTAGGCACTTAATATCTGTGTGATCCATGGCAAGTCATTCACCCCTCTTTGCTTCAATTTTCTTATCTGTGTGTAATTAGAAAATCTTGAACCCCTGAACTACATTACCCCAAACCCTTTTCCCTTCCCCCACATTTGTGCCCTTACCTAATGTTTATAAGTTTGCTACAGCCCACCTCTCTCTCTTTTCCCACGTTAGCAGCTGGGAAAGCTGGCTTTTACTCGGGCTTTTACTTTTGTCTTTTATTCCTTTAACTTCCAGTTAATATTAATAAATCTTATTAAATATAATACTTGGAGTATTTGGATATTAATTTTTAATCTTACATCTGTAAAATAAGCTAGAGAAGGAAATAGCAAACCACTCCAACATATTTGCCAAGAAAACCTCAAATGAGGACATGAAGATTCAGCCTTGACTGAAACAAGTGAACAACAATTTCCTGACTCCAAGTCCCATACTCTATTCACTATGCCACCAAGATCTCATGGATAAAATTATGAGATTGGAATAGATGGTGTCTAAAGTTCCTTAAAGCTTGATGTTGTGATGAATTTATGGATTTTGCTTTGAGTGGGCAATATCAGATAGATTGCTGAGAGACAGATAAGTAGGTAAATCATTAGATAAAGGAGAACTTTTATTAAGTCCTTACTATAATCCAGGCATTGTGCTAAGTGCTAGGGACACAAATACAAGCAAGCAAAATAGAATCTACCATTAGAGAACTTATATATTAAGGGGGGAAGACAGCTGGAAAGAGGGTGGTGGTACTTTCACTTAGTTTAGAACCAAGCCATAAGTGGGATGGAGGCCAGGACCTCTACAAGCTAAGGCAAAAACTGAGCGATAGAACTCTTGAACTCTTTATCAAAGTGGAGGTTGAAGGGAATTTTTTTGGTCATTTTAAGGGCCAAGAGCATCATTTTACTATGAATCTTTTTTTTCAGATGAACAAAGAAGGTGGGCAGCAGGTAGAATAGGAGCCTGATTCTATCAACCTGGTCAGAGGTACTTTTTATTAGCAATGTAGCCTGACTATCAGTTGCTTTTAGGATTCAGAGATGGTGAAGACATTGTGAAGGAGGCAATGAATGAATGTGCTGAGGACTAGGGAGTGTGTGGGGGGGGTCAGAGTAGATAGCAGGTACAAAAAAAAATAATAATCTACACCTAAGTAGGCAAATTCCCCCTTATACATCCCTGAATCCTGATTTTTTTGGATAGGAAGTAGCTAGGACTGGTCTTTTTCTTTGGGAGAGGGTACTAGAAATGGGAAAGAATAAACATTTTACGGTGCCATGCTAAGGCTG
>NC_058130.1:663180197-663228046 GCF_016433145.1 Gracilinanus agilis
ATATATATGTATATATATACATTTCCACTTTGGCTAGGTCCAAATATTTCATTTGGTTTATTGAGTCCATCATTTCTCTTTCAAAAGATGGATAGAATAGCACATTACTGGCCAAAGAAACCAGTGATTCTAAGAGTCTAAGGTTAGGAAAAAAAGGCATGGAGAAAATCAGTACACCTGTTCAAGTGATCTGTTCAAGGAACAGCCAAATATGCCAATGTAGCTAAAGTGTAGAAGTGTGTTGAGAAGAATAAAATACAATTTTGAAAAGAAAGAAAGGGATCAGCTTGAGAAGAGATTTCAATACCAAAAAAAAAAAAGACTTCATATCTGATCAGTGTGACTCACTGGACTTGGATAGAGTAAGGGTAATGGGATTGTATACATTTATGATTAATTATTAAGAGAAGGATGTCAGGTGACATCTGATTTCTGAAATGAAAACTACAATCTTGGGGAAGAAAATGAGGTCAAGATTTGACTTCTTGGAATAAACTGATCTTGGATTTAGGCAGAGGAGGTGAAGAACAGTGCCCTGGACTTTTCCTTAAGGAGAAATGAACAGGACTTCTGGAAATGAGACTTTCAAGTAATTCTCAACATTCTCTGTGCTGTCATTTGGATGCAAGACTGAGGCCAAAATAGAAACCAATATCTGTTCAGTATCCAGCTGTAGTTATTGTCTCCTTACCCTCCACAAGCTAAAGGTTATATTCCCTAACATCCATTGGCTAGCTCAGGCCAAAGCTGATGACCAAAAGCTTAATAGGATGGAATTCTCCAAGGAGCAACATGTTCTTGAAGGTTTTATCCTAATTAATCCTCTTGTAATAGTGCTGGGAAGTAGGGAGAAAGCAGAAAAGATCAGTTCTCTGACACCCAGGTTAATGCCTACGTGGCCTTTCTGAAAATTGCAAATCACCTGGAGACCATGAGAATGTAATACTGTTATCATTATTTAATGAGTATTCAGGGGCAATGTGACACAAGAGACTGCACAGAATGCAGAGTAGGATATATCCCCTATTAAATGGATTTTGATCTACTGGGGAAAATCTTCACTTAGTTCAAGGGATGTGTGACAAAGTGATGTGGTCTTTACTTACTACTGGAAGGAGTGGTGGATTCTATTTTTGAGATGATAGGATAAACCTTTATTTTATGTGATAGTTTTTTCTCTCCCTTCCCATAATTTAGGCACAAAGAAGGGAGATATCTAATGAACTGATTGATTTCAAAATGATATAGTTAGAGCACCAAACTTGCACCCTATAATTAGGAAGTCTGGTTAGCTATAAGAACCTGAAAGAGGAAAATGGATCAATGTCTCTACATCCAGAAGGCCTGGTTGGGCTGATCCCAGTAGAACAAGATTTATAATGGGGAGCAAGAGTTCATTGTTGATTAGGGCTCAAGACTGGGTGTACGCCATAGGAGAAAAGCTATTATGATCAGCCAAAAGGAAACTATAACCAGATGGATGAATTTAGAAATTAACTACAATCTAGGTCAGAATTGGGAAGTTTTCTTTTATTTGCTTTTCTAATTACCTTCACAGAATTTCCAAGTTTGGACTTCAGTGGCAGGAGTATCTATTATACCATATTCAATAAGTGGTCCCCCAACATCTATTTGAAGACCTGAAGTAATACTCTAGTATATTAGTTCTGGATATGATTCTGTTATTTTACCTTTTCACATAAATACTTAAAAAACCCAACAACAACAAAAGAAAAAACCCTCATATTTGGGTATATGTTATGCTGAGACTAAGAAGCAATAGCAGTATGTAGGCATTGGAATTGGGCTATAAATAAGTAATTGTAACAATAGCAATAATATTAAGCTAGGCTTTAAATATGAACTTTAAGGTTTGATAAGGACTTTACAATTATTATCTCATTTTATCCTCACAATAACCATTGGATATTGATATAATTCAATTAGGGAAGCATCCAAAGGAAAATAATGTAAGCTGGCATTTATATAGTGCTTAAGGTTTAAAAAAGTCTTCATATATATGCTATCTCATTTGAGTCTCTAACAACCCTGGAAGACACATCCTCCAGGGCTTATTATTCCCACTTTACATATGAAGAAACTGAGATTCTGAGATGTGACTTTCCTATGTTCATAATCAATTGAGCCAGAATTAAAAAATAAACTTGTCCTGACTACAATTAGATTGTGCTAGAAAGGGAACATATAAATGCATTTATTTTATAACTGTTCAGTAAAGGGGTTTGTATATAGCAGAATTCAAAAAGTAAAGAGGCAATCTGGCTTAGGGGACTCGGAGGACCCTGGGAGTCCAGGACCTCAGGTCACAGTTTAGTGAACAGATATGGTTTAGAATATAGGGAAAGGTGAAAGCTAGAGGCAAATTCATCCTCTGTGTGAAGATGAAAATTCCCTGAGGATCTGATCAAGATTCAGCAAGTTCTAAAGCCCAAGGATTGTTGCATTACAATCTTTTGGAATTTAGATAATTCCCGAAAGGTTCACATGACGCAAGCCAGCAAGTTTTCAGAGTTATTATGTAAATTCTTCATTTGCTCATCTCTTGGAAGGACAGGAGTCCTAGGGAAATGTGATGGTTACCCACAGTTCATCTCCACTTCACCAGAAATACTTGAGATGTAAGGTTGTCCAGTTGAGCCTTTGGGATCAGCAGACTGGAAATGATGATCAAGAAGAGGGAGACGATTGATAGTATAAGCATGCCAATCCCTTGACACTTATCTTCTCCATTTCTAACCCAGAAGATGCCTTTCTTCCTTAAAGAAAAGCTTTCTAAAGTTAAATTTTATTTTTAAAATGTATTTATTTTGTCTCCCAAACCCTCCTTCTCCTCACTAAGAAAAGAAAAAATAAAGGCAAAACTTTTTAATAAATATACATAGTGGAGCAAAACAAATTTCCACAAACTGGTCATGTCTGAAAACAATGAATCCCTTTCTCTATATCTAGTTTATCTCCTCTCTGTAAGGAGATGCATGACATTCTTCATCATTGCTCCTCTGGAATCATAGTTGGTCATTGCACTAATCAGAGTACTTAAATCTTTTAAAGTTATTTATCTTTACAATATTGTTGTTATAGAAGTTGTTTTCTGGGTCTGTTAACTTATTCTGCATCAATTCATACAAGTCTTCTCAGTTTTCTCTGAAATCATCCTTTTCATTTTTTATGGCATAATAGTATTCCATTGTTTCTCTTTTCCTTTAAGACATAGCTCATGACTACCTTTTGAATGAAGCTTTTGTATTCTCCAAATTGCTAGTGTATTCCCTACGTAAACACCTTGTGTTTAACCACTTTTTATCTATTTAAATTTATTTACTTTATATTTATGCTGCACATATTTTATGTTGATGTGTTCCCCATTAGAACCTGTCTACTCCTTGCAAGCAGAAATTGTTTTTTTTCCTATCCATATCCATGGCTAATGGCCTACCACATAGTAGGCATTTAATAAATAGTTGATTGATTGTTTAAAATGAAAATGCCATAAGGGAAGAGAGTGTCAAATTGACAAATGGTCATTGCATTGAGTGCATACTTTTGTGCAGGTCATGGTGGGAAATATAAAATCAATGAACATCTTAATTACTTGTTAATGCCTTAGCAGAGTTTACTGAATTTTTTAGATGGGAGGAAAAATGAAATATAAGGAAGAGTTGTACTTGGATTAAAGAGTGGCCATGGAGATAGGAAAGGGGAAGAATATGGGAAGTAAGAGACTATCAGAGACAAATATTAAATACTTCACTCTTTTTTCCAAGGCTAGCTATGATAATCAATTATGAATATCAACTCAAATTTATCATGTGTATTCCCTTTGGTATACTTGCGTTTATCACCTAACATGAAACCTAGTTCAGGAAGAAAAACTGGAGGGTATATGTATAGAAAATCCTAGAAGATGAGAGTTGGAATTAGTAGCCACCTGATCAAATCTCCTCCCAACGGCAGAAATCTATTCTGCCTCATTCTATGGAGGGATTAACCTGGTCTATACTCAAATAATGCTGACTGGTAGAGTGCTACCAGAAAAAAACAAACCATTCCACTCTTTAAAAAAAAAGAAAATCCTTCTTTATGTTAATTAAAATCTACTTCCATGTGTTTTATAGAATCATAAAATATTAGAAACTGGAAGAAACCTAGTCTCATATCCACAATGTCCATCCATTGTTCCTAGTTCTTTCCCTGGAACAGCACAGAATAAGTTGGATTCCTTCTTGCCCCACATCTTGTATCCATTTCCTACTTCTATTAACTACTATCCAAATGACCTTGAGAAAGTTACTTTTCCCCCTTGGGCCTTACTTTCTACATATGTAAAATGAGGATTTTGTACTATGTGGTTTCTAAGGTCCCTTATAGTTCTAGATCTAAATTCCCATGCTTCTATATTTGTCTCCTCCACTATATCACATATTTAGTCACTGAATACATTTTATTTTATTGAACTAAATTATACACAGAAGCCTCTTAAATGTTTGAAGATAGATATCATGTCTCTGATATGTCTTCTCTTGTCCAAGCTTAATATCCTCAGTTCCTTTCATGGTTTCTTATATGACAAATACAGCCAATTTCCTTGGTACCTAAAATATATGGAGCAAATGTGTAGGTATAATAAAAATAGCTGACAATCATATAACCTCTGATGGTTCGTGAAGCATTTCACAAACATTCTCAGTTGAGACTCACAACAGCCCTAATCTATACATGAAGAGACTAAGGTTCTGTGTGGTCAAGTGGTTTGCTTAAAGTTGTACAGCTAATAAGAGGAATTTAGACCCATCTTTCTGATTTCCAAGCCCAACCCTTGAAATCCTCTGAATATTACCCTTTAATCATGTGTAAAACCAGAGGTAAGAGTGCCCAGGATGACACTAGAACTCAATCCAATGTTTAACAAACAAGTTATTGCTGCCAGTAATTTTCCTTTCTGTTTCATCTAAAAGCCTCTATTTATACTGCTTCGACCTCCTTTCCTCATGATCTTTATTCAAGGAGAGACAAGATTACATTTCTCATACTATGTATCTCTTATCTATATCAGTCATCTATCATTTTATATCCATCATCTATCATCATTCTATAACCTTTCTATAATCAACCTATCATCTATCATTTTCTATTTATTATAGATCTACATATCATCTTTTTTCTGTCTTCCTATCAACTGCCTCTTCCTCTCTCTCTCTCTCTCTCTCTCTCTCTCTCTCTCTCTCTCTCTCTCCCCTTCTCTCCTTTCTGACTATGTCTGTGTCTGTCTCTCTTCTCTGTCTCTTTATCGCTGCCTCTCTGTTTCTGTCTTTGTCTCCATCTTTCTTTCTTTCTTTCTATCCATCCATCGATCCATCCATTCATGCATTCTAGCTATCTATCTTATGATTCAATTGAAGGAGCATTGTTTATAGAGTCATAGGACCTGGGTTCAGATTCCACCTTGACTACTTACTACCTGGGCAAATCACTTAACCTACTTAGAACTCAGATTCATTATCTATAAGAAAAGAAGAACAAAATAAATAGTCTTTGGTAGATTATCTGCCTGTGCATCTATCTCTCTATCTCTCTAGTTACATCTAGCTTTGCCGTTGAAGATGCTGCTGCTGTCAGCATTGCTGCCCATATATGTGTGAGATGGTGCAGCCAGGCAGACTGCCTCATAGCCAGCAGTCATTCTCACCCCACACTGTGTACATGGGAAGGATGTTCTTGGTCTGTGGATGACTACCACTGTGTATAAAACCTGTAACTCTGCCACAGAAGCTGCTCCCTACTTTCTTTCAAAGTAAAACACTCCATCTTTGGCAGCTCCTTACCAAGTTGAGCCTGCTTTTGTCTCTGATGTTTTCCAGCAACCCACAGGTGTGTAGTGCTTTTTGAAGTTGGGTTTCAGCATGTTGTTACAGCACTTCCTCCATCCCACCCTGCTATGGTCTACACACTTCAGGTTGCCATTCAGTGGGTGCTTGGGCATCCCATTGTCATCTGAGATATCTATAAACCTTTTTGTGCATGAAAACCCTAATGAAACCTTGCTAAGCCTTCTCTATTCTGAGATAATTATGGAAATGGACTGTGTAAGAAAAAAATTATATCATAAACTTTGTCGGTGTACATTCACATAGGAATAAGGTCTATCTGAAAGGGGGACTTCCCTAGTATACTCTAGCTGAACTATTTGTATCAGCAAGATACATGAAGCGTGAAGAACCTTTTGTCTTTGCCGCTGGAAGGTTGGGTAAGAAGCCTTGTGGGAGATGGTTAAGAGATTCCTAACCTCATAAAAAGAATTCCTGCTGGCAGTCTATTCTATAAGAAAGATTAGGACACTGCTGACTGTTTCATCAAGACCTATATCCTGGGCTTCATCAAGGAAGAAAGTAATTGAAACTATTCCTGATTTGTAGCCTGAAGGGGTTCACAGTTGGCTCTTTCCATCTTGCTCAGAAGGGGTCCTAAGCCCAGGAAATAAATAAGGAAAACAGATTTCATGAAAGAAACATTTAGAAGACTTTGTGATGCTCAGGAGAATTCAAGATAGGGAAAGAAAATAATGCTCCCATTACTGGTTTGGAGCCTATGAATAGACAAATCCAATCATATCAAAGAAACACTTATTTGGTACCTATCATGTGGAAAGCACTGGAAATTTTTTAAAAAGAAAAACATTTTCTATGCCGGAGTTTCATTTTATTGAGGCCAATACAACTCATAAGTGCATAAGTTTAATTTGAGGAGTGAGAGAGTACTAATGATTAGGGAGATCAGGAAAGACTTCCCTTGACACAGGCATTGAGACTTGAAGGAAGTCTGAAATTCTAAGAGCCATAACTTCCTCTGATTTTGTGAGACAGACAATATTGAAATTGAACATAGCCAAATGGCTTCTCTACTTTAATCCTGACCCACATTTCATCTCTTGTATTCCATCAGTCCAAATTCACACCAGCGCTGGAGTCAGGATATGGTAGATAGATAGATAGATAGATAGATAGATAGATAGATAGATAGATAGATAGATAGATAGATAGATACATACATACATACATACATACATATATACATAGATGGATGGATGGATATGTGGATAACCAATAAATATTTATGAAGTACCTACTATTTTTCCAGGTCCAATGCCAAGCCTAATTAATTTTTCAGATAAACAGAAAGAAAGGCAAAGGATAGTCTGCTCTCAAAGAGCTCAGTTTAATGGAGGGGACCACATGATAACATAAACAAGATATATACATGCTAACTTGGAGATAATCAACAGGAAGAATACATTACAATTAAGGAGGATCAAGATAAATAAACTTGATATATAAAGCATTTGTTAAGCATTTCTGATATACCTGGCAGGATGGTGCATGGAGAAAGGTGCTAAATTTTGAGTCAGGTTACCAGGTTTAAATCCTCTGACCATACCTCTGGTCAAATCATTACTTCTTTCCACCTCGGTTTCTCATCTTTAAGATGAAGGAGTTGGACTAGATGACCTCTCAGATCACTTGTAGCTTCTTTATCCTATGATCCTAAGATGCCCTACATAGGCCAAAAAGCTGTACTACACTATCAGGTTCTTAAAAGTATTATTTCTACCTGACAGATTGAAAGAAAGTTTTCTGCCAAGTAGTAGGGATCCTCTGTTTTAATAGGAAGGTGAGCAAGGGTACTTTAACATAAATACTTTATATTTTATTTTATTTATGCAACTGTTGTCTCCCCCACTAGAATGTAAGCTCATTGAGGGCAGGGACTATTTCTCTTTTGTCTTTGTATCCCCAGAATCTGGCAGAGTACCTAACATAAAGTAAGTGCTTAATAAATAATTTTTGAGTGATATAAGCCTATTCTCCCTTTTGAATAATGGTCTCATTCCTATGTAGTTAGTTGGCTTTAGTATGTTGTATCTATTTTTTTTCTGAGTGAAAAATTAAAAGATGTGAGAGACAACTGGGTCATATAGCTTAATAGTTGGGAGTAATCTTAGAGGTCATCCAACACAATCCTCTCACTTAACAAATGAGGAAAATGAGGCCAGAGACAAGACAGAGAGATATCACTTCCCCAGGATCAAACACATTTGAATAAAAGACCTGGGAAACAATTTCTCAGATGATCCCAAATTTCATATAGTTCTCAGACATTTTAAGCATTTTTAGATAAATAGAAACTATGGCTTTTTAATCCTTCAAATTTGTTAATATCTTTCTTACATCTTTTATCTTCTCCCCTATTCTTTACATAACATCAGAATAATGTTAGACATACAGAGAATGAAAGAACTTAAAGAGTAAGTTTTCAAATAAGTTGGGGCCCTGATAGTTTAGAACAGATGTTCTTCCATGGTCATAGACCTGCTGTTGGGATTTATATCCTGTCTACAGTAAAGTATGCATATGATCAAAAAAGAATCTCATGCAAACCCCAAAGGTTTTAATTTTCCATTGTGTTTGCTGCCTTGAATTTGGTTCACAGTGATGTAGCTATGAAGCCAAATCACAAGAAATGTTTACCGCAAAACAGCAACAGCCACAATAGAAACCTTGGGACCAATCCCTCATTTACAGCTCTGGGTAGAATGGGAGAATAAGCTGCAATCTGCTATGCTTGGCAGAGTTGTGTGTCCTTCTCTGAGTGACTCAGTACAAGCAATATGTTCTTTTGTTGGGAGAAGTAGAAGTTAGGGCTGTATGTCCCCAACTATGGGGTTTCTCTCTGTCCCTCACAGTGTATTAAAATTGTATGAGTCTATTAGCTAATAACTATGACTTAAGATATAGTATTAGAGATCTAAAGATTGAATATAGTCTAGACGATCCTTTCTTCAGTATATCAGGCAGAGGTTAGTGGTAGCAGGTGTCTCATTACAACAGATGAGACACTGATAGAATATGACTAAATGTTTATTGATTAAAAGTAATCAAAGAGTTTTTCACTGCTTTTCAAGATTAAATATGAGTTTGTTGGTTTTTGTAAAATTTGTGACTACAAAATGAAAGGTGGTGTGTCTATGTCAGGAAGACTTGTCATGCAACGTGGTAATGATTTTATTCCCTCTGAATTCCTAAGAGCATTGTACCCTTTGAATTCCCATAACAGAGTATGCCTAAGATTTCTACATCAGTAAAGTTCAGTCACAGTGGAGGCATGCTTGTCCTTGTTATCAGCACTACTGCAGCGTTGGCGAAGATGTGGCACTGGTGCAGAGCCAGCACTCTGGGAGCTGCTCTCTATTCCCCCTCTTCCCAGTGCCTGAGGACATTTTCTGCATGCCCCATCCCTCTGTCCAGCCCAAAGCAAGCACTTCCTCCTTCTGGTCTCTCTGGTAAGGTGGGGGCTCACAGAAATCTTGAATTTGCCCTCTGGGTGCTCAAGCGCATTCGCCAACACTGCCAGCATGCAAAAAGTGTGCCTATCTTCAAAACTCAGCTCAAGTTTCTCTTCCTCTATGAAACCTTCTCTCATCCTCCCATTTGTAAAAATATTCTGTCCCACTTCAATGTTCTTTATATTATACTTTGCGTTTAGTGTGGTAAAAGAAAGCTTCTTGAAACCAGGAATTATCGTTTCATTCATGACTTCATATTCCCAGTGCCTTACACATACTACATGCCTTACAAATGCTTGTAAGACTGACTTGTCCAAATATGCCCCAAACCTCCTTCAGAGCTATCATCCTCAAATCTGGTAATAGAATGCATTTCATTGACTAAATCCCATAATCATTTCCTATCCATCCCTTTTCACATCTCTCCTTTTAGTCTCTCTTCTCTTCCGTGCTCATTCTCTGCTTGTTTCTGTCTCCTTTTTTCCATTTCTCCCTTTTTTCTCACTATTTCTTTTTTCTGTTTTTCTGTGCATGATTGTCTCTGTCTCTCTCTCTGCCTCTCCCCTCACTCTCCCTGTCTTCCTCTTCCTCTTTCTCTCTGTCTCTCTATCTCTCCCTCTCTCTCTCTTCTTCTCTATATCTCTTTCTCTCTCTGTCTCTGTCTGTTTCTGTCTTTGTCTCTTTCATTCCCCATACCTCTCACATAGAATATCAAGAAGAGGAAACTGTTATAAAGAGTACATAAGAAAAAAACACCCATGAATCGTTTTGAGAGAAGTTTAGTTTAATTACAAACATGAAAATCTATCCCAAGAAATTTCTACAGATGAGAAATATGCCTTAAAACTTGACTGCTAAATATTTAGCCACACAATGAGGAGGATCTATATTTCTTATACATATAAGATGTTATATTAATGTTATATTGTGAATTGTTCTTTAGTTTCTACATCTTCACTTCATATCAGTTCATATAAACCTTTCTATTTCTTTTTGAAATCATCTTTTCCCTAATCTATTTTAGCACATTTATTGTAGCAATAATATTCCATCACATAATATTATAATAAATATGGATTTGCCATACATCCATATTTATTAAACGCCCTGGTAGGCTGGATTGCACAAGGCCAAGCAGCCTAGCAGCTGCAAGACTAAAGGCCTTAAGGAGAAAAGAAGGAAAAATATATAGAGAGAAACAGATATAACAGAGAGAGAAAAGGAGACAGAGAGAGAGAGAGACAAAGAAACAGAGAAAGACATAGAAAGAGAAGAAAGATAGAGTTAAAAAAGGAAAAAAAAGAGACAGAAACCTAGAGAAGAGAGAAGGAAACACACATGTGCACACACAGAGAGAACTCCTATATACATATATGTGCACTTGCAGAGACACACACAGAGATCTGGAATGAGAGAGATGAAAACAAGAGAACAGATGCAGAAAGAGAGATAGAGAGAGAACATGAGCAGAAGTCCAGACTTTTGGCCAGAAAGAAGAATTGAGAGACATGTTGAAGAAGAGACATCAGGAACCTGCTTATAGCTCCTTTATCCATCACCCCTCAAATGAGAAAGGAGTCCCATTGCTATATTCTGGTTTTACTACCCCATTAAATATCATGCATCCCAGTACAATCTCCAGAAAATATCATAATGATCATTCAAAATCATCTCTTTGCCAGTTTCTGTCCTCATACTTCAAACCTTTCTGTAGCTCTCCCTCACCCATCTACTCAGGTGAGACCCATGTCCTACATTTCTCCAAAATAATTTTCTGAGCTCCCTTTTCCTCTTCTCTTTATCTCACTTCATTCAAATTCCTTCCCATGCATTTTTTATCTTGATCACTCTTCTCACAAGAAGATGTGGCCCTTCTCCTTAATAAGGTAGACCCCTCTACATGCACAAATGATACCATTCCATCATATCTTCTCCAATAGATTGCTCTTTTTACCATACTCTATCCTCTCACCCATATTCCTCACTCCATCCTCCTCACCTGTCGGGCTCTTTTCCTTACTCCTTATAAACAAGCCTATACCTCCCCTGTCCTGAAGAACATCTCACTTGTTTCAACAATCCCTGTGACTCCCCTTTCATTGTTAAATTCCTTGAGAAGGCCATCTGTAACTGGTGTCTCCACTTACATTCTTCTTATTCTCTTTTAAATTCTCTACAGTCTCATCATTCTGACTTCATCATTCAACTGAAACTGCTCTTTCACAAGTTATATATGATCTGTTAATTGCCAAATCTAATGGCCTTTTATAAATCTTCCTTCTCTACCCACTTTTCTTTGCTAATCTCTCTTCTTTAGGTTTTTGTGACATTTTTCTCTCCTAGTTCTCCTATCTATGTGTGTACTCCTCAGCCTCCTTTGCTGAATCTTTATTTATACCCACTAATAATAGGTGTCTGAGTGTCTCTGAAGATTCTGTCCTAAGTCCTGTTTTCCCTCTCTACTATTTTATTGAATTCATCAATTCCCATGGATTCATAGATGATAATTTGATCTATTTATCCAGTCACAACTTCTCTCCTAACTTCCAGTCTTGCATTTCTTACTGTTGTATTAGAAACCTCAAACTGGGTGTCTTATAAACATCTTCAACTCAAGAAGTCCAAAATTCAACTTAATCTCTTTTCCCCCAAATCCTCTACTCTTCTTAATTTTCCTATTACTATTGAGAGTACTTTCAGTCTCCCAGTCACCCAGAGTGTCATCCTCAATTCCTCATTCTCCCTCACTCTCCATATCCAATCATTTGCCAAACCTCTCTTTTCTGCCTTTACAACAAACCTCAGTTATGTCCCTTTCACTCCTCTGATACTGCTATGACTGGTAGAGGTCCATTTAACTTCATGATTGAATTATTGTAATAACCTTGTTATTTTCCTACTTCAAGTTTTTCTCCACTCTATTCCATCCACCACTCAGTTATCAAAGTGCTCTTCACTAAAAGGCAGGTATGATCATGATTCATTCAGTAAAATCTATTGTGTGTGTTTGTGTATACTATCTTTTAAAAATATTTCTTGACCCACCACCATTCCCTCAATATTACCTCTGTGAGCAAATATAAAACCCTGTTTGACTTTTTAAATCCTTTATAGCTTCATCCATTCTCATCTACTTTTCTAGTACATTTCACTCCTTTTCATGTATTCTATGATCCAGTGACCTTATCCTTCTTGACATTCCTTGCATAAGATGCCATCTCCCAAATGCAATCATTTTCACTGGTTATCCCCCATTAATAGAATGATCTCCCTTCTTATCTCTGCCTCTTGACTTCTCTGGCTTCCTTCAAATCTTAGCTAAAATTCTACATTCTATAATCAGCCTTTTGATTGACCTTCTTAATGCTAATGACTTCCCTCTGAAATTACATCAAATTTATCATGTATATATCTTGTACATATAGTTATGTGCATGTTTTTTCCCCTGGTAGACAATGAAGTCCTTGTGAGCAAAATCTATTTTTGCTTTTCTTCATCTTCCTAGAAAATGTGTGCAAATGTATATATTCTGAATCCTGAGTCTCTCTCCTCTCTATCATGGAGATCATATTTCATTTTCAGTCTTCTGGAATTATGAAAGGTCAAATAATTGATCACACTTGTTGCAGCTCTCAAAATTTTCTTTATAGTATTCTTTCTCTTTCTATGTGACACACATTTCTCCTGATTCTATTCATTTTATTCTTCATAAGTCTGTAAGAGTCCTGAAAATTATTCATTTTATAATATTGATGTAATTCCATAAATTATTCTTCACATCCTACTCTTCATTCTATATCAATTCATATAATCTTTTCCATGTCTTTTCTGAAAACATTTATTTCCTCATTTCTTTCAGCTCAATAGCTTCCCATCACTTATACCACAACTCATTGAATCATCCCTCAATGGATGTGTTTTTAATTTAATAAACATTTATTAAACACCTGTTATGTGCCAGATACTGGGCTAAAGATGTTGCAGATTAAATTAATAAAAAGAATGGCCCTGCCCTCAAGGAGCTTATAGTCTAATGGAGGAGGGATAGACAACACACAAATGAAGGCAGGAAATGAATGGGGAGCACCAGGGAGCATGTTGTTCCATTGAACTGAAGCCAGGGAGGGCATCAAAAGCAAAGCTGAGGGCACTCAAAAGTCCAGTTTCTGCCTTCCATAAAGGAAGACATTGGGAGGAGTTTGGTATTCTGCCTACCAGTTATTTTGCCACTACACAAAGAGTTGATATAAATAGTTTTGTGCAAGAGGGACAATCTTTTGGTTTATATATCTGAGGAAAATACCATCTATTGTCTAGTAACTTTTTGTGTATAATTTCAAAATGCTTTCCAGAATAATTTTGTCCATTCACAGATCAACCAATGATGAAGTAATATTCTTGTTTCCCATAACTCTCCAAGATTCATCATTTTCCATTTTTGTTACCTTTGCCAATCTGAAGGATATGAAGTAGAATCTCAAAATTACCTTAATTTTAATTTATTTTACTAGTAGAGTAGGAACTTTTTTTCTGTCAATTCATAGCCTGAGTTTCTTTTCTTGAGAACTACCTGTTCCTATCCTTTTTGTTGTTCAGTTATTTGGTCATATCTGATTCTTCATGACTCCATGGACCAAAGCTATCCATGAAATTTTCTTGGCAAGAATATTGGAATTCTTTGTCATGGTCTTCTCCAGTGGAACTAGTGGACCCTTAGACTACTTACAAATTAGGGAATGGTTCTTATTCTTATACATTTTAATCAGTTCTTTAAATATCTTGTATATTAGACCTTTATTGAAAAATTTACTGCAGATTCCCTCCCCCCAATTAAGTGTTTTTCTTTTAGCCTTGCCTTTTTTGAATCTGTGTGTAAAACCTCTTAATTTTATGTATTAAAATTATCTACTTTATCTGCAATCCTCTCTATTCTTTGGTCATGAATTTTATGCCTTCCTCCCCCATCTATGTGTGTATCTGTGTATACTATTCTTTAAACATATTTCTTGACCCCACCACCATTCCCTCAAACTATCAACCTATTTCTCTACTCCTTCCCAACAACTTGCAAGAAAAAAGCTATCCACATATACTTATGCTTCTATTTCCAGTCACTGCTCAAGAGTTTGCATTCTGGCTCTTGACCTCATCAGTCAATCAGTATTTTTAAGCAATAAGCCATTCAACAAAAAACTGGTCTTTCAAAAATTACCCATGATCTTATAAGGGGGCTGAGGATGGGTGTAGTCCCACTTTCCTTATTTAACAGTTGATATAATCACATAATGCAGAGACCTGTTAAGATTTTAATTAGTAAATGTCATGTACCTATGTCCTAAACCCCTTATGAGTTGTAAAGCTCTTTGGTGAAGGAACTACATAAACAAATTATTACCACTTCTAGGGACTTTAAATAGTCAGCTCCAGAGGAGCTCAAAGATTCAGAATAACTACAAATTAAAACTATTCTTATTCTTCCTCTTCGCTCTTCCCATATATTGAGACACCGCATCCAAATGGAAGCAGAAACACATATGATAGACATGGGATTTATATATGTATGTATGTATGTATGTATATATGTATGTATGTATGTATGTATGTATGTATGTATGTATCTATCTATCTATCTATCTCTATCTATCTATCTACCTATCTATCTATCTGGGAAAGAAGATATTTGCCTGTAGACTGTGAAGAGGACTCACTCTGAAGTTCTGCCACGTAGACTACCTCTTTTCTTTTATTACATAGCTCAGGAATTAAGAGAAGTAGGAAAATTCACTTATCTTTTTTATTTATTTAGCATTTAGAAGACATTCATTGTGTTAATGTGATAGTAATAGATACTGACACTAACAGAAACAAGATTCCTCCAACTGCTATTGCTTTTGTTTTCTAACTAACTTCCTAATTTCCTTTTACTTATTTGTATTTATCCTCTTTATATTTATTTATAAAGAAAAATGTTTACTTTTTGTTTCCTCTCATAGAATGGAAGCTACTTATTGTTTCATTCTTTGTAATTGTTTCCAAGTTCCTAACATAGTGCCTGGCACATAGTAAACTTTTAATAACTGTTTGTTTATTGATGAGTTCATCAATTATACCCTCTCTCATGTTTGAATATTCAATATCTCAACTTCTTTGTAATATTTTATACTGTGGAAATTCCCCACCTTGAAATTCTTTCCTCCCTAGTTTCCTTTTGATATCTCCAGAATTTCTGCAAGTATTCCTTCTTTTTCCTCTCCTGGAAAGCCATTTTATTTAACAAATAATATTCTTAAGAAAAAAAGTGAAAAAATTAAAAATCAGCAAAACTAGTCAATATATTAAAAAAAAGGTTGGAAATAGATGCAATGCAGCATTCACAAGGACCTCAGACTTTTGCAAAGGAGGGAAACGTAAGTATCTTCTCATTTCTCTTCTTGGAAATCATACTTGTTCTTGGCAATCTTACAACATTCACTTTTGATTGTTTTGCAATTGTTATTTCCATTTCCATTGCTGTTATCTTTGTGTGTCATTTCATATAGGACCTTCCATACTTGCATGCATTTATCATGCTCACTGTTTCCTCTAGCAAAATAATATTCCATTATACTCATGTGCCACAATCTGTTTAGCAATTCTCCAATCAGCAAGCTTTGTTTCTTTTTCTTTGCTCACACCCCCCAAAAAATGCTGTTATAAATATACTGGTGTATTATTATAAGTATACTTTATTCTTATCAATGACATTGTTGGGACATGAGCCTAGTAGTGAAATCTCTGAGTCAAAGGTTACGGATATTTTAATCATTTCATTTGCATAATTTCAAATTAACTTCCCTAATGTCTGTATGATTCAGAGCTCCATCAACTATGAATAGGTCTAGTGTGCTTATCTTCCCACAACTCCTCCAACATTGACAACTCAGACTACCATCTTTTGACATCTTTGCCCATTTGTTGACTGTCAGGAAAAACCTGAAGATTGTGTTAATTTTCATTTCTCTTAATAATATCAATTTGTTTATTATAAAATTGGAACATTCACATTATTCTTAATTTACTGTTCTTTTGAGAACTATTTATTCATAATCTTTATCACTTAACTATTGATGAAAAGCTCTTAATTATGTATCTTAGCTATAAAAGTCTTATCTGAAAAATCTGATATGTATGTGTTTTCTCATTTGGCTGCTTTCTTCTTATCCTAGATGCATTAATTTTGTTGGGCAATTTTCTGCCAAACTGCTTTCTGGTTTTACCTGCAGTTTTTATTTTTGATCAAATAATCCTCCATAGATTTCTATAACACTTAGATTCCCTCCAGCCTCCCTGTTACTCCTCTGTCACAATCAAACATGCTCAGCTTTTCCCTATGCTTATTTTTTCCCCAATCCCATATAGCCACCTATACTACTATCATTTCTCATATTCCCTTCACTGTCAACTTTCTTGGAAGAAGAGTCTGGACTATTCCCCAAGTTTACATCTTTCATCTCTGATCTCCCTATGGAAATCCAAATCCATAGATTCAACTACTATCTGGATGTCCTGTCAACATATCCAAAACTTAACTCATCATCGTCACCCCAAAACCTGACTTTTCCTATCCTCCCTGTCTCTTTCAATAGTTTCATCTTTCTCAAAATCTCATCTTCGCCTTCTTCCTCTTTCTGCTCTCATATATCCAATTTGAAGACAGTGATCATGTCTTATTTATCTTTTTTATTTTCTTATTTATCTTTTAATCTCTTTCCTAGTGGTTTTCACCTTAACTCCATAAATATTCTCAAAGAGCTAAATAAATAAAAAGGAACAAATCGATTTTCCTATTTAAGTTTTTAACAAATTTGTGATTCATCGATGCCCTCTGACTTGAAACTTCATTGTCAACTTTGGTCCCTAATACTCTCTATTCTCCAAATTTCTAGTTATAATTTAAACTCCTTGAGGTCAAGGACTCTCTCCCTCTTTTTTTTAAACCTCTGACTCTTAGCACAGTGTCTAGCACATAACAGGGAATTAATAAATGTTTATTGAATTGAATTATTAAATCTCCAACCCACTATATTCTATAATGCCAACTTTGCAATGTCTTCCCTTACCTTATTCAATTTCCGCTGTACCACTCTAACTCAGACTTGATTTCTTTCCTAGACAATTCTAATTCTCTGATTTGTTTTCCACCTCTAGTTTCTCTGTAATCCAATTTGTCACAAACACTATTACCAGATCAATCTACTTGTACTAAAGGTACAGCTGCGGTCTTTTTGCTTTCCTTCTCAAAAACTTCAGTGGCTCCCCACTGCCTTACAAATAAGTTCTAGACTTCTTAACTTGGTAGACAAGGCTCTCCACAGTGTTTCACCAAATATATCTCTCATCATACTCTTACAAAATACTAGACACTCCAACCAAGTTAAACTGTTTCCTGAATGTGTGCCATGAGCATTCCCACCCACTGTTCATAATTTTCTCTCTTTCTGGAATCCATACTCCTAATATAATCTCTGGTTGAAATTCTGCCCCTACCAGGTTAACTTCAGATTCCATCCTCTTCCTGTTCTGTTCAAGTGGTAATGTCTTTATGTCCTCTGAAATCCTACAGTTGTTCATTTGTATCTCATTGGACCATTTATCACACAAACTTTGCATAATATTTGTTTCTGTGCATGATTTAATAGTCCAGAATTCCACTCCTTCTCCAAAGCTGGGACAGTCACTTGAGAGATAGTTTTGTGACTAACACTGAGTGCTAATTTAAACCTTTTCTGAGTGGGATATAACTCTTAATTGTCTGAAAGAAGGCTGAGTCAGAAAGTTCTGAGTGTAGAAAGAAGCAGAGGGAAAGTTTATGTGAGGAGGGTAGAAAGAAAAAAATGTAAAATTGGAGCCCCAGAACTATATGTATGACAAGGGGCTGGAGGGAGCTGGATTCCCTCAGTATGTCCCTTGACATCTAGCACTACAGACTGCCAAGAGTAGATTTCCCCCAGGGAGATCCTTCTCCCATTAATAAAATTTACTCCTACTGTAAGTGTTCACCTACTCTTGAACATTATTCTAATCTGTATAACTTCACTGATTTCTATGTATTATTTGTTCAGATAAATGTTTTTATTCACTGAGAGAGAGAGAGAGAGAGAGAGAGAGAGAGAGAGAGAGAGAGAGAGAGGAGAAAGGGAGAGGCAAAGGAGGAAAGAAACAGAAAGAGAGAAGGAGAAAGGGAGAGAGAAAGAGAAAGGAGAGAGAGATAGATAGAGAGAGAGAAGGCATAAAGTAAGTCCTTGTCTTCTGTTTTCTACATATCACTTCCAAGGCAGAAGAGCAGTAAGGGCTAGGCAATTGGAGTTAAGTGACTTGACCATAATCACACAGCTGGGAAGTGCCTGAGGCCAGATTTGAACCCAGGTCCTCCTGACTCCAGGATTACACTCTATCTACTGTGCTACCTAGAGCTCTACATAACTGATTTTTAAAGTTGAATCTCTTAATATATCAAAGGCTTATATTTTGAAATCAACACTGAAATCTCCTAAAAGGAATGTTGTTTTCCTTTAGTTCATGATGGATCTAAGTGATGAGACTCACTCCAACTTTCATTGTTGAGAAGAGTTTTCATTCATCAAAGGGCAGCCCAGTCAACTAACACTTAGAAGAGGACCTTACTAGTGGTACACACATTGTTTAGGTACACATCTAAGTAGTGCATCAGAATTAATGAAGATGTCCCTACACAATCACTGCCTTCCACTGTCGCACCAGCACCCTCACCCTTCCCAGTGTCCCATACTCTGTGAATGTCAGCTTCAGCGCTAACCAGGGGAGAAGCAGATAGATGCATGGGGAGTTCTAACACCCACCTGTATAAATTTTCCTCCATGAATGATAAGAGAGCAAAGCTTACAGCTTCTCTTCCTTGATTTCTAGATCACAAAATAAATAATTTTACTTATAACCACTAACATATATCGAATAATAATTGGTGGTTATTATACTGATGAGAATTAAAAGTGCTACTCCAAGTGTGTAGAAATATTGCACCACTTAGAAGAGAGAATTTTCCATGTTAAATAGACTGGAACAAAGATGTATTTATCTAGTCGGTTTCAATTCAATTCAACAAATAATTACTAAGCACCTGCTCTGTTCAAAGCATTGCCTGGCAATCCGAAGACAAAAACTAAAACAGACACTGACTTCAAAGGGCTTATATTCTACTACTGATGGCCAGAAAAGTAAATGAAAGGCGATTTGAGAGAGGAAAGACCACTAAGGACTGGAGGTTATTAATGTAGGCTTCCCATGTGATGACACCTCAACAAAGCTATCCGTCAATCAATAAATGAACATTTATTAATCTACTCATATTATCATCTACTATATGCCAGAGTTAGCTAAGTGATGCAGGGGATTGAGAGCCAGGCCTGGAGACAGGAAGACTCCTTCATGAGTTCCAATCTGACCTCAGACATATATTAGCTCTATGACCCTGGGCAAGTCACTTAATCTTTTTTGCCTCAATTTTCTAATCTGTAGAAGGAAATGGCAAACCAAATGGGATCACAAAGAGTCAGCCACAACTAAAATGAATGAATAACAAAAACTATATGATAGGCACCTTGCTAAACACTGGGGATACAAAAAGAACTAATGGGGGAGATAAATACAAAGCAAGACACATTCAGGATAAGTAGGAAATAATTAACAGAGGGAAGCACTGGAATTAAGTGGGGTTGGGGAAGGCTTCCTGTAGCAGGTGGGATTTTAGCTAGGACTTAAAGGAAACCAAGGAGGTCAGTAATTGAAACAGAGGAGGAAAGTGTTCCAGGCATGGGTGGCAGCCTTAGAAAATGCCAGGAGCTGAGAGTCTTGTTTGTGGAACAGTCAGGAGATCCAATGTCAGCAGATCAAAGAGGATAAGTTAGAGAGTAAGATGTGAGATAACTGGCAAGGTAGGAGGATCTAGGTTATGAAGACTCTGAAGGTCAGACCTAGAATTTTGGATTTGCTCCTGAAGGCAATAGGAAACCTCTATGGTTTTTTTGACGGGGGGACCTGTACTTATGAAAATCACTTTGGTATCTGATGGAGAATGGGTTGATGTTAGGAAAGACTCGAAGTAAGCTATTGAAATAATCAAGGCATGAGGTTTTAAGGGCTCTACTACTAGCTATGTGGTGAAAATATCAAAAGATCACTAGAGAGATGTCCCAAAGATGAAATCATCAGGCCTTGGAAATAGCATAGATATGGGAGATGAGAGATAATGAGGAATCCAGAAGCCTTAATAGAAATACTGTGAAACTTTATTATGAATTTGGTATTTGAACTATATGATTAATGATTAGAATCCCACTCAAACCTCATTCTTCTTCTGATTTTACTATTCTCATCTGTCTCCCATGTTCAAAATCTTTAGTTTCATCTCAGAAACTTCCTCCATCTCTCTATCTCTCATATATAAATATCAGTTAATAAGTCCTGTATTTTCTCTTTTCTACTCCTACTGTCACCATCCTAATAAAAAGTGGAATCCAGCCTGGATTATGGCAAAAGTCTTGTGATAGGATGAATATCTACCACTGCTTTCCTACAACATGGGTTAGGCTCACTTCTCCTTCCTTGCTTTGGAAGGGATTGTTTTTTTCCCTAACAGGAGAAAGAGCTCCCAGGACTGATGAGCTCCTGAACAACTTCCAGGTCAACTAAGAGCACAAAAAATTTCCCCACATGCAGTAGGGGTCCTTCTCACTTTATTTCTGAAGTCCATGTAAGTCACCATGTCCTTCATCATATCCTGAAATGATGATCAGACACTTTTTTGCAGAGACAGGGGACCTAGTCCAGAGAAGATAAGAATTACTATATCTCTCCCCCCCCTCCATATCCCTGTTGACTATATCACACTAGGCTCTATCTCTTTTCCATTTACTTCCTGTGAAAAAACAATAGTTTCTTCCCTTCTTGAAATGCTGAAATTAGACTGGCAAGATGCAATAGGCATAAAGAATGGCAAGAGAGTAGAAGATCTTGTGTAGACACAAGGCATTGAAATAGTGTGTGCACAAATCAGGATTTAATCTTTTCATTAAATGAGTCTTCGTAGCAAGTGGAATCATGGCATTTACCTAATCAGCAAACTGTTCCTTACTTCCTTCCCAATCACTGGAATGATCTCTTCTGGCTTTCCAATCTCCTGGTATGTTGCCTAGTACACTTCATGGTAGCCTTCTTAGGAATTATTCCACACTTGCATAATACCTCTCCATGTCTCTCCACCTAACATTGAAATATGCCCTTCCTTCTGGAAATTCTGCATTGTTCTCTTTCTTCTATTCAGGAAAATTCACTTTGGCATCAACCTTCAGCTTGTCCAAAGGAATTCAGTAGCATCCAAATTTACTATTGACTCCCCTAAGACTCTCTGGCATCCTCAACTGACTGCTGAAGAATAAAATAGTTTCTTTCTCCTTTTTTATCATTCTTGAATTGAAATCACTGGTCTTTAAAAAAATATTTCTTGACTGCCAAGAATAGAAGGAACATCGAATCCAACATTTTATCTGTAGGTTCCCTACCACAAAGAGTCTCCTTCCTACCCCGCACCCCCCCCCAACCAACCCTCTCTTCTCCAGCTGCTGCTGCTGCTTTTCTTTCCCACCAGACAGCTAGTCCCCAAATCCCTTCACATAGCAAGTTTCCAGAGTTTCCATAAATGCTATTCTTTAATGGCAAATAGGCAAGTTTTAGTGACATTGAAAAGGAAGGAGAGAAAAAAGGGAAAAGAATTATACAACCAAGAATATGAGCCATTTTATAGTAAATGGAATATTTGTATTTGCAGTTTCAGAGGCAGATGTACTGGATTTATTAGGGCATATCGATGTGCCAAAGAATTTTTTACTTAAAACATCACTGCTGATACCAGAGGGGGAACACACATAAAAGAGGCATATGGTCATATGACACAGGGCACAGTGTGCTAACAATGAGCTACTGATAAAATGAGATGGCGGTTGATCAGGACACAACATTCACTAGCCTCAACTGGGATCAGAACAAGCTGTTAGCGGAAGTTTCAGAGTTTCAAAGACAACTGTCTGACCATGTTCATGTAACCAAAAGAAATTGAAGAACTGATAGATTAACAATGGAACAACTGAGCACCCAATTTCCAAAGGTAACCTAATATCTAACCAAGGGATTACAACCCCAAACTTTCTCACTTTCTCTCTCTCTCTTTCTCTCTTTCTCTCTCTCTCTCTCTCTCTCTCTCTCTCTCTTTCTCTCTCTCTCTCTCTCTCTCCTCATACACACACACACACACACACACACACGCATACATACACACATATCTTAGTACCACCCCCACCACTAACATATCTAATTGCAAGTAAAATCTCATGTGAGATTTAGAGTAAGAATAGATTTTTTTTAAATTAATAACACAAAAGTGACCAGGAAATACAATAATAATATTAGTAGCATTTTTTGTAGAGTTTAAAGTTTGCTAAAATATGATCTTATTTGAACCTTACAACAACCAAAGGAGGTAGGTACTATTATAATATTTGTTTTACAGATGAGGTTAAGCAATTTTCCAGAGTTACACAGCTAGTAAGTATAAGAGGAAAGATTTGAACTCAGCTCTTTTTGAGTCCAAGTCTAGTACTGTACCTCTTAGCTAAGTCTATAATTCATCAACTTAGTTGGGGAGGGTTTACATTCTACTGGGACATGGGAAATCACCCTGTGAATGAAAAACAGAAGACTCATGGGGAGCTTTGGCTACTTCTCATTGGAATATATTTTGCAATACTGAAATATTAAAAAGTAGAGCACATAACTCTTAGCCTGAGCCTCAGTGCAACTTTAGAAACTATAGGAAAACACACATAGAGTTATTACTTTCTTTATACTTTTATTATTTACCTATCATCTATATACCTGAAGATGCTAGGTTTTCTTTCTCTTTTTTCTCACTCTCTAAATTTCATTATCATGCTTTGTTTACTATATCTTCTAGCTTTATGTTAATACAGTCCATCTCAGACCAAGAAAGACATCTCTTTAGAATCTAATTCCAAAATGGAGGGCAGAATCAAGATGGTGGCTTAATAGCAGCAAAAACTAAAACCTCTCTGACAAGCCTTCCAAACCAATCTCTAAAAAGTGCCTCAAAATTAAAGGAGTAAAAAACCGAAGTAAGACGGATTGAGGGGGCTCTCCTGTTGAACACAATATGAAAGGTAGGCAGAGAAAGTCAATTTTCAAAGGATAAGAGGGAACCAGAAGCAAAACTGCCCACAGAGGAATGCTGGCTCACCACCCATTACCCCTTCTCCCACAACCTATTGTGCCAGGTTCCAAACCTGGGCATAGGCCAACTTTGGGATATTGAGACCCTGCCTATACCACCAAAAACAGAGCACCCCAGACCCCAGACTCATCCCTTAAAGTCCCAGGCCCTGGCACAACTCCACAATGAGACCCGAGGAAGTCTACAGCATTGGCCCTTTCAAGCCTGCACTGTGGCAAAGCCCTTAGCCCCAGGGCAAAAGAGCTCAGAGTGCTGAAACCTACAGGCCATCAGCAGAGGAGACAGAATCATCAGGTTTCAGAACTCTCAGGTCCACAGGCAAAAAAAAAAGACTGGGAAATTTCTATGGAGACAAAGCACGAAACACAGAATCAATAGGGGGCAGCAAGATACAAGCAATCACGTGCAAAACTTCAAAGAAAAATAGGTGTCATACACTAGAAAAACTCAGAAAGGAATTCAAAATTAAAATAGGACAAGTAAAGAAAAATGAAAAAAAGAAATGAAAGTAATGCAAAAAGAAAGTAACAGCTTAAAAAACGAAATTGGTCAACTGGAAAAAAAGAGGCACAAAAAT
This sequence comes from Gracilinanus agilis, assembly GCF_016433145.1. Lineage (NCBI taxonomy): Eukaryota > Metazoa > Chordata > Mammalia > Didelphimorphia > Didelphidae > Gracilinanus > Gracilinanus agilis. The sequence goes on from NC_058130.1 coordinate 663,204,450, forward strand.
CCCATAATGAAAAGAGGTTTTTAAAAAACAGAATTTACCTCCTGGGAAAAGAGGCAAAAATATCCAATGAAGAAAAAAGTTCCATGGAAAGTAGAATGGACCAAATGGAAAAAGAGAATCAAAAGATCAAGAAGAAATTCATTCTTTAAAAATTAGAATTGGGCAAATAGAAGCTAATGATGTCAAAAGACATAAAAAACAATAAAAAAATTTTAAATTGAAAAATAGAAAAATATGAAATATCTTATTGAAAAAAAAAACTGACCTGGAGAATAGATACAGGAAAGATAATTTAAGAATTATTGGACTGCCTGAAAGTCATGATAAAAAAATCCTAGACATCATATTATAAGAAATTATCAAAGAAAATTGCCATGATATTCTTGAACAAGAGAGTAAAATAGAAAGAATCCACAGATCACCTCCTGCAATAAATCCCCAAATGACAACTCCCTGGAATGTTATAGCCAAATTGAAGAGCTCCCAGACCAAGCAACCAGAAAAAAAATTCAAATGTCTTGGAGCCTTAGTCAAGATTACATAGGATCTGGTATTTATCACCTTGAATGATTAGAAGGTTTAGAATATGATATTCTGGAAGGCAAGAGAACTGGGCTTATAATCAATAATCATCTACCCATCAAAACTGACTATATCCTTTCAAGGGAGAGTATGATAATTTAATAAAATAGAAGATTTCCAAGCATTCTTGAAGAAAAGACCAGACAAACCAGAATCTCATGTCCAAATACAAAATTCAAGAGAAGCATGAAATATACATGAGAAAAAAATTAAAGGCTTCAATAAGGTCAAATTGTTTATATTCCTATATGGAAAGATGATATCTAGCAGTTAGTAGGAATTTTGTGAATCATTTGGGTGCCTTGATAGTATCAAATAAATGTTTGTTGTTGAAAAAAAAAGAAAGATGATATCTATAACTCTTGAATTGTTTTAACATTTTCATAGTAGTTAGAAGAAGTATACATAAACAGAGGGTGAGGTAGTAAGCTGTTTAGGATGATATACAAAAAAATCTAGGGGTGAAAAAGAGAATTACACTAAGATAAATAGAAAGAGAGAAGTAAAATGGAGTAAATTATATCATGTAAAGAGGTATAGGGGGGAAACTATTACAGTGGAGGGGTGGATGATGGTGGTGATAGGTAACATTTAAACATTTCTCTTATTAGAATTTGTTCAAAGAGAGGGAAGAACAGCCAGATTTATTGGGGGGTATAAAATCCTATATATAGAGAGAGAAGTAGGAGGGGAATAAGAAAGAGGGTGGTGAGAAGGGTAATAATATAAGGGGGGGAGGAATGGGGAAGTGATTAAAAGCAAAATACTGGTATGAAGGGAAAGTGTGAAAGAAGAAAGGTCAGGATTAAATGAGGAAAACAAAATGGAGGGGAATACTGTAAGGACTCCAGGTTCAACTGTAATGATTGTTATATAACCTAGGAAATCCTAGTGAAAGAGGTGTGAAGCAATAGGAGATATTAGTGAAACCTCCTCTATGAATGATAAGGATGAATTTACTTAAGAAATGTTTCTGTGACCCAGGAAATGAATGTTAGTTCCTGTTAGTGGATTCCACTAACAGGAATAAGCAGCTTACTTGATCCCCCTACTATCACTGACTAAGGAGGAAATGATTGGTTTCCCTCAGTTAGTAATTAGATTGTATAATGATTTCAAAGGTAATAAACTCTGAACTCTATTTCTGACTGCAATTTGTTGGTTTAAACTAGAAGATCAGTAATTACAAAGTTGCCTTTTATAGTTGCCAGGTGAATCTCTAACTGACATACTTCCCTTTGGAATATTGAGAATAAATGAGGTCTGTATTGGTTTCTTATGTTATCTAATTTAATGATAATAAAGAAGGTAAAGGAATGGTTGGAGTGAATGATGAGGAAAGAGGGATTAAGGAAGAATCATAAACCTTATCTAATATATTGAATGTATACTAAATCTTCAGTAGATCTAAAACAGTTGATATCTTGAAGCCTACCTTGCAAACTGCCTGGCCAGGCCAAAGGCCTGGCTCTGATTGCTTGATGGTTTATCTCAATCCACGATGATTTTGCTTTTGTAGATCTTCTTGTTGATATTTGGATCTGTATACTGATGTTGATTTATATATGTTGATTGATCAATAAAACTGGATGCTGATACACACAGAATAGTCTATAAGCAGCTTAGGCACCTAACCCTAGGTAAGAGAAGATCCTAAGATGACCCTTACCTCCCACCAGTATCTCAAAATTGAGACCCTGATGTTCTGAGTTTTCCTGCTTTTTATAGGCACACTTCAAGTGACTTTTGGTCTCATGCCAGCTCAAATGCCCTCACTGTGTTCTGAGTTCCAACCTAGTAACTGGCAAACATGCTGGGCCAAAATGGCTTCTTGCAAAAGTATTTACAATACAGAGACAGTAATCATAATTGTAAATGTAAATGGGATGAACTCATCCATAAAACAGAAGTGGATAGCAAAGTGATTTAAAAACAAGAATCCTACCATATGTTGTTTACAAGAAACACATTTGAGGTAGATAGGCACACACAGAGTAAGTAAGTAAGGGAAGGAGTTGGAGCAGAATGGGGCACCTCAACCTTCCCCTATCAGAACTAGATAAATCTAAACAAAAAAAAACAGCAAATAAAGAAGTAAAGGAAATGAGTGAAATTTTTAAAAAGTTAGATTTAATAAATATTTGGAGAAAATTAAATAGGGATAAGAAGGAATATATCTTCTTTTTAGCAGCTCATGGTACATATACAAAAATTCATCATGTATTAGGGCATAAACTATTCACAACCAAATGCAGAAAATCAGAACACAACTTTTTCAGATCATAATGTAACAAAAATTATAATTAATAAGGGTTCATGAAAAGTCAAATTAAAACTGAATAGGAAACTAAAAAATCTAATTCTTCAAAATAAGTGGGTCAAAGAACAAATCATAAAAACAATCACTATTTCATTGAAGAGAATGACAATGAGGAGATAGCATATCAAAATGTATGGGATATAGACAAAGTAGAATCTAATTCCACTTCCTTGAGAGAAATGAAGGCTAGTGACATAGATATTTGGAATCATCTGCATAAAAAGTGGTAATGGAAGTCATGGATAAGATTGCCAAGAGAGGGGATACAGAGGAAGAAGATCAAGGACAGATCTTTGAGCAACATCCCCTTTAAAGGGTAAAAAAGGGGGTCAGGAGGCAGTGAAAATTATGAGAAAGAATGGCTAAAAGCCGTAGGAGGAGAGTCCAGGAGGTGTACTTAATCCTAAGGATAAGGAAGGAAGGAGTACATAGTAAAAGAAGAAGAAGAGAAAAAGAAATAAAGAAGAAGAAAGAAGGAAGGAAGGAAGGAAGGAAGGAAGGAAGGAAGGAAGGAAGGAAGGAAGGAAGGAAGGAAGGAAGGAAGAAACAAAGAAAAATTTGTTTTGTTTTTTTGTAAGTTGCTTTGATGTTAAGTTATTTTAGTGTTTATTAAGACACTTTCTGTAAAGCAGTTTTAGAAGAGTGGTTTAAGTAGATGTGCTAGTAAGTGTCTAACAATCTACTTTCAAACATATAGGCTAAAGATATTTTTAAGTTTAATCTTTTGTCTTAATATTTTCTCCATCAGGGGGCAGCTGGGTGGCTCAGTGGATCGAGAGCCAGGACCAGAGACAGGAGGTCCTAGGTTCAAATCTGGCCTCAGACACATCCCAGCTGTGTGACCCTAGGTAAGTCACTTAACCCCCATTGCCTAGCTCTTACCACTCTTCTGCCTTGGAGCCAATACACAGTATTGACTCTAAGATGGAAGGTAAGGGTTTAAAAAATAAATTTTCTCTATCACATTTTTAAATCTAGAAAATCAATAAAACAATAAATCAAGCTCTGATTTTTAGCATTTTCCAATTTCTAAAGTATAAATACTCACACTGAAACTTTAACAATTGCCTCAGAGTCAATGAGGTATGGCCCCAACACACCTACAACAAGCTCAGTTGTAATGGGTTGAAGAAAGAAAGGGGCAGTGAGGAAGTAAAGGCTCTAGAGCAGGGGTCAGCAATGTATGGCTCTCGAGCCATATCTGGCTCTTTTGAGGGCCAGATATGGCTCTTTCTGCAGGAGAAATAAAGTCAATTTTTTTCCAGGCGCTGTTACAAGAGTGTGCACTGTTACAGGAGCGTGCACTGTGAGCACTGTACAGCTCTCATGAAATTACATTTTAAAAAATGTGGCGTTTATGACTCTCACAGCCAAAAAGTTTGCCGACCCCTGCTCTAGAGACATGTAATTTTTCAAGAATTTTTAAAGTAAAAAAAAAGAGTTAGTTTTGGATGGTAGTGTCATATGGCAGAAATTAGAGGTCTGTAGCAGGAAAGGAACCTTAGAAGCCATGTAATCGAAACCCTCCAATTTATAGATGAGGACAATGAAGTCCAAAGATTTTAAGTATTTGGATGAAAGTTAGACAAGTAATTAACTTTTCAAGGTAAGATTTTAACCCACGTCTAATGATTATAGGGCCTATGCTCTTTCCACTGTATTATTCTGGGCTAAATTATCTCTCAAGTTCCTTCCACTGCTGCATTTAAGATTCTATAACCTTAAGGTTCAAATGAAGGTACTTGAGGACTGAGAAGACAAGAAAGGTCACGGGTATAGAAGGTAAGTAGTCAAGGCATGGGTATAGTCCTTCAAGGAGGATAGACACATAGATATCTTCTGGCCAGAAAAAAAATGTCTTTAAAAAAAACAAAATGGAGGAAAACAAACTGAGAAAGTAGCAAGGCAGGTAAAGCACAGGATCTGGAGTCAAGAGGAGTCTTACTCTAGGTTCTAACTGCTACATGACCTTGGGAAAATCATTTAATTTCTTGAATCATTATTTCCCTCATAAGGCTAGATGATTTCTAAGATTCCTTTCTGCTCTAAGTATACCTTTTTTTTTTCTTTTAAAGAATCAATGTCATTCCTTCATGAGGCAAGACACAAATAGGTGGTGCAAATATGTGACATCACTTTCAGAACTTTTGTAGATGAAAGATCATACTGACCAAGTCTTGGTCAGGGGTCTTCTATACTATTTAATGATTTGGAAAGGGCAAAACACTTTTCCAAATGTCTCAATTAAACCCCAAAAGAAGGAGGATCTAATCTGTTTTGTGTTGTATGAAACTTTCTTGGTCACTACAGAAGGTTAGTGAAATTGGCAGATAGAAGGGTAATAGTTTCAGGGGACACAATCTAGCTCACTTTTCTTGTAGTTCTACTTTGGCCTTATTAGACATCCAAATGACCCATACTCTCTTCTTCAAGAGATGAATCATTTCATTCCAGGGCAATTCAGACAGAATCTAGCATTGAAATTTCACTTGTTCCTATTTCAAGTGCATTACAAAGTGAGGGATTTATTACATACCCATACTGGTGTGCCTGTGTATTCCAATGAGGTATTTAATTTCGACCAGCATGCTAAGCATGTACAAATTCGATGTCAAGCACTTCTGCCCCTATTTTATTTGAGGCTTCTCATAATTTTGAGGCTTCTCACAAACCAAGCCTGGCTTCAGTCTCCTCAGTGTAGATGCTTAACAGTGTGCCTTACAGACTGTTGAGGAGGAGTTATGGATATGCAATGCCCAGCAGCCCTGAAAGTCAGTCACTCCCTGGGAGTCTGGACTAATGATTTTCAGCAGCATCATTGATCAAGCAGAGATTCCAACTCTGGGAAAGCAGTCTTGAGGAAAACAACGTTGTTTTAAGAAGGCTGGTACTGCTTGGCTGTTAATATCCTGAACCAAAAAAGAAAATCTCCCCCAACTACTGAGAAATGAATGAAGTCATCCTGAAGCTTCTCTTTGTCTCAAGTTTTCTTTCTGTGAAAAAGCTAGTCTGTCCTCACAAATACTCAATTAAAAGCATGCCAGATCTCCTTACTTCCTTTGCAGAAATTCAGGACTATGGAGGTGAAGCATTGCATATACTCTCAGATTATTGATATTTTATTATTTTTGATGAAATGCTTTCCCCTCTTTTATTTTTTTTATCCATTGTTAACCAGAAATAGATTATTGTTGAATGGAGGACAGAAAAAGGATTTACTCTAAAATGAAGGTAATGTAAAACTAAAGATACTTTTTTTTGCTGTTCTGCTTTGCTGGAACCATCTTGTTCCTTTTTAAAAAAAAACATTTATTAATATTTATTTTTTAGAAAAGTTAACATGGTTACATAATTCATGCTCTTACTTTCCCCTTCACACCCTGACCTCCCCCCCCCATCATGTCTGATGCGTATTTCCACTGGTTTTAACATGTGTCATTGATCAAGACCTATTTCCAAATTGTTGTGGTACTTTCAAATCTACATCCCCAATCATGTCTGCCTCAACTCATGTGTTTAAGCAGTTGTTTTTCTTCTGTTTCCACTCCTGTAGTTCTTCCTCTGTATGTGGGTAGTGTTCTTTTCCATAAGTCCCTCAGAATTGTCCTAGGCTGTTGCATTGCTGCTAGTACAGAAGTCAATTACATTCCATTTTACCACAGTGTATTGGTCTCTGTGTACAATTGTTCTTCTGGTTCTGCTCCTTTCTCTCTGCATCAATTCCTGGTGGTCTTTCCAGTTCACATGGAATTCCTCCAGTTTATTATTCCTTTGAGCACAATAGTATTCCGTCACCAACATATACCACAATTTGTCCAGCCATTCCCTAATTGAAGGGCATACCCTCCTTTTCCAGTTCTTTGCCACCACAAAAAGCCCAGCTATAAATATTTTCATACAAGTCTGTTTATCTATAATCTCTTTGGGATACAAATACAACAATGCTATGGCTGGATCAAAGGGCAGACATTCGTTTACAGCCCTGTGGGCACAGTTCCAAATTGCCATCCAGAATGGTTGGATCAGTTCACAACTCCACCAGCAATGCATTAATGTCCCAGTTTTGCCACATCCCCTCCAGCATTCATTATTCTCCCCTTCTGTCATTTTAGCCAATCTGCTAGGTGTGAGGTGATACCTCAGAGTTGTTTTGATTTGCATTTCTTTAATTATTAGAGATTTAGAACACTTTCTCATGTGCTTATTGATACTTTTGATTTCTTTATCTGAAAATTGCTTATTCATGTCTCTTGCCCATTTATCAATTGGGGGATGGCTTGATTTTTTATACAATTGGTTTAACTTCTTGTATATTTGAGAAATTAGACTCCTGTCAGAGATTTTGTTATAAAGATTTTTTCCCAATTTGTTGTTTCCCTTCTGATTTTGGCTATATTGTTTTTGTTTGTACAAAAGCTTTTTAATTTGATATAATCAAAATAATTTATTTTACATTTTGTAATTTTCTCTAACTCTTGCTTGGTTTTAAAATATTTCCTTTCCCTGAGATCTTTCAAGTAAACTATTCTTTGTTCACTTATCTTATTTATAGTTTCCCTCTTTATATTCAAGACATTCATCCATTCTGAATTTATCTTGGTGTAGGGTGAAGGATGTTGATCTAAACCTAATCTCTTCCATATTGTTTTCCAAATTTCCCCACAATTTTTGTTAAATAGTGGACTTTTGTCCCAAAAGTTGGGCTCTTTGGGTTTATCATACACTGTCTTGCTGATGTCACTTACCCCAGGTCTACTCCACTGATCCTCCCTTCTGTCTCTTAGCCAGTACCATACAGTTTTGATGACCACTGCTTCATAGTACAGTTTAATATCTGGTACTGCTAGGCCACCTTCTTTCACATTTTTTTTCATTATTTCCCTTAATACTCTTGATCTTTGTTATTCCAGATGAACTTTGTTATAGTTTTTCCTAATTCAGTAAAAAAGTTTTTTGGTAGTTTGATAGGTATAGCACTAAATAGGTAAATTAATTTGGGTAGAATGGTCATTTTTATTATGTTAGCTCATCCTACCCCTGAGCAATCAATGTTTTTCCAATTATTTAGATCTAGTTTTAATTGTTTGGAAAGTTTTTTGTAGTTGTTTTCGTATAATTCCTGTGTTTGTGTAGATAGATTCCTAGGTATTTTATATTGTCTAGGGTGATTTTAAATGGTGTTTCTCTTTCTACCTCTTGCTGCTCTAATGTGTTGGAAATGTATAGAAATGCTGATGATTTATGTGCATTTGTTTTGTATCCTGCAACTTTGCTAAAGTTGTTGATTATTTCTACAAGCTTCTTAGTTGATTCTCTAGGATTTTTTAAGTAGACCATCATATCATCTGCAAAGGGTGATAGCTTAGCCTCTTCATTGCCTATTTTGATACCTTCAATTTCTTTTTCTTCTCTAATTGCAACTGCTAGTGTTTCTAGTACTATGTTGAATAATAGAGGTGATAATGGGCATCCTTGTTTTACTCCTGATCTTATTGGGAAGGCTTCTAATTTATCCCCATTGCATATGATGTTTGTTGATGGTTTTAGGTATATACTGTTTATTATTTTTAGGAAAGGTCCTTCTATTCCTATACTTTTCAGTGTTTTCAATAGGAATGGATGCTGTATTTTGTCAAAGGCTTTTTCAGCATCTATTGAGATAATCATGTGATTTTTGTTTGTTAGACTGTTGATATGGTCAATTATGTGGATGGTTTTCCTAATCTTGAACCAACCTTGCATTCCTGGTATAAATCCCACCTGATCATGGTGGATGATCTTCTTAATTACTTGCTGGAGTCTCTTTGCTAGTATTCTATTTAAGATTTTTGCATCTATGTTCATTAGGGAGATTGGTCTGTAGTTTTCTTTCTTTGTTTTTGATCTCCCTGGCTTTGGAATCAGTACCATATTTGTGTTGTAAAAGGAATTTGGTAGGACTCCTTCTTTGCTTATCATATCAAATAATTTGTATAGTATTGGGTTTAGTTGCTCTTTGAATGTCCGATAGAATTCACTTGTGAATCCATCAGGCCCTGGCGATTTTTTCTTAGGGAGTTCTTTGATGGCTTGTTCAATTTCTTTTTCTGATATGGGATTATTTAGGTATTCTATTCCTTCTGCTGTTAATCTAGGCAGTTTATATTTTTGTAAATATTCGTCCATATCTCCTAAATTTTTATATTTATTGCCATATAATTGGGCAAAATAGTTTTTAATGATTGCCTTAATTTCCCCTTCATTAGAGGTGAGGTCTCCCTTTTCATCTTTGATACTATCAATTTGGTTTTCTTCTTTCCTTTTTTTTATTAGATTGACTAGTACTTTGTCTATTTTATCTGTTTTTTCAAAGTACCAGCTTCTAGTCTTATTTATTAATTCAATAGTTCTTTTACTTTTGATTTTATTAATTTCTCCCTTGGTTTTTAGTATTTCTGATTTAGTTTTCATCTGGGGATTTTTAATTTGCTCACTTTCTAATTTTTTATGTTGCATGCCCAATTCATTAATCTCTGCCCACCCTAATTTGTTAATATATGCACTCAAGGATATAAATTTCCCCCTGAGTACTGCCTTGGCTGCATTCCACAGTTTGGTAGGATGTCTCATTACTGTCATTCTCTTTAACGAAATTGTTGATTGTTTCTATGATTTCTTCTTTGACTAGCTGGTTTTGGAGAATCATATTATTTAATTTCCAATTAGTTTTTGATTTGCCTGTCCAGGTGCCCTTACTAATTATTATTTTTATTGCATTATGATCTGAGAAGGTTACATTTATTATTTCTGATCTTTTGCATTTGTTTGCAATGTTTCTATGCCCTATTACATGGTCAATCTTTGTGAATGTACCATATGCAGCTGAAAAGAAGGTGTATTCATTTTTGTCCCTATTTATTTTTCTCCACATTTCTATTAAATCTAATTTTTCCAGGACTTCATTCACCTCTCTTACCTCTTTCTTATTTATTTTTGGTTTGATTCATCTAGATCTGAAAGAGGAATATTTAGATCTCCCACTATTATGGTTTTACTATCTATTTCCTTCTTGAGATCTACCAGTTTCTCCTTTACAAATCTGGTTTCTATGCCATTTGGTGCATACATATTGAGTAATGTTATTTCCTCATTGTCTATACTGCCTTTAATCAGGATATAATGACCTTCCCTGTCTTTTTAAATCATATCTATTTTTACTTTGGCTTTGTCAGAAATCATAATTGCTACTTCTGCCTTCTTTTTCTCATTTGAGGCCCAAAGGATTTTGCTCAAGCCCTTTACCTTAAACCTGTGTATGTCCACCCACCTCATATGTGTTTCTTGTAGACAACATATGGTAGGATTTTGGTTTCTAATCCACTCTGCCATTTGCTTCTGTTTTATGGGCAAGTTCATCCCATTAACATTCAGAGTTATAATTATCAGTTGTGTATTTGCCAACATTTTGGTATCCTCTCCTAGTTCTACCTCTTCTTCTTACACTATTTCCTTTTAAACCAGTGGTTTGCTTTATGCCAGTAACCCTTGTCCCCTCCCTTGATTTCCTTCTCTTTCTACCACCTCCCTTATTATTCCCCTCTTTTTATTTTTAAGGCCTAATGAATTCCCTCCCCCTTCTTCTCCCCTCCCTTTTTTCACCTCCCCACTACCCTACTCCCCTTGGTTTCTACCTTCTGACTTTCTCAGTAGGGTTAGATAGTTTCATATCCCAATGGATAAAGCTACTCTTCCCTCTCAGGGTTAATTACACTGAGAGTAAGGTTTAAATTTTACCTCTTAATGCTTTCTTCCTCTCCTTCTTATAATAGTATTCATCCCTACCCCTTCCCATGCCCTCTTTGTGTGTAATAGAATATCATATTTTTCTTATTCATTGAAGTTTCTCTTGGTGTTCTCTACTATTCACCCCCCTCTTTCCCACTCCCTTATCATCTTAGACCATTTAGCATTCCAACCTCTCCCTATGAATAGTTCTTCTAATTACTGTAATAGTAAATAGAGTTCCTTACAGAGAATTATACATAACATTTCTCCACATAGGAATACAAATAATTATATCATACTGAAGCCCTTAAAGAGGCAAATTTTTAAAAAAATATCAGTTTTCTTACTTTCCCTTCTGTTTCTTATTTGCCTTTTCATGTTTCTCTTGATTTTTGTGTTTGGATATCGAACTTTCCATTTAGTCCTGGTCTTTTCTGTGCAAATACTTGGAAATCTTCTATCTTGCTGAATGCTCAAACTTTCCCCTGGAATATATAGTCAGTTTTGATGGGTACATGATCCTTGGTTGTAGACCCAGTTCTCTTGCCTTTCTGAATATCATATTCCAAGGCTTGTGGTCTTGTAGTGCGGAGGCTGCCAGATCCTGTGTGATCCTGATTGGTGCTCTTTGATATCCGAATGGTCTCTTTCTGGCTTGTAAAATTTTTTCTTTCACTTGGAAACTCTTGAATTTGGCTATTATATTCCTGGGGGTTGTCTTTTCTGGGTCTAGTGTAGAGGGTGATCTATGGATCCTTTCAATGTCTATATTGTCCTCTTGTTGTAGAACTTCAGGGCAGTTTTGTTGAATAATTTCCTTTAGTATGGAGTCCAAATTTCTATTAATTTCTGATTTTTCAGGAAGACCAATGATTCTCAGATTGTCTCTTCTAGACCTGTTTTCTTGGTCTGTCACTTTCTCATTGAGATACTTCATGTTTCCTTCTATTTTATCAGTCTTTTGACTTTATTTGTTCTTGCTGTCTTAAGAAATCATTAGCTTCTAATTGCTCAATTCTAGCCTTTAGGGACTGGTTTTTGGCTATAATCTTTTGGTTTTCCTTTTCAATTTGGTCATTTCTGGTCTTCAATTTACTTGCCTCTCTTTCCAATTATGAAATTCTGCCTTTTAAACTGTTATTTTCTTACCAGATTTTGGTTTCCAATTTGTTTACCATTTTATTTGATTTTGAGGCATCTTTCTCCATTTGGGAGTTTCTGTCTTCCAACCTGTTAATTTCCTTTTGAGCTATTTCCCACTTCTCTCACCTAATCTCTTCCATCTTTCTCATCATCTCAGATTTGAACTCTTCAATAGCTTGTGGCCAGTTCTCAATATTTTTGGAAGGGTTGGATATGATTACTTGTTTGTTCTCCTCTATTGTTTGCTCTGTTGTCTGGATTTTATCTGTTTAAAAGTTGTCAAGTGTTACAGCCTTCTTCTTGACGATCTTTCTCTTTTGGGGTTCTTGTCTCTGGCTTGCCATTGTTAGCCCTGTGCCCTCCCAGGTTTATCCTCACATTCAAGGACTGTCTGCACTCTTTAGGCTCCTGAGGTCTCAGGTCTAGTTGTTCTCAGGGTCAAGCCTCCTTGTGGTCCCCTTGCTTGTTCCTCTGCCTGAGGCTCCTTTAACAGTCTCAGGGTGCTGCTTCCACAGTCATGCACCCTTCTGCACTGGGTCCCCACTCAAGGTCCACGCCTGAGCTCAGAATCCGAGTCCTTGCCTGAGCTTAGGATCATGTCTGCACTTGTGTCTATGCCCACACTTGTGCTTTTGTTCAGGGTCTGTGTTCAAAGTCCGTGCGTTCTTTAGCCTCTTGGGGTCTTAAGTTTTGCTGCTCTCGGGGGCAGGCCCTGGTGACCCCAGGTAGCTGCCACGGACTTAATGGGTGCCCCAAACTTGCTCTAACTCTTGTGCACTGGCTTTGGCACTGTAGGTGGTGTGGGGTGATGGAGGGGGTTGCTCAGCTCGCATTTTAGTGAGAGCTGTTTCACCCCTTTATAGCATGGAAATGCCCTGATTCCATGTACCTTCAATGCTGAGCCCTGTTGTGGGGTCCCTTCATTCCTCTGGATTTGTTTTTATGTCTTCTTGAGGAGTCTTATATGTTTTGGTTAGGAGCGATTAAGCAGCTGCTTTTTACTCTGCCACCATCTTAACCAGGATGTCTCTCTCAGTCCTAAAAGATACATATATTTTGTAAGTAAAAGACCACAATGACCAAGACTTGGTCTGTAATCTTCAATACTATTTAGTGATTTGGAAAGGTCAAATATATAATACATATAGGTAAAGGTATTATACCACCCAAATCCTTGGAATTCATGGTGAAATGTCTTCATGTTAGAACCTCATATAATTTTCTCAGTGGAAATGGCATTAAAGAAGAGTCTTACCATCTGCTTTGTTGCTGTAGTCTAAGGACCATAGGACTTTAACATCTGGCCTGCAGATGAAAACTGCCATATGTAGTGTTTCCCCAATTAGAATGTGAGCTCCTTGAGAACAGGGATTATTTTATTTTTCTATTTATATGCTTAAGCACAGTGTTTCACTCAAAGTAAGTGCTTAATAAATGCTTCATTCATTCATTCTTATAGATATAAACGATATTGTCCACATAGATAGAGACAGAAATAGATATATAACTATGAATATAGATACAAATAGAGATGTGAATGCTAAAGATAAAGATTATTAGAGCAAAATGAACCTGATATGCTTCAGAAACACTGGAAAAAGCAGCATTGCAGTTGGATATTGCCTGTTTTGCAAAATGAAGAAAAGAGGAAACAATTTTTAGTCATCCAACAAACATTAATTTTATTATTTTTTTAATCCTTACTTTTTGTCTTAGTAACAACTCTAAGACAGAAGGGCAAGGGCTAGGCAAACAGGGTTAAGTGACTTGCCCAGAATCACATAGCTCTAAGAGCTTTCATTCAAATGAGGGAGGCAACAGGTATAAATGTTGTAACATGTATACATAAGATATACACAAAGTAAACATAAAGTTACCATTAAAAAGAACACTTTAGAACAGTGATGGACATCCTATGGCATGGGTACCAAAGATGGCACACAGAGTGCTCTCTGTGGGCACTTGGGCACCCTCCCTCCCCAGACCCCACCAAAGTTTGTTACTAGAAAGGCAGAGCAACTCTGTGGAACTGCTCCCCTGCCCCTCTCCACCATGCCTGATGACATTTTTTCATATTCCCCCTCCCCTCTGCCCAACAGTCCAATGGGAGCTCACAGGGTATAAGGTGGGTGGCTCACAGGTGGCAGAGCTAGAGGGGAGCAGAGTTCTCAGGCCACTCCCCTCCCCCTCTCTACATTTGCTGAGGACATTCCTCACTTCACCCAGCTGTCTGTCCAGCAACACAATGGGAGCACTTTCTCCCTTTCCTGTGTGGTGGGGGAGGAGTATGCCACTCAGTCTCTGGGGGTGTGGGCACAACACTCCATCTGGGGGGGGTGGAGTGGGGGCAGGGCCCAGTACTCCATCTCTAAAAGGTTCACCATCACTGCTCTTGTAGCCAGAGATAATGGGGAAAGACTGAGTATTAAAGGAAACTAGGGACTCAGAGAGGCAAAGGAAAGGAGAGAGATCCTTCCTATGTGTATCATAAACTCAATTCCTTATGCCACCTTTTACAGTTTTGTTCAATTTCCATTGGAACAAAAAATGGGAGATCTCATAAATCCATAATTCATATATGTCGCAATAGATAAAATATGATCTTGCAACCTATCCTACTAGTTCACTTCATAGTTTTATTGTACTAGGTTGTAGGAAGGCTAATTTCTATATAAATTCTCTGTGCTCATATCTATACCCTTCTCTGATTACTCTTGAAAGGCTCAAATTCCCTCCACACCCAGACTTCCTTTTAAGTGACTCCCTCTGCTTTCATGCTGTTCCAAATGTTCTGCCAAAGAACCCAAACTCTATACTCATAATAGCACACACTACTCTCTAATTAAGCTATACATGCAACAACTTTCCCCCTCTGTCTCTTTTTAAGCTCATTCAAATGGACACACCCCACACTTATGCCACAGCCACTGGTTCGCCTTTGACATCATCATGCTCTAACTCTCTGACTGGTCTTTCAAAGTATCCATCCCTTCTTGATACTCTGTGCATCCCCTAGAGAATTGAAGACATCTGTCCCCATTGGCAGTCTCTCTCAAAGTGGGTCACAGGAAGCAAATCTTGAGAGTGAGGACCACTTGGGTCTCCCTTTGCTTCCCTCAGTCTCACAGTATCGACCTCATTCTGTCAGTCATTATCACTACTACCACCACTCACTTTTTCATCCCCTGATCATAGAGCTGGATTCCATCATCAACTAAGATGATGAAGGAACCAACTAGTGGCAGAAAGATGGCCAGAACCTACTTCAGGTCCCTTACCACTTTCTTTGCTGATATTGAAAAAGGGATAAGCAAATAGCACCTACCATGTGCCAGGCTAAGCACATTTTATAAATATTATCTCAGTTGTTCTTCGCAAAAATCCCACAAGATATTTGCTATTATTAGCTTTACAGTTAAGGAAACTGAAGCAAATAGGTTAAGTGACTTTGTCCAGGGTCATATAGCTAGTAAGTATCTGAAACTGAATTTGAACTCAAGATTTCCTTGACTCCAGGTCCAGTGCTTTAGCCACTGCCACTAAGTATAAGAGGAACTATGGTTAGGCATATCCTTTAACAAAAAGAATAAGTCCCTGTTTCAGTAGAAGTGTCTTGAGAATGTTTATTTACTCTATCCTCATTCCTTCCTTTATGGGGAATGAGAGACCAATCAGACAGTTTTGGTTATGTATACAGTAGGAGTAAAAATGAATAAATACTCCTGATATTTTAAATTAAAGGATTTAATAATAAATAAAAATGAGAGAAAAAGGGATTCCTTCAGCCAAGTGAGCAGAGCACAGAGCCAGAGACCCACACCTGCCACACTTTAGCCAAAGCAAAGCCGCAAAAGAGCCCCACAGTGTGGGTCTCAATCAAATTTACCTCCCAAGCCTCTGTATGTCAAATGAGGATGTACTTAAAAGGATGATGGGAATGTAACTCAGGTGTGGCAAATTTTCCACCTGCACAATACCCTTTAGCAAGGGACCAGAGTATAAGTCCACTTAGAGTCAGAGAACATGTTGCTTAAACTCATTCCATTACATTTATAATTATAGTTCTTTTATTCCTCAACCACTCCATTTACCATATTTAGAATCAGGAAACTTGGGTTCAAATCCAGTCACTAACATTTACTAGTAGTAGTATGTTATTGTTGTCCAGTCATTTTTCAGTTGTGTTCAACTCTTCCTGACCCCATTTGGGGTTTTCTTCTCAAAGATACTGGAGTAGTTTGCTATTTCCTTCCCTAGCTCATTCTACAGATAAGGAAATGGAGGCAAATAGGGTCAAATGACTTGCCCAGAGTCCCACAGCTGATAAGTATCTAAGACCAGATTTGAACTCATGAAAATGAATCTTCCTAACTCTAAGCCCCTCACTCTATCCATGGTGCCACCCAGCTGCCCTTAGTATGTATGAGTTACTACTATGATCTTGAACAAATCCATTTCCCTTTCATAAATTTCTTCAATTTCTGTAAAATGAGATTAATTGCAATTACAGTAGCCACTCTACAATGTCACTTATGAGGAAGGCTCTTTGTGAACTGTAAAAGTAAACTTGACACTGTAGAAATATGATGTTATCGTCATTCTCACACATGGACCCAGGCCTGCCTTCTTACCCTTTGCTAATAATATATGGTGGGGTCGTGGCTTAGACAGCCTCTTGACTCAGTGTCAAATTCACAGCTCCAGGTCCTCATTGTCAGTGTTGTGACCTGACAGGACTCTGGGACAGACACGCTGGGTTAATCAGGGCAGTGCCAGGTCTCTGTCAGCTGTCAGATTTCTCTAGGATCAGCAGAGGGCAGTGGTGACTTAGCTGGGTGGTTGATAAGCTCACTGCTTTCTGATTAGGAAGACCCACCGAAGTGGGGAAAACCAATAAACAGAAGTCAAATCCTAGAACAATCTTGTTAAAGAAGGGCAACAGGATGGATTAGAATATAGCTAAGAATGCAAGGGTTGGAGAAACAGTTGGGTGAACGGAGTACTGAAGCAGCATTCATTAAGTGTCCACTGGGTACTTGGCTAAGTGCTTTAACAACTATCCAATTTGATCACCCAGGGAGGCGGATGGTATTATGAACCGCATTTCATAGATGAAGAAACTGAGGCACCCAAGAGCTGAAGTGACTTGCCCAGGATCAGATAGCTAATCAATGTCTGAGGCCAGATTTTAATACAAGTCTTCCTTTCTCCGGACCCAGCACTCTAGCTATATCTAAGCTAGATGAGAACCAGCTGGATCACAAATCAAAAAACAGGGTCAGTGATGGAATTCACATAAAGACACAGAGGATGCAAATGAGCAGCAAGATGGCAAAGGCAGAGTCCAGGTGAATACTGATAGGGCTCCTTTGAGAGCTGACATCTTCATGTACCTTCAGGCAGAGAGGCAATGCACTTGATAGAGAGCTGGACCTGGAGTCAGGAAGACCTAAGATCAAATCTAGCTTCAGACAATTCCTGGCTCTGTGATCCTGGGTAAGTCACTTAATCTCTGTCTGCCTCACTTTCCTCATCTATAAAATTGGGATAACAATAGCACCTCATTCTTAAGATTGTTCTGAGGATAAAATGAAATACTTGTTAAATGCTTTGCAAACCTCCAAATACTATATAAATGCCAACTATAATTTTTTTTAATGTATCCTAGAGGTTTTGGGTTTTTTTAACCTTTAAATTCCACCTTTGAATCAATACTGTGTATTGGTTCTGAGGCAGAAGAGCTAAACAATAGATGTTGAGTAACTTGCCCAGGGTCACACAGCTAAAAAGTGTCGGAGGCCACATTTGAACCCAAGCTTTTAGAATGTTAAAAGGCTAACAATGTCTGAGACATCAAACTCAATTTCTTCATTTAACTAATCTAAATAAATTTAAATAATTTAAATAAACACAAGCAGAAGAAATGTTAAGAGTAGAAGGAAGAGGGGGTAGCCAAGTGGTTCAGAGAATTGAGAGCCAGGCACAGAGATGGGAGGTCTTGGGTTCAAATTTGACCTCAAACACTAGCTGTGTGACTCTAGTCAAATCACTTAAATCCCATTACCTAACCCTTACCATCTTTCTACCTTGGAAGCAATACTTCTAAGATGGAAGGTAAGGTTTTTTTTAAAAAGAGTAGAAAGAACCCAGCTGTGTGACCCTGGGCAAGTCACTTGACCCCCATTGCCCACCCTTACCAATCTTCCACCTATGAGACAATACACTGAAGTAAAAGGGTTTAAAGAAAAAAAAAGAGTAGAAAGAAGATCACTTTAGAGAGGGATACTTAGATGGTCAAGAGGACCAGGGAAGGACTCTTGAAGAAAGTAGCATTTGAGATGAGTATTGAAGGAAACCAGGGCCAGAGGTAAAGAGAGAGAGAATTCCAGGCAAGATGGATGGCTAAGGCAATAATGTCAGGTGTCAGGAAATAGAGTGTGTCCAAGGAGTAGCATGTTGTCCAGTAATGCTGACAGTAGAAAGTGTGGGGGGAAATGAGAGGGGCAGCCTGTGAAGAGCTTTACATGTCAATAGATCTCAGTGTAAATACAAAACTAGCCAACTTTTTCAATTGACCACTTGAGGTTCCACTTTTTCCCCTTAGAAGAACACAGGGTAGAATGAAAGTAGATAGATTTTTGGAAAAGCTGGAAAGACCTTCATGGACTGATGCAGCACGAAATAAGCAGAACCAGGAAAACACTGTACACAGTAAAAGCAATACTGTGGAATGATGAACTGCTATAAAAATCAAAGACAATTTTGAGGGATTTAGGACAAAGAATGCTCTCCATCTCCAGAGAAAAAAACTGTTGGAGTCGGAAGACAGATGAAAGCATACTATTTTTCAGTTGTTTATTTGGGTTTATGTTTTGGGGGTTTTGGTTTAAGATTTCTCACTTACAGAAATGAACAACATGGGTAAAAATAAAATTAATAAAATAAAAGGAAGGCAGATAAATTGCGCATATCGTAGATGTTGGGTATCAGTGGAAGAAGGCAAAGAAAGGAGAACAGCAAGAGAGGTCAGCTGTTAGTGAAGTTGCTTTCATCTTAGTCAGTCCTCTAAAACCTAAAACATCCGGGAGCAGAGAGACCTGTCACAGACTAGGCTGGTAACAGCAGGATGGAGGCAGCAATAAAAGATTTCCTCGTCCAGTGAAGTGCATCGAATAAGCTGCACACCTGCTGTTAGGCATCCCTGACCTTATACATTGTTCTACATTTTCCCAATAATCAGAAACAAACTGGGGGAGGGAAAGAATCAGAAATGAGGCTGCCCCACGACTACCCTAGGAATAGGCAAACATCTCCGGCAACATGTTTGTATCGGCTGATGATGGCACCAGACAGCCTGTACAACCATCCTGGCTCTCGTCAGACACTGGCTCATCCATCACTAACATACAGCAAGATTTCAGTCCTTTGCCAAAACCACTTATGGCCCACAGGACAGTGGCTTATGGCAGACTTTATTGGGACTGCCCACAGAGAGCTATGTATGAGACTTCCAGAAAAGAGCAGAAATGAAGAGAAGAGCTGGCTGGCCTGGAAATAGCAGACGGCAAGATGAGCCCATCTATCTCTCCAGTTGCCTCTTTATTTAATGTTCAGCTGTGATCCTTGCTCATCCTCAGATGCGGAGATCAGAGGAGATGATGATTGTATTTCCAATTAGAACAAATAGTAGCTCTCTTCAGCAGTCTCATTAATCCTTTCAGGCACATTTGTATTGTGTTACTTACTCTGTAGCCTAATGAGGCAGAAAAGAAGAGCTCTTTCCTTTTCCTCTCTCTAAATACAGGTCCAAATAATTCCTTCTCCTGCAAGAGACCAAGATTAACTTGCAGCCAAGATTGCAGCTGGAGAAATATTTGCTTCTCTAAGGAACAGAATTGAGCCTACATATACAAGATCACGAAGCTATCATCCCATGGCTTGTTTTGGCAGTTTCAGCCCAAGAAGGGGTGATTTCCCTATAAAGCAAAAAGCTGATTTGGGGTATGCTGCCCACCTGGTTGTATGCTTAGCATGGATCATGGTGGTCCATGGGTTGTCAACTCTTTATTTAACATGGTATAGTAAAAAGGGATTTGGTGTTGGAATAAACAACTCTTGGATTCAAGTGCTTCTTTGGCACATACTGCCTTTACTATTGGACAAGGCATTCAGTGCCACTAGATAATTTTCCCAATGTACAGAGTGGACAGAATTTCCACATTTTGGAGTTTTCTCAAGCAAAAGAAATATAAGTTTAAAAATTTTGGGGGCAGCTGGGTAGCTCAGTGGATTGAGAGTCAGATCTAGAGACAGGAGGTCCTAGGTTCAAACCCGGCCTCAGCCACTTCCCAGCTGTGTGACCCTGGGCAAGTCACTTGACCCCCATTGCCCACCCTTACCACTCTTCTGCCTTAGAAACAATACACCGAAGTACAAGGGTTTAAAAAAATTCTTTTTTAAAAATATTAAGGGCTGGACCTAATTAATATAGGGATATCTCAGGGGAAGAAACTCCCTCTACCAATGCAGGTTGGTACTTTTTCTGCAAATTATACTTAGAACATTGCATAGAACACTGAAAAATTGTGACTTAGTCAGGGTCACAAAGTCAGCATGTATTAAATCTTTCCAAATTTGAGGATCCCATATACTACACCAGGGGTCGACAACGTATGGCTCTCAAGTCACATCTGGCTCTTTTGAGGGCCAGATATGGCTCTTTCTACAGGAGCCATAAAGTCAATTTTTTTTCAGGCGCTGTTAGAGGAGCTCACTGTGAGCACTGAAGGCTCTCATGAAATTACATTTTAAAAAATGTGGCATTTATGGCTCTCAAGGCCAAAAAGGTTGCCCAGCCTCTGATTTAAAAAATAAATAGATAAATAATGCCTGGGGGCAGCTAGGTGGCTCAACAGATTGAGAGCCAAGCCCAGAGACTGGAAGGTTCTGGGTTCAATTCCAGCCTCAGACCCTTCCTAGCTGTATGTCCCTGGGCAAGTCACTTAATCCCCATTGCCCAACACTGATCACCCTTCTGCCTTGGAACCAATACTTAGTGTTGATTCTAAGACAAAGGGTAAGGGTTTAAAAAATAATGCTGCCTCTGATTTCAAAATTAATAAAAATCAGTCAGTCAATACCTACTATGTGCCAGGCATAGTTCTAAACTCTGGAGATACAAAGAAAAGCAAAAGAAATTCTCTGCTCCCAAGGAGCTCACAGTCTAATGGAGAAAACAGTAATACCACTAGGTACAAATAAGCTATATACAAGATAAATAGAAAATAATCAACAGAGAGAAGGCATTAGAGTTAAGGAGAATTGGGAAAGGCTTTTTATAGAAGGTAATGTTTTAGCTAGAACTTGAAGGAAATTAGGGAAGCCAAAAAGTGATGAGGAGCAGGGAGGAGAGCATGCCAGACATGGGGGAATAGCCAGTGAAAATGAAAACAGCTCTAAATATACACTGAATATAAAGACATATCCTTTGGAATATTTTGAATGATGGATTTAGAATAAGATAAACTGGATCTGAATCTCAGTTCTATTCTTTACTACTGTGTGACTTTGGGTGAATTACTTTACATTTTAACCCAGAGGATTTAAATTTCTTCATCTATAAATTGAAATAATTAGACTACATAATTTTCAAGGTCCTCTCTGGTTCATTATTCTATATTCATAAATTCTGTCATCAGTGGTTGCTTTCATCACAGCAGATTACAACGTCCCATTTTTATTTGTTTCATAGCTATGGTCAGATTTTATCACCTGATAGTCACCTGTAAGGTGACTATTCAGCTTCTCTGAATTCAGTTACTTCTATCTTTTGATGACAGACACACTATAATTGGGCCTAAACTGGAAGCTTTTCTTTTCTTTACCTTTCTTTTCTCTTCCTTTGTCTTCACTCTGTCCTTCCTTCCTTCCTTCTTTTTTTTTAACCTTCATAAAATCTACCACAACTTGTGTTCTTCTGGATAGGCTAGAGAACCCAGAGCCATCTCTATGTCATGAAGAGTTTTTAGAGGAAAAAAGTAAGGGAAAGAAAGCTCTAAGATGAAATCGTGAATCTTTCCTCACTAATTCTCTGCTCTTCCCTTAAAAGCTTTACAGCTTACTTTAACCCTAATCTCATAGAAAGATTCTGATAAAAATGCTAAACTTTAGAGCTCATACTGAATATTAACTTGGTATCTGAGCTTCTAGTTTGCTTCTTTCCCTACGGAAAACGCCTCTGATTACTACTTCTGAACAAATCAAAGGGAATATGTTAGTTTCTCCTTCTAAATTTCCCCTTCAGCTAAAAAAGGTTCCTGCCCTTCCTTGTGGTTTCTTGCTAAAGGATTTCTTTGCTTCTCCACATGAAAAAGAAGAAAAAAAGAATAAAAAGAGGAAGTGGTACCAGAAAGTGTTTGTGATGGAGAATCATAAAAATGTCTACCTCATCCAAGACATAGAGAGATGCATACATTGTTAAGTAGGTAGATCGATAAACAGATAGGCACAGATTAGGTAGAGACAGACAGACAGACAGACAGACAGACAGACAGACAGACAGATAGATAGATAGATAGATAGATAGATAGATAGATAGATAGATAGATAGATAGATAGATAGATAGATAGATAGATAGCTATGGGGCTAACAGAAATATGTAAGGGGGCAGCTAGTGGCTCAGTGGATTGAGAGTCAGGCCCAGAGAGAGGAGGTCTTTGGTTCAAATCTGGTCTCAGATACTTCCTAGCTGTGTGCCCCTGGCACACACAAGATGGAAGATAAGGGTTTTAATTTAAATTAAAAAAAAAAAGAAATATGCAAGACCAAGAGCCATTTTTCAATGGATATGAACAAAGGACATAAGCAAAAAAATTTTCAAACACATTGCAAACTGTTCATCAGAATGTGACAGATTGCTCAAAATCTTTAATAATAATAGAAATGCAAATAAAAATAGCCATAAAATTTCTCAGCATGCTCAACAAATTGGCAAAGGTGACAGAAGATGGGAATAATCAATGTTGAAAAGACTACGGAAAGACAGATACATTAATATAATGTTGATGGAATTATGAATTGATCTAACTATTCTAGAAGGTTATTTGGAAATATGATTTTTTAAAAAGTGACTATGATGTCCTGACTTTTGACTCAGAGTTCTCAATATTAGGCATATATACCAAGGAAGTGAAAGAAAAGGTCCCATATATGATAAAAATATTTAAAGCAGTATTTTTTATAGTGGCAGTGTATTGGAATTAAAAAAAATGCCCACTGAGTAGGAAATAACTAAAGAAGTTGCAATATGTGAATATAATTGAGTATTATTGTGTCATAAGAAATGGTCATTACAAAGAATTCAAAGAAGTAGGATAAAATTATATTAATTGATTCAAAGTGAAGTAAGTAGAACCAAGAAAACAATATGCATACTGATTACAACTATGTAAACAGAAAGAATCATAACAACAATGTAAAGTATTGCATACTTCTATTTTAAAAATTACAGAACATCTAGACTTTTTGATGGGATCAACAAATCTAAGGTATTAATTAGGTAAAAACAGCCTAGCCACATTACTCAAATCAGTCAATCACTAAAATGCATTATACTAGGTGAAAGCAACCTAATTCATCAAGCTGGGGAAGGAACAGAGGTTGTAGACTCACTGGAAGAAATGGAATCATATAAGAAATGTTTTGGGATTAGTAAAGGAGACTTAGACACTCCCAGTGAGATGTGTGTGTGTGTGTGTGTGTGTGTGTGTGTGTGTGTGTGTGTGTGTG
>NC_058130.1:663228055-663257088 GCF_016433145.1 Gracilinanus agilis
TGTGTGTGTGTGTGTGTGTGTGTGTGTGTGTGTGTGTGTGTGTGTGTGTGTGTGTAGAGACAGAGAGACAGAGAGAGACAGAGACAGAGACAGAGAGAGAGAGAGACAGAGACAGAGACAGAGACAGAGAGAGAGACAGAGAGAGAGACAGAGACAGAGATAGAGACAGAGAGACAGAGAGACAGAGAGAGAGAGAGAGAAGCAAGCTCATTCAGAACCTGAGCATTCATTCAACTGTCTAGCAACCTAGAATAGAGAGTAGTTTTAGCCCAGTTGCTAAGAAGGAATTTCTTGGGTGATGGATGAGGAGAAAACCCCTATCTTTTTCCTGCTCCCTCAACCAGAAAAGGACCTTGTGGACTTGATGAATTTAGAGGATTTGAATTTCTCACTGGTACCCAAATAGTTGACTGTGGTGTCTATATTGGGAGTTAAAGACAAACTAAACACACATTGAAGAAAAGAAGGTTAAGACCTCTATAAGAAGTCCAGCAGAAAACTATACTCTGTGTGAAGACAATTTTGTGAGGCAATTTTTCTCTACCAACAATACTTTCACAGTGTACTTCAAGGAGTGGGAATGGGGGCGGGGGGTGTAAAAGGAATTAGACCTCAGTGAAATTATTAAAAAAATGTTAAAAAAAAAACAAAACCTCAAAGCAGAATTTAAAGGAGCTATTACCCCTTTTGCCATATTGGTTCTCTAAGCTGGTTACCATTTTCCCCGAAATTCAACATGCAATTGTCGGAGGAAAATGTGGCAACTTATATGGCTGGCAATTTGATATTATATCGTCATCCCTAGGAAAAGCACATTGACAGGGGCATCTGCTAATAGAATTAGAAAGATCCCTTCCATTCTCCCTCAGTATCACCTAGAACTTTGAGCATACAAATAGCCATTCTATGGGGACCCAACTTACCAATGAGAGTGGAGCTTGGGAGGGTATTCTCATTTCCTGTGTTACTATAGCAAAACAAGAACATGAAACCATGCAATTATATTGACCAAACTTAGCCTCATAGAAAAGATGAAAAAATGAATCTTTGTCTTCTTTACAGAGATGGATGACTATGGATGAGGAGGATTGCCTATACTGTCAGTAGTGGTTGATATGTTGGTTCATTTTGCTGAATTTCTATTTTTTTAAACCTTTTTTACAAGGGATGACTTGCTGGTATAAGAGTGGGGGAATATCCATAATGAAGGTAATTTATAGACAAGGGTTACCAATGATAAAAAAAAAGCTTTTTTTTAAAATATTCATTTGCCCTTTCCCCACAATCTGAGGTTAAGAGTCTGTTTTTCAAACAGTAGGTTGCTATTAACTTTTTGTCAGCCTCCTTTGCTAGTTCCTTTGGGAACTATTTCAGGAAGCCAGTTCACCATGATGATATCTAAACTCATAACAGAAAGAACATTTTGAGCATTTGTTATTTGAAAACAATATTAGCAGAGGAGAAAAAGCCACTAAATTAAAATACACTCAGCAACATCCTACTAGAGATGTCTGGCCCTTGTCTTCAAACATTCCTAGGATAACCTTTCTTACCTCTTTCCCAAGTACCTGGTGCTTTTCTAATGCTCTCTATCCTTTCTCCAATCAAAACTTCTTCCCAGAAAATAATCTGATAACCATTTTTCTCTAAAGTGTAAAAGGTTGATAAGCATTAATGTGCTGTGTCACCCAGGGCAGTTTCATTTTAAAAGAAAACTCAAGCCAGAAGGAAATAAATGAATAATTGTTAGAATTTCATGGTATAAGAAGAAGGGAACTTATTTTCCCAACAGAGCTGTTATAGGATTTTTTTTCCTGGTATGCTTTGAATAATAGCATAAAGGCAACTGCCTATTTATGGGAACAGCCCTACAACCAAGTAAATGCTTTATTCCTTAAGAAAAATGTGAAGACTTTTTATTAAGTTCTTTCAGATTACTGGGCTACTACTAAACTTATATAAATAGACCATTAATTGGAATCTTAAAGTGACTTTTTATTCCATATGTATGTGACTTGAAAAGTCATTTAACTTTTCTGAGTCTCAGGTTTCTGATCTGTTAAATTTGATAGATACTTATTAATTTCCTATTGTGTACCTATTATTGTACTAGTTTCTAGAAATACAAAGAAGAGGAGAAGGGAAATATAGTCATCAGTGTTAAGGGCCTTATAATCTAATTATAGGCCACAGCACACATACAAATAAATATTCTCATGAGGTGCATGCTCTTATCACCATACATGGACTATCATTATAATCTGCTAGTTCATCTCTGCCTATATTCTTTCTCTACTCCATTCTCCATAGATCTTGTCATGTGCTCCCCTATTCAGTGGGTTTCAATGGCTCCCTAGCACCTTTGGGATAAAGAATGGATCCTCTATTTGGTATTCAAGGCCCTTTCTAGCCTGGAACCCTCCTATCTATCTACTCTTCTTACACTTTACTTACTCCCAAAATATCTAGAATCCAGTAGCACTAGGCTACTTGCTATTCTTTGAACAGGATTAACATAGGAGATTCTGAATTTTCATTTCTTATTCCCCATGTCTAGAATCCTTTCCTTCTTAATCTCTACCTCCTGACTTCCCTCAGGTTTCAGCTGAAGTCCAATCTTCTACAAGAAAACTTTCATGGTTTATTTTGGTGCTAGTTGATTATCTTCCATTTATCCTATATGTATCGTATTTACACATAGTATATATGTCGTCTCTCTCATTAGTCTTTGAGTTCTTTGAGAGTAGGGACAATTTTTTGCCTTTATGTTTCTTTTCAGTGTTGCATTTGAAAATAAAAATATCTGTTTAGTTATGGTCTTTTCATCAAGAATACTTGAAAGTATTCAATTTCATTAAATTTCCTTTCCTCTAAAATATTATGCTCAGTTTCACTGAGTGGGTAGATAATTCTTGATTGTGTTCTTAGTTCCTCTGCCTTCTGGAATATCATATTTCAAGCCCCCAATTCTTTAATGTAAAAGCTGGTAAATCTTGTGTTATATTGACTGTGGCTCTATAATATTTGAATTATTTTTTTCTGGCTTCTTACAGTATTTTCTCCTTGACCTGAGAACTCTGGAATTTGGCTATAATATTTCTGAGAATTTTTATTTTTGGATCACTTTTAGAGGTGATCAGTAAGTATTCTTTCAATTTCTATTTTACTCTCTTGTTCTAGGATATCAGAGCAGTTTTCCTTGGTCACTTTTCAAGATATGATGCATAGTTCTTTTTTACCATATGATAGTCCAGTAATTAATAAATTATCTCACCTTAGGGCAGACAGGTGACTCATTAGATAAAGAATCAAACCTGGAGATGGAAATGCAATAGTCCTGCTCCCAGTGCCAACAAAGTATCCCCTATAATTTCCTTCTGAACAGTTGTATGACTTCTTACTGTCTATGGTCTGAGAGCCCCCCAAGGCCTTCCTGCTAGTAGCTTTCCAAGTTTGAACTGCATTGAACTCCACTCCACTCTCACTTCAATGAGACCGGCTTTTCCTGACCATCTTTCTAAGTTGTCCTGGATAGGAAAATGGTTTCACCTCATCATTTTGTTAGTTTTGGTGTTTCAGAATTAATTTTGAGACACTATTTTAACATTGTTTGAAGATGAATTTCGGAGAGCACAGAAATATCCCTACTGTTACTCTGCCATCTTGGATCTGTCCCTGAACTGTTACCCATCTCTTGAGAGAGAAGTGATAAACATAAAGTGAAGAATGAGACTTTTTTGGATACAACTAATACTGAACTTTGTTTTGCTAAAATATATGCATATATATTTTAGAGAGGCTTTGTTTTTCTTTTTTTCCATTAAGGTAAGCAATTAGGAGAGAGGAAGAGGGAAACTAACATAGAATTGTCTATCAAAAAAAATAAAAGAAAGAAAAGAGGATTTTGAAACATTTTTCAAAATGTGTAGAAGAGAAAAGAAAGAAAAGGAAACCCAGAGAAGTAGACTAACTTTAAAAGTAACATGTTAAATTTATTATCTACTTAAGAGAAAGCACAAGTTGTGTGTAATAGAGATTTGCAATTTCATATTCAACACTCATTTCCTATTCTACTTTGTATAATGAAATGCTTGTATTTTTTGGTATTTGTAAAACTTGGAGTAACAAAATAATAAATACTATTTTCAGGACCGTATAAAGAATAGACTAGAAAATGGGAAAGAGACATACAGACAAAATTCTAAGCAACAGATGATGGGTTTCTGAATGAGGATGATGATCATGGTCAATGAAGTAAGCCAAATAAAAATCAACGAACTTTTATTAAGCACCCACAATGTGCCAAGAACTGTGCTAAGGAAGGAGATTTATGTCAATATTCTCATGAGCTATATAAGGCTCATTAGGCGATGAAGACTGAAAAGTCATCAAATTCAGCAAGTCAGAGGTCATTTACTGAAGATTTTTTTTGAGAATGGGGTAGAGTTTGGGCATTAGAAGAGTAAAATCTCCACTCTTGAAAATCTTATGCACATAACTATATACATATGTATATATATACATATGTATATATAAGTATGTAGGTGTATGTATATATATACATACAGGATAACTTGGCAATAATCTCAGGCTGAGGGAGGAGAAGCAAATAGAAGAGGACTGATACAGGAGACATGATGATAGAATTATTAGAATTCTGACACAGTTTCATAGGTAGTGGAAGGAGAGAGGGTAATGGAGAGGGACAGAGACAAACAATAACAAAGAGACAAATAAAAGGAGAGAGGAGAAAAGAAGAGACAGAAAGAAAGCAAGGAAGAAAGACAAAGACAAAGTGACTGTGAGAGAGTGAGAGAGACAGTGAAAGAGAAAGAGAGAGATTAATGGAGAAAAGATGGGATGGGAGCAAGCATATAAGTGGAGCACCAAGTTTAGCTTTGACAAGGAGAAGGGACATATTCTTTTTTGAGAAAGAAACAAAGAAGAAGTTGTGTGTAGAGAAGAGTTTTGTGGCATGGTGGAAGGTACACAATGGTGCTCACAACACATGGCTTCAGTTATCTCATTGAAAAAAATCACACACCATATATCTGCTGAGAGCTGAGGTGTGTTGTAAGGATTATTTAGCTATTAGTTTAGTATTAGTGTTGGACCTAGCAGGAAGGGCTGGATGATTCCAAGATGGAATGAAGAAGCAGGAAGTGTTTTTCTTGCTCACTGAGAGAGACTCCATGGTAGTTGAGGCAAGCAGCAACTGACAACTAGGAGACACCAGATTTACCAGTGATCCTGTGGAAAGACCGTCACCTACTTGTGGGAGATTTTGGTAGAGACTGCGAAATCCCAACCTGAGTTGCAAGTCAACTTTGGGCTGGGTCAGCTCCCAGAATCTACCCACCTGGAAGAGTGCAGCTGGTGATCCGGGAGGAGCAGAAACATCACTGGAGAGAGGCTGAACACTACTGTTATGAGGATACTCACTCCTGTCCTGCTTTTCCCTGGGCCCTGTTATGCTTAGGCCTTAGTTTGGTGTAGTCAAGTCCTTCCCCTGACCCTGTGGTTTTCCCTTAGCTTGTAATCATAGAATCCCTTATTCCCATCCTTTATTATTGTTTCCCTCAATTAAATGTTATAAACTTTTACCTTTTGCCTGCTGGTTCCATAGGCCCTTGCCTAGGTGGGCTGAGTGACTGTTGGGCCTAACAGCCATTTCTGTTGACAGTTAACTCCTTGGCAGAAAACTCTGGTCTCCCTACCTTGTTTAGTCCTGTTCATCTGACATTCTTGTCTCTCTCACCCTAGTGTGAACCCAAAAATAATGATAATAGTTAGATAATAGTTATATAACTATCCCTGGTAATCCTCTATTACAGTTTGTCACTCCCAGATGGCTGGGTAACAGAGAGACAGGCAGGAAGTTTCCTCCTGGGCAGCCAGAGTTGGACTGGAAGTCAGAGGAATCCAAACATTCCATGGGGGTGAAGGGGGTTCAGCCATTGGTTGTAAGCTGAAAGTTCTTAACCAGTGGTGAGCTACTCAGAACTGCTCACCTCCTACCCCAGATCATTCATAAAATCTCTGTAGGAAGGCAAAATACTATCA
Organism: Gracilinanus agilis; assembly: GCF_016433145.1. NCBI lineage: Eukaryota > Metazoa > Chordata > Mammalia > Didelphimorphia > Didelphidae > Gracilinanus > Gracilinanus agilis. The sequence goes on from NC_058130.1 coordinate 663,234,119, forward strand.
GGCCTGCAGTAGCCCCAGAGAAAGGGTTGGTTTTTTTTTTTTTTTTTTTTTTTTATCATTTTTTTGTGTGTTTTGTTCTCTGTTGTTTGGGCTTAATCGTAATTGTAATTATTGTTCGTTATTGTTATTGATTGTTGTTATTAGTTGTTATTGGTCAGTAATTGTGGCTAATAATACCACTGATATTGTATACAGCTGGTTGGTTTGGGCAATGATGGGAACAATGATGTTGGAGGATTGGATTGATTATGTCATCTTGGGGTTGTGGCAAGGAGTGTTAGCTATCCCATACCTGTGGTTCAAAATCATACCCAGGTATTGTAGGGGTGTATTAGATTTGGAATTTTCCCAACCCATTCTAACTATTAATGTCCTGGATTTACTATCACACATGCCAATCACTGTCCTTACTGGTTATATTGTGTATAAATTGAGGTGGATGGTCTTTTGTGTCACTTATTGTTTTAAGATCATAGTGACCTGGTGTTGCAGGAATTCGGAGACTAAGCAGATGTTGTGGATGTTGCAAATCAAACTGAATAATTTAGAGTTATATATCCAAAATGGTGGTGTTTCTGGTCAACCTCTTAGTCCTCCTAATACTGGCAATGTAGCTGTATTTTCACACATGGGAAATTCTGGCAAAAGTGTTACATCTAAGGCTGAGTTGGAACAGCAGGAGCTGCACAAGGGTGATAAACTCATTAATCTTTTTCCCCTTCGCGACCTTCCAATTGTATGTGATGATGGCATTTTCCACATTAGGCAGCACACTGGGTTTAGGACAGAGGATGTAGAAAATTTAAAAAAGAAAATCTCAAATTTCCACAATGATTCTGGAAAGTTTGTTAAGATCTTTAAGGCATTTATCAAAGCCTAATTCCCTGACTTTGAGGCTGGTATGTGTTGGGGGAGATCTTGTCAAATCATGATAGGGCCAAGTTTATTGAGGAGACCAGGAACACAGAGGGGATGGCACCATGGCCAGTAGCCTGGGAGGGACTGGACCTCAATTCAGTTCCAATATACCGAATGTTAAAGCAGGCGAGAAAGTCATTAATAAAAATCATGGAGAAACACTCAAAGCATCCAAACTCGTGGTCTAAATTTGAGAGAATCAGGCAGACTGCACAAGAGACCCCTGCAACTTTCCTAGATCGAATTATTGAGGCAGCTGAGATGTATCTGGATATGAATGTCTCAGAGGATACCACCGTGGACCACATAAAAAGAATATTTGTTAGGAATGCTGTTCCCCAGGTTAAGAAATTCTTTACACATAATTACCCATATTGGGAACTTCTGAGCCTGGATGAGTTAAAACAGAAAGCCACTTATGTGTTTTCACAGGAGAAAGAAAGGGGAAGTGATGAGAAAGATACCCTAATTGAAAGCCTTAGGAAACAGCTAAGGAAGGCAAATTCTAGAGCCAATGAGAAGGAGATAAATGAAATTAAGGCAGTGGCAGCGTTAAGGGCAGTAGAGAAGAAAGAATAGTGCCAATAATTATAGACCTAGTGGTAATACAAACACAAAAAAATCAGAGACAGCAATCCTTTTATGTTTGTGGCCAAATTGGACATTTTGCAAGGGAGTGTAGATATAGAAGAAGATCACATAGGCAGAGGTACAATAATAACAATGGATTTAATCGGCTTAACAATAATTATGGATACGGGGGAAATAACTGGAATAATGGTTTTAATCAGGAAATGGACAGCAAAATGTGTTCCAATGCCAGAATGCATGCTGCCAGGGTGCTCAAGCTCCTAATTTGGCAATGATGCAGGATTACATACGGGCCGGAGTCAGACCAAAATACAACCATACTGTACAGGGGAAAGTTAATAATGGTAACATCAATGGAGGGACAGCTTCATTATGAAGGTGTGCCTGAAATTCAGAAGTGATTAATCAAAGTAATGGGACTAAGGTGAATGTTGATGAAATTGTATTTGTTAAAGATGATGATAATGTAATTGTGAATAATGGAAATGGTGCACTTGGTGTTAATATTGATTTGATTGGTGATAATAAGAATTTAATTAATAATGATGATGAGTTGATCAGTGTTAATTTAAATGAAATCAATGATAGTTTAATCAATGTGAATGATAATTTGAATGGTGTTAATGTTAAATTATCTGAATTAACTACTGATAATGGTGTAAATAGTACTTTAACCAATGTTAATGGTAATTTACCCACTGGTAGTAGTAATTTGACTAGTGCTGGTAATGATTTGATTAAAATTGATGATGGTTTATATGGTGTTGATAATAATTTGATTAGTGTTGAAAATAATTGTTAGAAAAAGAGAAATAGTGTTGTAAATGGTGTTAGAATTTCTTGTAAGTGTGGAATTAAGAAGAGTAATAGAAATTGTGATTTGATTAAAGATAATTTGATTGTAAATAAGAACAATGATACAAGAATAGAGGTAAAAAGGACCAAAGGTTTAAAATCCTGGGAAAATTCTGTAATTCAAGACAATGTTAACTTGGATGGACAGGAAATGGCTGAGCTTCGTTCTGATGTTACTGTTTTAGATCCTGTGTTGGAAACTTTCTAACCTCCCAATAGTACTGAACCATACGTGTCTGTAACTATTGGAGATCAGATTTATGACCTTCTTGTCAATACCAGAGTGAGTAAATCAGTTTTCCAAAGCTTTCCTGAGGGTTGTGCAGCTGTTGGTACAATGGATAATAATAATAATTAACATCCCTGGTAATCCTCCATTACAGGTGATAGGGCAGATTGGGGAGATGGGGAAAAAGGGAGAAGAATTACTGAAGCTTTTATGAGAAATATGACAGGGAATCAGTCAGAGAAAAAGAAAAGCATTGTCTTGAGTAGAAAGAACTAACTAAAACTAGAGAACAGGAATTCTCAATGGAGGCAACATGGAATCATGACCTACTCCAGAAAAGCAAAAACAATAAATAGTTGAGGTGCCCAAGGGTAGGAAAATTAGCAGGCTTTAAGTAATCAAAGGACAAGGGATTCAGAGGCAGAGGACAGGGCCTTGTTGAACTAGTTAACTTTAGGGACAAGTGTACATGAGACTGTGAATTCCTTGTATGCCTATGATCAAGACTTCAAAGGAAGGAAAATGAGGATAATGATAGACTAGGATGTTACTATCTTGCCCTCTGCTCCCTCCAATAAACTCCAGTGGCTTATTTAATTTCCAGGATAAACTATAAAGTCCTCTATTTGACCTTAAAACCCTTGATAAATAGACCCTTCCTACCTTTCCCATCCTTTCCCACCTTATTTCCCTTTGTGTATTTTGTGACCTTAGTAGAGGACATTATATTTCTCAACTCTGATTACTTTCAATGATTATCTACAGCTCCCCAAACCCTCTTTCTTCCCATCTCTGAAGTCTAGCTACTTTTGATTCTCAGCAAAAATCTCACCTTTCCAGATATCCCTGAATTCTAGTGCTTTCTCTCTGCTGCTTGTATACTCTTTATCTCATCTATGTGCCATGCACTATACAAAGTAGTGGGGATACAAAGAAAGATATAAGATAGTCCTTGTCATCAAGGTGTTCATAGTGTAGTGGGGGACTTGTTTGGACAGCTAGATGGTGGTACAGTGGATAAAGTGCTGGGCTTGAAGTCAGAAAGACTCATCTTCCTGAGTTCAAATCTTGCCTCAGGCACTTACTAACTGTGTGATCCTGGACAAGTCACTTAACCCTGTGGGCCTCAGTTTCTTCATCTGTAAAATAAGCTGGAGAAGGAAATGGTCAACTGCTTAAGTACATCTAGCAAGTAAACTCCAAAAGGGGTCATGAAGAGTAGAGTATGACTGGAAACAACTGAACAACAATAATACTTCATTTGCATATATTTATTTGTAGGTTGTTTCCCCCACTAGATGATGAACATCTTGATAACCAAAAATGTCTTTTGCCTTTCTTTTGTATCCCCATTACTTATGGTACATAGAAGGCACTTAATAAGTGCTTATTAATTGATTATCTGGGAAAACAGGGAAGAAATGAGGGAATAGAGGTTGCCATAGGAATGAAGAGACAGTCAGAAATTATATAGTCATAAGAGAAAAAGAAATAGAACTGATATAATGAAACATGATTTTTTTAGAATCAGAAAACTTAGGTTCAAATCACAGTTCTATGTGTCACACTGCCCATGTCACCTTGGTTAAGTCACTTAACCTTAGATTAGATTCCATAGGTAGAGGAGAAGCAATTTGAGCACTCATTAGTAAATACAGAATAAATCCATGGAGATATTGAAATATCTTTCTCTTATTAGACAGGTATCTTTACTGAATATTTGGAACTGCTATGCTTGAAAGTGGAAATTAAAAAGTAACTCCCCAAGTTGGTAAAGGTGAACCCTCTTAAGTAGCCAAGAAAAGGATACAAAAGATGAAAAGCTGAATTCAAGTCTATTTGCAATAAAAATGGAGGTATCATAATACAAATATATTAATGCTTGTCAAGTAATATATATATATATATATATATAATTATGAAATGATCATTTCTGAGAAAATGAGGCTCTGCTTCACTGGCATTATTTATCTGATTCATACAAGCCTATGAGAGATATAAAACAACATGCCCTAATGTACTCAGTCTAAAGAGTTTACTGAGATATGTTCCTCAGAATTATCATGGAAATCCAGTGACAAGGCAGTTGGAAAAACACACATTTTTCAAGGGATGTTAACTCCATTGTCACGAAATATACAAATACCAGTCATCTTATTTGGCAGAGTAGCCAGTCTAAGAGGAATATTGATACCGAAATAACATAGTCAATCTGGATAAATACTCTAGATCACCTGATTTTTTATAAAAATTATTTACTGATCAATACAACAATTCTTTTAAAATTGTCTTCTGTTAGCTTACTTGTGATTTTCTTAATTTCACAGCTTCTTTAAATTGTAAGTGAGCCAATATTACGTATACATTCTTTATTTGGTTTTCTCATCATTTACATCATGTCATCATCTTCATCTTCTTTTCCTTTTCCTCTACCTATTCCTTTCACCATTTTCCTTCTGCATTTCTTTTATCTTTATCCTTTTCAATTGTTCTATCCTTTTCATCTTTATCTCAGAATTACAGGATTTCAGAACTCTGGAAGGGATCTCATGAGCTCTTTTGGGTCAAGTTATATCTGAATGAGATATTTCTCTGGAAGACATCTAATGAATGACTTTTAATGGAATATGATTAAAGGGGACCTTCTATATTCTGTACATCTTGAAGCATGCCACCTATTCCACATTTTTAGGTAACTTTAATTATTAAGAAGTTTTTCTAAATAAATAATTTTTTCCTTGAGGAAAAACTTCCTAATAATCATACATATTTGCACACAGACATAAACATATGATTACATCATTCATTCATTCATTCATTTTGACTCAGACTTGTGCTCTCATCACTTTTGAAAATTCCTTCAACTGTGAAAATTTGGCAACTCTCAGCAATGCAATGATCTGGGACAATCCTGAAGGACTTATGATACGGAATGTTATCTACCTCCAGAGAAAGAACTGTTGGAGTCATCTTTCACATCAGTGTATTTAGGCTTTTATTTTGTGGTTTTGGTTTTGTATGAGTGTGTTCTTATAATAATGGCCAATATAGAAATGTGTTTTGCATGATAATAAAACTAAAATTAAATAAATAATAAAAATAAAATAGTTATAAGGATCATAAGCACGAATAAAAACTATACATGTTGATGAAGACTTCTTATAGAAAATAAATTTCTTTTGCAAAGAAATACTTTTGTAATATAAGAGAATAAAGTATTGTATGAGATAAAAGTGAGCACAAATACCCCATTCACTTAAATAAAATTCCTAGAGTCAGAAAGTGAGAGTAGAAGAGACAGAAGTTTATTTCTTTTCCTCATAAGGAAGGCAAATTCACTAGTGGCAAATGCAAATGTCTGAGCACAAATACAAACATTATATAGATTTCTGACAAGCGACTTCCTCACTCCTTCCCTCCTCTGACTCCCCCCACCCAACCTTGACTATGGACCAGGAATTAAAATCCAGGCCATGAAGTCTATCCCAATTAGAAAATAACAAGATATACGAGCTCATCACTTGGGAGGGGGTAAGGGTTAGGAGCATCACCCTAAATTTTTAAGGGTAAAAAGAGATAAGGAGGTAGGTGTAGCTGGACTAAGTGGCCTTGTTTCTTGAGCCCTGATGATGCCCTTCAAGTGGGATAAAGAGTCTGGTCCAAATATCTTTAAAGCTAAAAACTTAGATTATAGTAAGTGATATATAAATGTTAGTTATTATTATTATGTAAGTCCATAGCTGGCTATCTCTTTATCTATCTATCTATCTCTCTATCTATCTCTCTATCTATCTGGAATATTTAATGATGACAGGCAATGTGGTATCATGTATAGAGCTTAAATGTCAAAAAAATTTGAGCTTAACATCTATTGCCTTCTGTCCCTGGGCAAAAACTTTAACTCTCATGCTCCTAGACCGTTAAAAAAAATAGCCCTTACCTTCTGCCTTAGAATCAATATTCTAAGGCAGAAGAATGGTAAGGGCTAGACAATTGGGGTCAGGTGACTTGCCCAGGGTGATACAGCATGGAAGTGTCTGAGGTCAGTTTTGAACCCAGTTCCTCCTTACTCAGACCTGATGCTCTAACCACTGTGTTACCTAAGTCTTCTCCATCCCTGACAGTTTTCAAAAAATATTCAGAATTGTTTCTGATCTACATTATCATAGGGAATTTTCTCACTGAGATTGCCTTACAGCAGTATAATCAATAAATCCCATTCTAATTCCCAAACAATGTATATTAATATTATCATTAACTAACATATGTGGGAAAATGGAGACATTGTCAGTGGAGCTGTGAATTGATACAACCATTTTGGAAAGCAATTTGGAATTATACCCAGAGAGTTGTAAAACTGTGTATACCTTTGGGGCCATTTCCCAAGGTGATTAGGGGAAAAGGGAAAGAACCTATATGTTCCAAAATATTTACAATAGTTCTCTTTGTGGTGACAAAGAATTGGAAATTAAGGTAATGCACATCAATTGAAGAAACAAATTGTGGCATATGATTGTGATAGAATATTACTGTGTGGTAAGAAATGATGAGCAATCTAATTTTTAAAATAATTCTGGAAAGAACTATGTGGGATAATGAACACAGAAATGAGCATAACCAAAAGAACATCATACACAGTGAATACTGGAAGAATAAATTGTGAATGTTACCTAAAATGAAAGATGGAAACATGAAAGACTTAATTTGTAAGAACATGTCTGTCTCCTGACTGATGCCTTCTGTGATTTGGGGAGGGTGGGGAAGGACTGGGACTCTTGTGGATAAATTCTTTTAATAAATTTTAAAAATTCAAAAGAATGTAGACAACAGTAGCTAAGAATGGAAGTATTTGTGTATTATCCCTTTGCCACTAATATTCTTTTCTGTCCTTTATCTTCAATATTCATTCTTCATCTGAAATCACATGTACCAATTAACCAAGCTAAGATCCATAGAATATGAAACCAACTTGGAATGGTCCCAGGTCTGACAGTTCCTTAAGATTTTCCCCAAAGGACATATTCATTACACCTACAATTTACAAATGAATAAAATCAAGCAAAATGATTGCCTGTGTGTATATAGGTGGTAAACATCAAAGGAAGAAATCAACTCCAGGCATTTCTTACTCCAGGTAATATACTTTCTATTGTAACCCTTGGAGAAAAGAAAAAAAGCCATGAGTGAACTAAGTAAGATATGGATAAAAAGTTAATAAAGGTATCCAATAAAAAGTTGTTGTTGTTTTTCTTCCACTCTCTAACTCCTTGACCTATCAAAGCTCATCCCTTTCCAAATACCAACACGGGATTACTGGACTTCACCCCAACCACACATCTTCCTTTTCTGCTCCTCTATTGCTGCTGAACTTCTCTAGAGGAAGTCACACAATGGTGCTGACAGGGTACACTACAAATTTATTCTACCTAATATCTATTGGACCCCCACTGATGTATGCCAATCCTTTTACTCTTCCCTATAGGACCCTTTTCAACTGTCTACAGAAGAAATGCCAAACATGTTTGGAACAAGATTAAAGTGTGACTGGGAAGTATTTACCAAACTAAATACAACAGAGCACAGATGATGTTAATATATGGTTTTCCAAGTCAATATGTAATATAAAGTGATCTTTGCATATGATTTAGTGGAGATGCTATAGGCTTATGATGTCATTGACACAACCATCTTCTCATAGCAGACTCCACCTTTTGCCTAATTTTATACTCAGTTCCCTTCATCATCCCCTATTTTCTCCTTGTTGGTTCTGCTCTTGGGAAAGGGGTCAGTCTTCACCTTGACAAAGTCAACCTATACTTGTGCCCTTGATCCCCTCCCCTCCTATCTACTTTAGAAACAACCCTTTGATTATTCTCTCCCTTTCTCTTTGTCTCTGTCTTCCTCTCTCACCAATTTTCCAACTTTCAATTTATTTATGTACTGCTTTCTACAAACATTCCCAGATCCCCTCTATCCTAAAGAAGAACAAAACCTTCAGTTAGCCCATCTTCCAATAGCTAACACCCTACATCATACTTCCCTTTCACTGCCAACTCTCAGAAAAAAGCTATCAAAAATTGTTGGTTCCAATTTCTTATCTCCTACTCACTTCTCAATAATTTGTAATCTGTCTTCAGACCCCACTCTCACCAAACTCAAATGAAAAAGTCCAATGTCATTATTGTTCTCTTTTCGCTAAATCCATTGCTCTTTCCTTGACACTTACACTTATTGACTTATCTGATATTTTTTTACCCTGTTGATCACTTCCTTCTCCCTCCCTCTGTGGGTTTTCAAGACCCATATTTTTCTTGATTCTTCTTCTGCTGGTCTGACCAATCCTTCTCAGGCTCTTCTGCAAGATCATCATCATTCATGCCACACCCTTATGTATTTTGGGCTCTCTTTTCTTTTCTCATTATACCCTCCTCTCTCTCTCAGGAATATCATAATTCCTAAATGGCTCATTTGGACAAACCACATGTGATGCAGGAGACTACCTCTAGACTATGAAGTTATGAGTAAGCAAGTTTCAGGTGAGTCAAAGGATCAAGTAATTCTTGGGAGCCCCTCCTGAGGCTCCTAGTCTCCAGAAAATGGGATTGCCCTTTGGCGTGGACCAAAAAAAGGTCATGTCCTTTGAGGTGCCCAATGAAGAAGGAGGGTGCCCAGTGAAGAATGAAAAAAAGTGCTCACCTCCCTAAAGTCTGAAGGTGGGAGCTCTGAGGACAGAACTTCTTTATTTCCAAAACTTTGCCAGATAGTGCCATCTGGTGGGTTTTTAAAAATAAATATATGAATATATATGTATTTATATAATTATATATATATATACACACGCATATATATATATATTGTTTTTGTTATTCAATCATTCAGTTGTGTTTGACTATCTGTGACCCTGTGGACCATAATGTCTATGAGATTTTCTTGGCAAAGATACTGGTTTGACATTTTCTCCTCTAGTGGATTAAGGCGAACAGAGCTTAAATGACTTGTCCAGAATCACATAGCTAATAAATGAATGAGGTCAAATTTGAACTCAAGTCTTCCTGACTCTAGGTCCAGAACTCTATCCACTAAGCCACCTAGATGCCTCCTACAGACATACACATAACACATACACACCCATAAAAATCTATTTATTTAATGTCTTCCAGGCCTTTAGTGTTTACTCCAATTATTAGGTTCTGTTCCCACCCCTCCCCATCATTCTGTATTTATTTTATCTCTGTTTTTTAACATATCTCCATCCTTGGGTTGCCTTTCCCTAGGAAAATGAAAACTCACAGAAAGCAAAAGCAATTTAATTTTTGTCTTTATATCTATAGCATCTATCACAGGGCCTGGCATATGGTGCCTAATAAATGTTTGCTAAATTGAATTGATTCATTCTCCAATTCTTTTTGGCCCCTTGGCTCAACTCTGAAGGGGAAATGACTTTCTAAGATGGCCAGATTTTTAAGTTGTCCAGCTTCATCGTAGGTCAGCTCATTACGTGCTTCTTAGTACATTTCTTCCTAAGGTAAAATTAAGGCCAGGCATGTGTGCTCTGTCATATAATATAGCTCTTTATAGAAATTACATTCTTGGCATCAGGATCTTCATGATTCCCCTTCAGATTCAAAGAGGTCATGGCATGAAGCACGTTCCACATTATGCCACATTTATCAAGTGGTGGGTGTGAAGATTTGATCGTGACAGAGGGCTAGAAAGAATTCTCACTTCATACATTTTTGTGGTAATGCAATTCCTCCTCTAGCAGCCCTCCTGCTTCATGACCCTACAAGTACTCAAGCAGTCCATCACACAGCTCAAAATTTACAGCAGGTAGTTCTCTCTCTTTTTCAATTTTTTTTGCCTCGGGCTCAAGTCTCACTTCTTATAACTTCACCCTTAGCTGTACTTTTGGCAGCCAGAACTTGCCACCAAAACAGGGTTGTCATTAGGGACAGAGATAACATTCTTTGTTAAGATGGCCAACTCTCAGCGTAGCTCTACTTTCTGAGAGGGGAAAAAGAAAACTTAATTTACCAAGGGCAAAGAACTGAGGCTTAGGTGTAATGCTGGAAGGAAAATTTATTGGGCAGACCTTGTTTTTTCTATTAAATCTAGCAGAGTATCTCATACAATGCTGACTCTCTAAAACACTAGGTAGTAATAGCTTTGGGAGGAAGAGGTTGAAAAGGGGGCAAGGAGAGAAACAGAGAGAGGAAAAGAAAGAGCAGGGGAAGAAGGGAGAGAAAAAGTCAAGAGAGAGAAGTAAGAGAGAAAATGGAATGAGAGAGAAAAAGAGAGAATGGAGAGAGAGAATGAACAGAGAAAATAGGGAAAAAAGAATGAAGAGAGAAACAGGAAGGAGAGAGAGAGACAGAGAGAGAAAGAAGAGAAGCCTTGTGATTCTTCTCATCAGAAACCCCTGGATGAGGGAATAGAGTGTGTTGTTGCTAAAAGAGGGATTCAGGAAAAGTGTAAATGGGAAGCCTTGAATTATTTATAAAAACCCTTGATAGCAACTGGGACTGCTGAGGGAGCCATGTAGTATGGCCGCAGGTAGGTAGCCTACTGCCAGAACTCCAACTTTCTCTTACTTATTGCCATAATTGAGAAAAGTTATCTCCCCAAACTTCTCTTCTAGGTGATACATCCCTAGAGGAGTGTGCCTTTAATGTGGCAGAGAAATTAGGAAGAGCCTGCAGGAAAAATGAAAGTGGGGGAGCTTACAAATGTGAACTCAGACAGAGGGAGAAGTTGTTTTTCCCATAAGTGAGTCAGGAATGAGGTGCTTAGGGCCTGTGGTTCGAATGCATTTCAAATGATTTTACCTATGTCCTTTGGAACAGAGCTAGGTCACCCTGCACAGTGGTATAGAGTTTTGAAAGAGCACACCATTGCTATTGGGGGAGAAGCAGATTTTTGCAAAATAATCCAAGGGAACACGTAAAATGGCTTAGTGGATTGACAGCCAGGCCCTGGGGTGGGAGGTCCTGGACTCAGATACTTCCTAGCTGTGTGATCCTGAACATGTCACTTAACTCCCATTGCCTAGCCTTTATCATTCTTCTGCCTTGAAACCAATACACAGTATTCCAAGATGAAAGGTAAGGGTTTAAAAAAAAAAAAGAAAAGATAATTCCATAGCCCTATCTTCTTTGCAGAGTTATGGGAATGACATAAAACAAGATAGATTGCTTTTATTCAGATCCTAGATAATGTTGTGAGGAAGATTACTAAATTATTATTTAGGAGACTTAGCAGGCAGGGCTAAAGGATTCTAAATGAAATGGGGAAGCAGGAAGTGCTGCCTCTCTCTCTGGGATGGACTCCATGGTAGTTGGGGACAAGTTGTAACTGACCCTGGGAGACCTCAGAGGAAGTGGAGTTTGTACCCTGATATCCTGATACCCAGAAGGAGGAAAGTCATTTGCCTGTGGGAGGTTAGGTAGAGACTCTGAAATCTAACCTGAGTTGCTGGTCAGCTCAGGTTGGTTTAGCTCCCTGACTTACCCAATTGAAGGAGTACTGGCTGAAGACCTGGGAAAGCTGTACCATGGCTGGAGTGAGACAGGACTTTGCAGTGAGGATATCCCACTTTCCTTCCTGATCTCCATTGTGCCCTGCCATGCTATAGATTTAGCTTAGTGTAGATGTCTATTCCCTGTCCCTAAGACTTGCCCATAGACTTCTAGAATAGAAACCCCTTCTCCCTCCTTTAGACTATAGTTTCCTTAAAAAGTTTAATTACTTGCTTATAAGCCCTCTTGTCATTTACTTACTGGTTTCATGGATTCCCTGTTCAGGTGGAGCAGAGTGACAGTTAAGGTCTAACTGTCATTCCTGTCAACCGTCATTTCCCCCAAACAGCCAAACCCAGTTTCCCTGGCTTGTTTGGTCCCAGACTATTGTCCATTCCTGTCTCCTACTCACCCTTCTGAACTCAGATAAATATTTAAGTTAACTCCCCTTGTTTTCCCCATAAGAATATGGAGCTAAAAGGGGCTTTGGATTCCATCTTGTCCAACCTCCTCATTTAGTCAAAGAAATTGAGGTCCAGGGGCTGGGAGTGCCATTCCTATTTAAAAGGTAACTCTTCATGGGGAAGAAGAATACACACGACATACTTTTGGATATATTCTTTATTTTTAACATTTTCTCCATCACTTTCTTAAGTCTAGAGAATCAATGAAAAAATAATCCAAGTCCTGAATTTTAGGATTTGCTGATTTCCATGGTATAAATGCTCACAACTCCAATACTCCACTGAAGATTAAATGACATGCCCAAAGACTCGTAGTTAATTAGCAGCAGACTTGAAATTTGGACCCAGGACCTTTAACTCCAAAAGCATTGATTGTCCTTTCCATTGATGTTACAGGAGGGGTTAGGGGCAGAGGAGGATAGTGAAGTATAGATCGAAATATGACATGAATCCTGAATATTGTAATTGTGTATGTGTACAATTTATTGTTCAATGGTTATTCAAGTCCAACTCTTGGTGACCTGATGGACCATACTGTCTATAGGGTTTCCTTGGCAAAGATACTAGAGTGGTTTGCTATTTCATTCTCCAGTGTAATTAAGGTAGAGGTTAAGTGATTTCCCCAGGGTCACACAAGCAATAAGTGTCTGAGGCCAGATTTGAACTCTGGTCTTCCTGACTCCAATCCACTGAGCCACCTAGCTGCCTCCTTAGATGTACAGTAATATTGAATAAATTGTATCCATCCCTTAGAATGACAGAATATGAGAATTAAGCATCTTGAAAATTATTTCATCTAATCTTCTCATTATAGGGATGAGAAATAGGGTATCCATCTCACTTAAGGCATATGTTGGTGATTAAACCAATAGTTATCAGAACAATCCAAAGCTAGATATAAAAGTACTAATCAGGAAGTAAGTGTAAACTGTAAAGTTAAGTCACTTAGTACAGTGGATAGAGCACCAGGCTTCAAGTAAAAAAAGACCTGAGTTCAAATTCAGCATCAGACCCTTAGTAGCTGTATGACCCTGGCTAAGTCATTTAACCACTGATTGCCTCAGTTTCTACAACTGTAAAATGAGGGTAATACTAGCATCTCCCTCCCAGAGTTGTTGTGAGGATCAAATAAAGTAATATTTTTAAAGCACTTGGTACATAATAAGTACTATCTAAATATTAGTCATTATTATAATTATTAGACTTAGACCAGATGGGTACCAGAGAATTGGGGGATGCCAAAACTGAAGGGGCTGAGTTGAGTAGGATAAACCAGAGGTCAAAACAGAGATGCCAGAGGATAAGTGCTAGATTAGGAGGAAGAATGTAAGAAGTTTCTCAAAATTGACCACTGGTCTAGTTCAACTTATCTTCCCAAAGCCTTGTTCTTTTTCTAATAGCAATGGCTGGCATTCTGTCTCTCTGTCCCTCCATGGTCAAAGAGGGGAAGATACACAATGCCCTGTCGTAACTCAGTTCATCATGTACTTGTATCATGAAATTAAATTTCACCCCTACATCCTACAGCTACTAAGTGATGGAGACAGAATTTGGAAGCCTGGTGTCCAGACTCCTCAGCCACGCTGTTTCCATCCATTCTACTGAGTAGTTAAGTCAATATTAGATCATGCACAATCAATACAGTGTAATTTCCACAAGAGAGGAAGATACTAACAACTGACAGGATATAAATACAAAATGAAATAGTTCTTGCCCTTTAGGTGCTTACTTTTTACTCCGCTCCAAATCTACAACTTAGTTTCTTTCGCTTCTTTCTCTCCCTCTTCCTTCTTCTCCTTCTCCTCTCCATCCACTGGAATATAAAGATAAATTGATACAAGCCTAGGGATGGACCATGTAATGGAGGACCAACTTAGCTCAGTACTGAAAGGTTCATCACCTTAGGGTTAGCAGCCAGATGATGAAATATTTTGGCTGTAACAACTTATAAAATTACTATTTGAATTGTAGAGTTTGATGTTTGCCATATAGAGGAGCAAGTAACAGTGAACTTTCAGTGCCTTGAAAGGCTGAAATATGTTTGTCATGGTCCCCAATATGCATATATGTGATATAACCAATCCATTGTACTCTGAATGGCTAGTCCAAGAGTGATAATGCATTTGCATTAATACATCGAAATTTTCCCATCTAATCTTCTTTGCAAATTTTGTTATTGTCCAGTTGTTCAGTTATGTCCAACACTTTGTGTTCTCATGGACCATAGCATGGCAGGTCCTTCTATCCTCCACTATCTTTTAAAGTCTGTCCAAGTTCATGTTCATTGTTTCTATGACACTATCTATCCATCTCATCTTCTGCCACCCCTTCTTTTGCCTTCAATCTCTCTCAACATCAGCATCTTTTCCAATGAGTCCTGCCTTCTCATTTTGTTGTCAAAGTATTTTTGCAAATAGATGCACCAGTTTATAAGGAGGTTGGCTAGAATTAGGGATGCTGCCTAGAGCCATGGAACAGAACAAAGATAACTGGCCCATGGAGAGATGCAATCAATTACTTTAGCCTCATTCAGAGTGTCTTAATCAACTGAGCTGACCAGTTAGTCACACGCAGACTTGGGAGGGAAAAAGTAAGTGCATGGCATGCAATGAACTATACATAGAACTTAGTGACTGGAGATATATGTTCACTGGAGACTAAAAGGGAGACTTCCAGAGGAGCAGTATTTTATCCACTGATGAACCAAATTAATCAGAAGTAGAGTTGTAAAAGCTGCTGTGAAAATAATACCAAAAAATGTTAGCTCTTGTCTTAGAGAATCAGAGTAGTTGGTGTCTGACATAAACCACTTGCTTTGCCAAAAAAGAGGGTACATTTAAAAACATAGATCAGAGGTTTCAACATGAAATAAAAAGGATGTCAGTGTGAAACAAGACAAAGAATCAAGTGCTGGGAAAGCCCAGAATGTCATACGATGTAACTCTGATAACTTACTAGTGGCAGTAAAGCTCTGAAATAGGAATGGAATCTAATTTGTACCTGGAAGAGTTGTTGTTTGGGCTATCACTGTACTAGGTTGTGTGAAATCCAAGCCTATATAAATTCTAGTTGAGTAGTTAGAGGAAATCAATATATTTCTGAGAAGTAAGCAAACAGTTTTCCCATCAGAGGTTCAAGACCTTTAGTTATAAAATTAATTGATCAAAGAGAGCAATTGTAGCATATTAGTGTGCATATTATATCTGGCTCCTCTCCTAATGCTTACTGGAAGCTAAAGGCTCCATTGTGACCATTGTCATCATCTCCATGGTAGAGATTAAAGAAGTTTATTAAACTGTGGTAGAGCATTCCACAACAGAACACGTGGATTTTTGTGAGCATCCTCAGTAGAACTGTACTTACAGGTAAGAAACTCTGAGAGTTCTAAAGAATCAACCATGGCAAAATCCTTCTGATGATGAGCCATGAAATATTTGTTAAATACTCACATTTCATTTGTTTGCATATATATGTATATATGCATGTATATTGAGATTAAATTCCTTATTAATTTTATAGAATTTACATTTAAATATGATGATGACAGTGATGGGTATAGCTCATATTTCTATGATACTTTATAGTTTAAAAGATTCTTTTCTCCTTTTCTTTCTCCCCTTCTTCTTTTTTATCATCATAACTGACATTTATATAGCACTTACTATGTTCTAAGCTCTGGATTAAGAATTTTATAACTGTTACCTAATTTGATCCTCACAACAACCCTGAGAAGTTGATGCTATTATTATCCCCATTTTACAGAGTAAACTAAGGTAAACAGAAGTTGGGTGGCTAACCCATGATCACATAGTTAGTAAGCATCCAAGGTTAGATTTTAATTCAGGTCTTCTTAACTTGAATCTTGCCACCTAGATAAGGTGAATATTATTATCCCACCATGAAAAAGAGCCTTAGAATGGTTGAGTGGCTTGCTCAAGGTTACAGATGTGAATGGACTATGCACTTCTCACAAAACTTGGGACCAAAAAGTCTCTCACTTAGGAGAAATTTTCTGAACTAAATTTCCCTAAGAGTTGAGTATCAGTCCATTGTAAGTGTTAAAATTAATGGTTTGGCTAAATATATGAAAATTATAAATCTTTTATTTACAAAAGAGGAAGAAAGAGTAAAAACAGAAGAATACAAAAGGGTAGAGAAGACATTAACCTATCTAACTAAATATTGTTCCAGTGTTGGGCTCAGCCAGGACTTGTTAACCTTCAACCCAAATTAAACTCTCTTCAGAAGACAGGAAGGGAAAGCCAGCTATCCACTTACCCAAGTTCCCTCCAAGGGGCAAGACAAGACAATGACTGAAGCTGAAGGTAACTCCTGAGGCCAATTTTCTTCTTTGAGTCACTTTCTTCTTTGAGCCAACTTTCTTATTGAAGCCAACTCCTTTCTTGGAGTCACCTCTCTTCTTGGAGTCTACTCCCCTACCCTCAGAAATTCAGGGCCTTTTATAGTCTTCTTGTCTCCTCCCCTCTTCATAGGGGCCAATCACAGCTTCCAAATATTCTAGTCCTTCCCAGGGGACAGTGTTTGTGGGAAACAGTTTGCATCTTCTGGAGGGGTGAATATTCATTGAAAAGGTTCACAGTTCCTCAGGGTGTGAACTCACAAGTTTCTGACTGAGTTTGAAAAAAGGGTGGAGCTCTCCAAGTATCTTGCTGGCTCCTCACCTAGCACTAAGTAGGGTGTGAATTCACTAAGTGGTTTGGAGATCCTCCACCTAGTTCAAGCTTGTGTTGATTCAATCAAAATGTAGACAAAGGAGAATTAATCCTGTCTTCACAATCTAGGAGGTACTAAGTAGGGATACTTAAATTATTGTTAACCAAAGTGTTAGCTCCAAATAGGCAAAGAGAATAAGGGATTCCCTTTCACAAGTTCAAACTCAAAGAGAACAAAGAATTCTCTTTTATACCATATTGCCATAGTATGGCAATATCACTCAGCATGAATACTGATTGATGCTCCTAGGGATGCCCCAAGAATGCTGCACATGGCAATAGCCAGACAGAAGATGTGGGTGGAAGAAACAGTAAAAGGAAGCTAATATAGGTAATGGGGATGCTGGTGTTGGGGAGATATGGCTGCACTGAAATGGCCAACACTATCTCTAAGGTCACAGGTTAGGAATTAGAAGTGATTAAGCAAAGCAGCTTCAGGCTTTAACTTTCAAAATGTTGGTTTGATGTTATTGTTGTTCAGTTGTTTTTCAGCTGTATCCAACCCTTTGTGGTCTTCTTAGCAAAGATACTATAATGGTTTTCCATTTCATTCTCCAGGTCATCTTATAAATGAAAAATGGAGACAAGCAGGGTTAAGTGATTTGCCCAGGGTCACATAACTAGTAAGCATCTGAGGCCAGATTTGAACTCTCAAAGATGTCTTCCTGACTTCAGGTTTGGCAGTCTCTCCACTTCACCACATAGCTCAAATATTGGTCACATTATCAATTTGACTATCTTTTTTCCTTCTGTGATGAGGACACAATGACTGATTGAGGACTCACTAGGACTTGGAGAATATTTCTGGGTAAATAAGGTGGCAACCATTTGCAAAGGAAAGAGGGATGGGAACAAGTATTTATTAAGTACTTATTGTGTTCAAGACCCTGTGCCAAGTGCTTTACATTTGATTTTTACATTTACTCATTTTACATTTACTCACTTGATCTTTACAACCTCTGAGGAAAGTGCTATTATCACCCCCATTTTACACTTGAGAAAACTGAGGCAGGCAAAAGTTATAAGTCTCTTCCCCAGGGTCACCCAGCTTGAAAGTGTCTAAGACTGAATTTGAACTTGTCTTTCTTCCTACCACCCTAGTGTTCTACTCACTCTGCTACATGACTTCCAAGTAGGAATCAGAAAATGTAGCTATAAAGTCTTGGCTCCACCCTTTCCTACTAGCCATATTACTTTTTTAAAAACACTTACCTTCCACTTTATAATCACTATTGCATATTGGTTTCAAGGCAGAAGAGTGGTAAAGGCTAGACAATGGGAATTAAGTGACTTGCTAAGAGTCACCCAGTTAGGAAGTATCTGAGGTCAAATTTGAACCCAGGACCTCCCATTTCTGGGCCTGGCTCTCAATCCACTGAGCTACCCAGCTGCTCCTTAGCCATATCACTTTTGAAAAATACTTAACTTGTCTGGGCCTTTCCCATTTCCTTTTCTCTGTTTATAAAGAGGAATAGACTAAATGACATCTATACAAGTGCTTGAAAACTATAAAAGACTATGAAAATGAAAGAAATTATTATTAGTAAGAACTAGAGGACATAGCAAGTAGAAAAATTCCAAGCATCTAGATCAGTGATTCCCAAAGTGGGCGCTACTGCCCCCTGGTGGGTGCTGTAGCAATCCAGGAGAGCAGTGATGGCCACAGGTGCATTTATCTTTCCTATTAATTGCTATTAAAATTTAAAAAAAATTAATTTCCAGGGGCACTAAGTAATATTTTTTCTGGAAAGGGTGCGGTAGGCCAAAAAAGTTTGGGAACCACTACTCTAGATGAACCACCATGATGTCCAGGAAAAGATTTCTTCTTTTTACTTCCCCTTCCTAAAGAACTGCCTTTGTCTCCATTACATCAGAGACCATAATTCTCACCATAACTATCACACTTGTTGTCTGGGAGCATCCCTTCCACTGATGTACATAGCAAGTTGAAAAAGAAATGATAGCACCTTTTTCACTTTCACCAATTGGCCAATAGACTTGAATCCTCAAAACAGTTCTTTTTTCTTAAGGATATTTGTGCTGTGTGTTTTTTCTTCTGGTTGAGTTTTGGTTGGTGTCTTTTTATAGAGTATCAAGAGATTATACACATATACTCCCCCTCTAACCTTTTTCCTCCCAAGTATGCTCATTTTCATAAAGCAAATATTATGTCAAGTAGAGCTTTTACTGTCCCAAACTCCTTTGCTTTGAAGCTGACTGAATAGAATGTACACCATCTGCTTGCTCACTCCTAGGGCTCCACTCCCCAACTCACTCCCATTTACCCAGGTGTTTGAGATCCTGCCAGGCAGCCCACTTCCCTGTTTATTAAGGTATTTGGTGAACCCAAGTCAGATCTATATGATAAATAAATCTGCTCATGCCCTTCCATGAGGTATGTGCTTGGTATGTGCCTGATAGGGAGAATGAATTTAAATAAATCACCATTTCTGAGAAGTGGTAAGCCACTTAGACAGCATGACTGTTCTCAGTGGACTGAGAGAGGTTTCAATTAACTGGGGGATAGGGAATGCTTCAGAGGTGACAAGAGTAAGATAAGTCAGCTTTTATTGGCTCTACAGCTATCTTAATGGGACCGGGTTTCTGTCTATTTAGAGAAGAACAATGACTAAATTAAAATGTTCTGTGTGAAAACAAAAGACCCATCCCGAACAATTCTGGAGACCAATAAGCAAGAATCTCATCTTGAAATGGGACAAACTTACATTCATCATATAACCTTTTGTCTATGGAATAACTGATGAATTTCAATACATTCTAATGTGACTCGAGACATTGTCAGAGTCCATTCTAATACAAAAAC
The DNA here is from genome assembly GCF_016433145.1 of Gracilinanus agilis. Lineage (NCBI taxonomy): Eukaryota > Metazoa > Chordata > Mammalia > Didelphimorphia > Didelphidae > Gracilinanus > Gracilinanus agilis. Next base: position 663,254,248 of record NC_058130.1, read on the forward strand.
TCAAGAAGACTGCAATTGTGCCCATTTATCTTCATTTAGACTGTGTAAGTGCATGAGTTTTTTAAATAAGTTTTTATTTTCTTTTCCTCCCATGCCATTGAATGATAATTCTAAAAATGAAAATCTTTATAACAAATATGCATAGTCAAGCAAAACAAATTCCTACATTGGTCACATCTAAAAATACATATCTCATTCCGCATTTTAATTATATCCCTTCTCTGGCAGGAGGTGGGTAGAGTACATCACTTTCGGTCCTGTGGAATCATGGTTTGTCATCGCATTGACAACATTGTTTTTCTTTTCAATGTTGTTATGGTATATAAACTATTCTCCTAGTTCTCACTTCACTCTGCTCCTGATCTCAGAGGATTCCCCAGTTTCCTCTCAAACTGTCCACTTCATCATTGCTTATGGTGCAATAATATTCCAATACATCCATATACCATAAGTTGGTTAGTCATTCCCCAATAGTTGGCCACTCCTTTATTTCCGTTTTTTACTACTACAAATAGACTTGCTCTAAATAATTTATACATAAGGATCCTTTGCCTAATAAGCATAAGAACTTAATAAATGGATGGAGAGAAGGAGGAAGAAGATAATAATAACTTAAATCTCTGTAGTTTTAAGATTTCCAAAGCACTTTAACAATAATAACATTACTTAGCATTTTAAGTTTTGCAAGATGTTTTACAACTATTATCTCATTTTTTTCCTCACAACGATCCTGGGAGACAGGTGCTATTATTATCCTTATTTTACAGAAAAGGAAAATGAGGCAGACAGAGATGTATGTCACCCAGGGTCACACAGCTAAAAAGTGCCTACAGTCATATTTGAACTCGCATCTTCCTAACTTGAATCCAGAACCAACACTTAATCCATTGTGCAACCTAGATGCCTTACATATATGTAATACATATATTTATGTATAACATATATATTACATATGTATGTGTTGTGCACATGTATGTAATACATGTATGCATACATTTATGCACACCTCACAAAAAACCTGTTGAGGTCGGTGCTATTATTACTCCCATTTTACACATAAGGAAACTGAGGCTTAGAGAAATTAAAGTATTTTTCCAGTTTTACCCAGTTAGTAAGTATCTAAATTAGGATTCTAATGGTCTTCTGTCACCAAAGTTCACTGCTCAGTCCACTCTGCCATCTACTTTTCAATAAATATTTTATCTTTAGCATGTGATCCAATCTCTAGTTATAGGCAAAATACTAAAAATTAATTATCAACCTTTAGTGCCTTACATTTTTCCACAAGTGTTAGGATTCTGAATCCACTCAGATTGTTCTCTTCTAACTTTACAATCCACAAACATGAGCTCTGCATAAGCACAAGGGAAAGAAGTCCTACCCTTGCTCCTCTTCCTTGTTTCTCTACTCAGACTGGAAAATAAGTTCAGTTATATTGCCTGAGTGTCAAAGAATGACTGAGATGTAATCATCTGTACTTGGTTTCCCTAATGGAAGTAATGAGCAATAAGAGGACATCAGTCTACCCCTAGGAGAATTTGAGGGACTGCCCCTTTAGCTCTTCTCCTTCCCAATCACACCTCTTCCCCAATTCTTCCCTCAGAGCACATAGAGCTGAATAGCTGTATTAAAGTGATGTAAACTTCCAGAAGGCTGCCCTGCCTTGCATAGCATAACCTCTGAGGTTATGCTACAGTCCAGAGACTCAGGATGAACCAGAGTTATTTGACCATGGTGATTATGAATACACTTGGAGGAGTTTACAAGCTCAGAACACCATTCTCTCATAAAATTCAAGGAGACATATCACTTCCAGATGTTTATAATCATGGACTCATATCTCAAGAAACATCTCATACTGGGGCTTTTTTTTCCTGGGCCACCACCGAATTTGTCATGTAAGAGAAGATGAATACTCCCAAATCAATTAACTAATTTTCATTGGTCGGGGGAAGAAAACCTATATAAACAATTGGTCCTCTCTCCAAATAATTTATTATGATGCACAGTGCAATTATGGAGGAAATTGCAATCACAAATCTCTTCATGGCTGCTCCAACTTCCTGCCTTTAAAAATAAAAATTTGCCTTCCAGCAAATGTTCTGCACAAAAATAAAAGTTGTGGGGAGGGGCACTTTCCTGACTTCCAAACAAGTTTTCTAGTCCAAAAAATATTTCTTTAAGTTTTGCAGCTCAGAAATTGAGCTGTAGTCCTTTTCAGTCAAGAGGATGACCAAGACAGTATCTTCCCTTCCTTGCTAACCTTTTATTAAAAACCAGGCACTTTATTTCAACATGCTGAGCAGATCTTAGACAACCCTGTGCATACAAGTCCCAGAGCAGACATAAAAACCAGATGGGAAAGAGATTTACAAGAACCAATCTCAAAAGGATATTTGCAAGCAGAATGTCAACGCAACATTGATTTCAGCAATGTATTTTGATTTACAATACAGATGTCTCTTTAGAATTTTCATTTATCCTTACATTCAAATACAGTGCAAAGAAGATAGGGTCCCAGCTGCTTCCTTCAAATGGCCTTACCCAAAACAAATATCTTTATCATTTACTTTCATCTCTGGGGAAGGTTAGAGTTTTCAAAAGACTTTATAAGCAAATTATTAAATAAGGCAGTTGCCCCTGTTCTAAGAATATTTTCTCATGGTAAAAACCTTGTTAAATCTCAAGAATCTGTAGGGAAAGAATGAAAGTTATTTCTCTGATAAATGCAGTATGTATATGGGTATTGTGAATTGGCCAGCCTTTTATTTCTCTCTCTCTCTCTCTCTCTCTCTCTCTCTCTCTCTCTCTCTCTCTCTCTCTCTCTCTCTCTCTCTCTCT